>NW_012148719.1:2119879-2148717 GCF_000956105.1 Propithecus coquereli
TTTCATTCATCTCTACAACCAATAATTAGTTGATACTTTAATTTAAAAAAAAACCTGAGTTATCGTGGATTTCTGCCATTGTTCTATTTATTCAAAAGCCTAAGTTTATCTCTAAGTCTTTTCTATTATTTGTCTACTTTTTCCAGCATTTAGTACATACTGTTTTAATATGGAGATGGTTACATGTAAATAATGAGTTTACTAATGAATATCTTCTAAAAATCAATGTTAGCATTCTTTTAATAGAATTTAAAAAAATCGCTCCCAAGAGCTTGTCTAGGAAAAGATTTAATGAGGAATAATCTACTATTTTTTGAACAAAAGTTGTTTCTAGTGATGATACAGGTTTGGTAAATGATTGACAAAAATCTAAAAAAACATTTTCCAACGTTACTAATGCTATTGACCAATGGAGACGGACAGGACTTAACTTCCTATTAGTTCAGTGATTTTAGGGAATTCTAACTGCAATTTCTAACCTATTCATGAGGAATAATCCCAGCATTTCTGTGGTATCTAAATAATGACCCCAAAGATATTCATGTCTTATCCCTGGAACATGTAAATATTATCTTATATGACTAAAGGGATTTTGTAAATGTGATTAAGTATCTTTAGGTGAGGATATTGTCTTGTATTACTTGGGTAGAGCTTAAATGTCATCATAAGTGTCCTTAAAAGAGAGAGGCAAAGGCAGATTGTGAGAGGGCAATGTGATTATGAAAACAGGGCAGAGCGTTATAGCCAGGAGCCAAGGAATGTGGGCAGCCTCTAGAAATGGAAGAATCAAGGATCAGATTCTCCTCTAAAGCTGTTGGACATAACCAACTTTGCTGACCCCACTGAAACTGATTTCAGACTTCTGGCTTTAGAAAGGTAAGAGAATGAATTTATACTGTTTTAAGCCACAGGATTTGTGGTAATTTGTTATAGCAGCCATAGAATCTAGTACAATATCCTTAAAATCCCTTCCTCCCTGGGAGTTTATGCAAGTCCCCCAAACCAGTGAATAATTGATCACTCATGTATAGAATATATGTTTTTAATTTTGCATCTACATTTTATTTAGATATTGATAATTAATTTTTATTTTATTATATCTTTGTTTAATAGGTTTGTATTTTTTAAAACTTGCATTTATTTTCTTTATAATTTTTACAAAACATTTACCAACATTTCTCTGTTTATTAACATGCAATGCAAACAACTCATTTGATTTTTAAGCATAACTTATTTTGTAAGTGACTTCGTATGGTTAAAATGATTTAATAATGTATTTATAACTAAGACATTAGGCTCCATAAAAAGGAAAACTCTTCTGCTTTAGAATATTAAAAAATTCAGAAAGATGTCTCTGTTTTAAAATTTGCCTAAAATTTCACTATCCATATTTGGTTGGGTAAATTTTTGCAAGTTGAAAAAAAATATACAAGCCTTATAAACTTCAGGGTGCCATCTTGGTAGCAGATTGCACAGGAAGTCTCTGACCATACTTGTTTTAAAAACTATTGTTTTATCACTTTGCTTCCAGATTCATAGGCTCAAAGTGTACATACTTCATATAACAATTTAATAATCACGCACAGCATAAATGTGTGTATGAATCAGTCTGAATGTGTACCTAATCTTGTTTTATAAACACTACCAACTAACTATCCATGAAAAAGAGGGTCATCTATCCTAGATTTAATTCCAATTGAATTGGGTAATTTCAGTCTCTGCGCCTCAGTTTTTCTCCATAAAGGGATTGGACTGCAATACCTCTCTTAGCTGTAAAGATACTTGGGGTACTATTGTTATTTTATGTTCAAATTAATTAAAAGGTTCTCATTCTGATGATTATCTCTAAACTTCGGTGCCCACCATAGAAGGCTGGTTCAAATCAGGAAGGAACTGCTCATTTGGTTCCACAACCAAAATATAGCTGGCCAGTTATTCTCAGAGAGACAGTTAATATTTTTTTCAAAAATTATACAAGAAATAGAAGTAAATCCCTCTAAGTAAATATGCTTATATAAATGATTTGCAATTATGATTGCTAAGAAAAATTCACACACTTCTTATGACCAGTAAATATCCTCCTGAGGTTTTGGAAACTCCTGTGACTTATCCAAGTCCAGTCCAGGTTTGGAAGATCACTAGTTAATTGCCTGGTATTATGTAATCTTTAGTGCTTTCAGCCTCTAGGTAAAATCAAAGCAAGTTTTGTGTGTGTATGTGTGTGCATGTGTGTGTGTGCGTGCGCACGCACATGTGAGAGAGGTGAGAAATAGAGGCGTGGATGAGCCGCTATAAAAAATTGTATGGGAAATTGGTTTACTATCCACAAATTTATGCCAGGAACTCAGACCTGCATTTTCTCTTAGAATGATGCATTGGATTTTATTTTTCAGTACATGAGCATTTCAAGTCAAAGCATAATTTTTTCTTGGGAACTTAGACATATAATGCAAGTTAACATTTGCACAGAATTCTAACAGATGGGTTGGTCAAAGAGTCAGAGAGTAAGAAAGGAAAAAGAGAAGAGCCCTTACAGGGAATTAGATTTAAATGGTTACCTCCCTCCCCTACCCTAAATAAGCTATAGCCAACTTTCCCACAAAGTGTCAGATGAAAATATTAGAAAGGGGGCAATTTAAGGTGGGTCTTTCACCTTGTCAGCTAGTAATACTGCTCCTGAATGCTTGTTGTCCCAGGCAAAATCCAGTCCTCCAAAAAGTTAGAGGGGTGTCCTGTACCCTCCACTCTCTTTATTCCCTTCCTTTCTAAACTTGATGCTTCTTCCCTCATGCCACGGACCACTGTCGCAACTGAGCCTGGCACCATTTCCATTATGACACCTAAAACTGTATCATTAAATTGTGGGTCCCATATTTTTATCTTTTGAGTTGTTCCAACATAAAAGCTTCTTGCTGAGATGGGGAGGAGGGACATGGTAAATTATTCCAGTCAACATTTGCCACCTGCAAAATCAAGTGTATGCTCTTGGGGACAGACAAGAAATGCAAAGCTGCATAAGATGAATATTGTGCCCTTACAGTCGAACAGCTCACATAGTTCACCTCTCTCAGTGCCTATTATCTGAGTTGTGGCCCATTACTTGGGGCAAGCTGGGCTCGGCATAAGTGGAAATGACTAAAACTTGGCAACTTTCATGCATACGGAGCCCCTTGATATGAATGTAAGTAGCATGTTGAACAACCGTGTTAAGAGATGCAGTCAAAATGAACGATTAGTTATTTATTTTATTCAGTGGTGAAATCTTTCCCCTTCAAAGGATGAAGACTTGAGTAGGCCCTGTCACCTGTCTGTTTCTTCTTAGGTAATAAAAAGTCTGATGGTCACTTTACAAATACAGTTGACCCCAGAACAACATGGGTTTGAGCTGTGCAGGTCCACTTATGTGCGATTTTTTTTCAACCAAATGCACATCCAAAATACAGAATTCGTCCAGCCTGGGCAACATTGTGAGACCCTGTCTTTACCATAAAAAAACAAAGCAAAACAAAACAAAACAAAAAATTCACAGGATGCTAAACCCACGTCTATGGAGGGACGACTTTTCTCATTCTCAGGTTCTGCAGGGCTAACTGCAGGACTGAGTATGTGTGGATTTGGGTACATTTGGGGGTCCTGGAACCAATCCCCAACATATACCAAGGGATGACTGTACTGTCACATGTTGTTAAAATGTTCATTCCAAGCTGTCAATCAATACCATGAACCTGATGCCAGCTTTGGTTTTATCTTGGCCAGCAGGGGCCTGCCTGAGCATGGGCTTCAGCATGGGGAAGGGGCAGAGGTAGTCTCTACTGTATTATTCTTCCTACCATTTTCTTTCACCTTCCATCGACAAGTCTGCCGGCCTGTTTCAGCCCTTTCCAGTGACAGAGCAGGGATGAGAAGAGTGGCAGGTTTTTCTTAAACAGGTAGATATTGGAACTGACTTTCTTTTGTCATTTTAGTCAACTCTTTGCTATTTCCACCACTCTGGATCTCTCTGCTGTCCTTTACTTACCTGGGTGCTGCTTGCCATCCATTCTCAGTCCCCAGGGCTCTGGCGTTCACCTCCAGCCTCTCGTATCCTGTTGAGCAGAACCCAAGGCAGCTCTCTCCTTCCACAGTCTTCATCTGCTCGCTGGCCTGTTTTAGCTTTCTCCTGCTGCTTCCAACCGAAGCCCAGCAGTCCTCTGCATTTCCCCACTGCAGGGAACACGTGTCACAGCATTGTTCTGAGTAACCTCAAAGAGACCAACCTCTCTCCCCCATCCAGTTGCCTCACGAATGAGCCTTCCTGCTGGACGCTTCTCCTATTGCGTAAAGACACAGGCTCAACAATAGCTCTCTCTCCGAGGAAAAAAAAGTCTCTTCACTATTTATCTTTCTCCACTTTCTGACCTCTTTTTATAACTTTGAGGGTACCATGGGGTCTTGGAGATAGAACCGACCCATAGTTACATCTGTATATATTCTGTTCGAAAATCTTGCCCACACTGTCTCCTATCTGATATCTGTTGCATTGATACCTCAATCTAAACAGAGAGAAGACAACTCTTAACATTCTTGTAATGAACAATTACAATACAGTGTGGACGGTGAAACATCACCAGCAATTTATTAAGACAGGAAAAGGAAAAAGAGGCTGACACTCCCTCAAAGTGAGTAGGCAGTGGAGAGCAGGGAGGATATTGAAGAGAACCAAACATTTCAGCAAGACCTTAAGGATAAGCTCTCAGGACTCAGGAAGAGAAGGACTATAAAGGCAAAGGCATAAAACAAAAGCTCTGCACCTGTGGTCAGGACCTCAAGTTGGTAACGACTTCACAGGTTGGGAATCCTTTTGGTATGATTCAAAATATTAAAATATAAGATTTTTCCATCCTAACACTTCTGTTTCCTTGCCAAGTTAAGATTTGGATGATCTCTGCTACCTTAGTGATTATTCTGGTTTTATGTATACATTCTTAAGGTAAATATTAAATTTCATTTAAATCAATAACACAGTATTGAATTATCATATATTCAAAGCACAATGTGAAGAACTTTAGGGCATTCAAACATAAGTCAAGCAGTGGCTGAGTCCTTAGACAGCAGATAATTCAGGAAAGAAAATAAACCCACTGCACAAAAAGAAAGAAACCTTTCATTGAGCACCTAATTGGTGCCAAACATTTTCTGTACAATTTTAAATAAGGTATTACTTATCATCTGCATTTTTGAGATGAGGAAAAATGTACACAGGGCTGTGAAGTAATTGTGTGGATCTCAGAGAGAGAAAGGGGAAGAGCCAGAATTTGAACCTGGGTGGGCTTGCTTCACAAGTCCCCTGTCCTTTCCATGACACATCCAGTTAGTCTTAAGTGTGTCAAATGTAAGCAGTCATCAGGAACTAGTCTTAAGAAAGAGGCGAACTATCATGAGTCCACAGGAGAGGATGGAGCCCTGAGGCTTTAAAGTCAGGATACACGGTATCTATTCAATTCAATGGAAAATGAAGACTTACTAATATTTTCAGTAGAAGGATACAGTAATTGAATCCATTTTTCAAGAAGGTTAATGTGCATGTGTATGTGTGTGTGTGTGTGTGTGTGTGTGTGCGCGCGCGCACCCGTGCACACGGCTACCAAGCTTTGTAAAGGAGAAGAAGGATGTATTATTCAACTTTGTTTAACAAGAACTTTGGCTATTATTGTAGAGTTGGTGCCAAAAAAATATTTGTTAAGATATTTAATAGATGATAGTGTGGACAGAGATATGAGGCCTTTAAACAAGGAAGTTAAAAAATCATCTTATGCTAGTGCAGGACAGACAGTAAAATCTGGAGACGGGATAGATGAGAGAGATTTTAAATGTATACCCTTCATAAATTAGCAAGGAAATACACATCAAAAAGAGAGAAACGATGACTCAAAGTGGCTCAGAAGACTCTGGCTTTGGACATCTAGAACAGCATTCTGAGACATGAGGTCAGAAGGCAGGTTCTATTTGAATTGGAAAGGGTGTACGTACATTTTATGCCAGTTTACATGCTCACTTGTATAGGTTTCTTGGATGAGTTGGAGATCATGCGAGAAAGAGCGGGTCTGGCAGGGTCAGACCACAGGCAGGTAAGACAAGTTGATAAGGAAAAAGACGACCGTGTTGAGAGCGTGTGTTTCCAGGGGAGGTGGGGTTTGGGTTGGGGTGGAGTTCACAAAGAAAGGTCTTTTTTATGCAGTTTACTGTCTTTGCCTAGATCGGCACCAAGAATAGCAATAAAAGGTGAGGCTAGGGGTGCTGCAGGCTCTTCTCAGGGAAAACCAATCACTTTTCTGAAGTGAGAGGGAACCACACATCGATATTTAAAATGGTCTTTAAACAAGAGTGAGCAATGATCGATGAAGAGGGACTTGAGTAGCAGAACAAGAAAATGAATAGAACTAATGTTTGGGGGCAGGAATGAATACAAAGTGATTAATCCCGGACACACTGCAGAGGAACAGGCGTCATTATTTCCCATGCTCCGATCAAGAGGAGGAGAGGAAGGCAGGCAGACTGAGGTGCTATGATCCAGACGGACGGCGATGCGGTTGTCCAGCCTTCTTCCTATCCCCGTTATAAATGGGACAAAATTCAATCAAATTTTAAAATTCTCAAAACATGGAGGGTACGTTAATGTCGTTGTAGACGGTAGTAATACCATAGAGGATGCTGTGCACCAAATCCTCAAGGAGGGTCCCGCGTCTGCGCCAGGTGTACGTGCTAAAGACAGGCTGCCTGGACTTTATTCTAACGAGAAATATGACCTTGGGACAATTACCCAACCTATCTGCCCCTAGATTTTTAATCTGTTATATAAGGATAGAGCAATCAATAAGGGGATAATCAAAGTTGCTTTCATATGTAAAATGCTCACGATAGTCTTTTGTCGAATAAACAGAAAGTGCCTCCCGGGCAAAATGATGATCCCAAATTAAAAGAATAAATTTCAGTATTTATAATGAAGAGGAGACAAGGACTGCCCTTCTCACCTCGAAATAACTTCAGTCCTGAAAGTGCTCTAAAAAACTCAATTTTCTCATCTTCCATCTTCTTGAAAGCTACTGAAGCCCAAAGAAATCAGACTTGAAACTTAGAGATAGGATGGGTCCTCCGGGTTAGTTCCAATTTGTCAAAAATCCTTAAAATGATGCCTGGGGCTCCATTCCTGCACAAATAAAAGAAAGACTACATAAGGAATGAAGAAGGAAATGGCAAATAGAAAATGAAATAATATTTGTGTATATGCTACCATGATTTTTCTACTCTAAAATTCTTTCCATATCTCTATTACAAGCAAAGAAGAATTTATTTTAAATTGGGTCCTGAGGGTTAAGCAAAATCAATAAGGAACTTCCGAGTGCAAAGAACTTAAATTACCACTACTCTCTGGGACAATGAAATTTATCACTATGCTTACCCTAGAGTGGAATTCTTTTGCCTAGAAATTATCAAAAACATGAGTTATGAAGATTTATACAACAGAGATTTATATTGATATCATTTTTAAAACTTAAAGGATTTTTGGAGGCAAAAGCTCAAGATAAAAAGGTTCTCAAAATACAGACATGAAATGAGCTATAGTGATCTTTGGAAGGTGTGTAATTTTGCAAATATTAATGGCATATATTTCTACAAATATAGCCTTAAGATAGCATTCAATCATTAAAAAATATAATAGGCTTAGTCATTTGGGTTTTCCCTAGTATTTGCTATTCAGCACAGTTGAATATTAAATGTCCTTGGTCTAACCGCCATACTCCCACTTTAGTACTCCTGCATACATACGCCTTGATCTTATTTGTAAGTGTGACCCAGAGCAAGTTTTATGATTCTAGGTTTATTACAGGGCAAAACGATTTATAGTTAATTAAGCCTTTTATTTCCTGAGTGCAATCCCTCCACCAACCACATATCCAAAGTAATATTTATGACATGGTGGGGGGTGAGGAAAAGGACTTTTAAAAAAGGAGGAAATAAGGAAGTGAGCAAGATAAATTGGATGGTACTGAATATTCATGACATGAAAACATTTTTATTTTAAGAGCTCCTATGCAAGGCGAGTGACGACTCCTGTCTACTTACGTACCGCTTTACCTGAGATTTGACTGATTTTCTTTGGCGTTCAGTAGATTATATCTGATTTAATAGCTTGTTAATATTGATAAGATGATAACTGTAGTATGCTTTAAAGTTCTCATTTTTCAAAATTCCTTTGATTTTCTTTATGCAAAGCTTACCTATGTCATTGCATCCAATGGACTAAATGCTGTGTCTTGATTGTAAGAATGGGACATGTTGAAATGTTGGCTGGGACACTTATCAACTTGGGGATGTTAGGCTGATAAATGTCTGTTTCCCTATGTATTAAATGGTGACAATACTATCTTCTCTTAGAGTTGTTTAGAAATTAAACAAGAAAAAAAAAAGTAGGTTGAAATATGTAGACAGTGCAGAGATAGTCCGTATTTAAGCTGAAAAAATTGTACCTTGCTAGGATTAAGTGACTTTTGCAAAGTCTCACAGTGGTTGAAGGTCATAGCCAAGCTGAATAGTCAAGTTTGTCTCACCCCTGGCCACACTTTTCTAAATGCACTAGACATTGCAAAACTTCACTTTTTCTTTTGACTTTGGGCATTTCACAATTTCCTGCCTTTGATTTTCTAAACTTGAATATAATGATGCATTGCAGATTTGAAACTCTGATTTTACTAACGCTGAGATAATTCCTCTTCATTGTTGTTGCTGCAGAGCTGGTAGAAGTGAATAGAAACATGTGAGACTATGACAGTAACTCTTTTATCAGTGTGTAGCCACTGAACACTCAGTGGCAAACGAAGTGTCATGGCATCACCCTAGATGCCTGTCATACAAGGATATGCATAGTTCTTGAAACAATATATATGTTTCATTTTACAAAACACAGTATTCAAATGATATGTGTAGAGTAAGTAAGAAATGGTGGTAATTATAATGTAATAAAAATAATTTCAGTGAATTTTAGTGAACACTTTTATTTATCAAAATTATTTATCATCAAAATGCAAAAAATACAGAAACGTATAATGATGAAAATAAAATTCACTTATAATTTCACCTACTCAAAATCATTACTTTGAAATCTGTGGTATGTTTCATATTGCATATACAAAGCTTCTCCACCCCTTTCTTTTTTCCCTAGTGCTGATTACTACTGTCATGCTGGTGCTATCATTCCCAGATATCATTTTATAATTTGTATTACTATTAACAATACATAGTATTGTTTTGTGCTTTTAAAAGTTACATAAGCTATATGATAATGTGCATACTCTTTTGCAACCTTTAGACTTTACATTGCATTTTAGTTATTTCTCCATGTTAGCACAGATAGGTCCAATTCATTTCTTTTTTCTACTATAGATTATTCCATTGTTTGAAATAACTACAGTAGCTTGTATAATTCCTGCTGAGAAGCAATTAAGCAGGTCCCCTGCTTTGCTGTCACAGACAGTGATGTAGTGAAGATGCTTGGCTATGTCTCCTTGAGCAAATGTGTGGGCATTTCTCTGGAACACGACACTGGATTGCTTAGTCACAGGGTATTTGCATCTTCAGCTTTGCTAAGTGTGGTCATG
The DNA here is from genome assembly GCF_000956105.1 of Propithecus coquereli. NCBI lineage: Eukaryota > Metazoa > Chordata > Mammalia > Primates > Indriidae > Propithecus > Propithecus coquereli. The sequence goes on from NW_012148719.1 coordinate 2,129,515, forward strand.
TTGCTCCTTGGGGAGGTTTTATCAATTAATTTTTCATTGGCTGTGTATTAGTGTCCCCTTTTCCTCACCATCCTCAACAAGTGGTTGTAGGATGTTGGAAGTGATGCAATAACTCAGCTTTTTCGGTCAATTTGCATTTCCCTGTTATAAGTGAAGGTCAAGAGCTTCACAAGTAATAGTTGGTGATTCAAGTTTTCAGCGCTCTTCATTTCAGTGGATGATATAAACATCTACTTGGTTGCACCAGCCAGAAATGTAGAATTCATGCTTGACTCTTTTGCTCCCTCACTGATCATCAGTCTCTTTTGATTCTTCCTCACATGTATGTTTAATTTCTTCGTACTTAATTGGCATCTGCACCAATATCCTGGTCTAAGACACCATCCTATGTCTATACACAAGTGTGTCCTCATAGAACTGCAAGATCTGATAGTAATTTTTAGTTAATTTTAGTCAGTGTTGTGACAGCTCCTTTTATAAAAGGTTATATCTTAGACAATTTATTTTTGTGTGTATAGTGTTTTTAAAAATCTTTTTAAAAGTCTAGAATATCATTTTTCATGTCCACATTAGTGTATTGTAAACTGAAAATACTTCTGTGCAGACAGTAAGATAAGAATAGTTAATTTGGGTATATAGCATGTGCCATTAATTAAATTATTGCTCATCCTTTAAAGATATCACCCAGCTGTTGAAAAGCCTTATTGACAGCAGTGCAATATCTGAGAGATACTGTGGATTGGAAATGCCAAAGTTCGTTGTTTTAGATTTGTGTTTGAAATATTTTGGTTTAGGCTTGGGAATGACCTCTATTTAGGAACCTTAGGATTTTTCATGTGGATACTGCCCTTAGACAAAAACTCAAGTTACTATATTTGATATCTTTGCTATGTATTTCCAATGGAGAAGATAAAGAAGTATGATCTTTTTAATTGCATTCATTAGACAAAAAGAATATTTTTCTCATAAATATAACCATTATAGTAATCCAAATATATACCAAGTTATTTCATGTTCTCTGATCAATACTTTAAAGTAAGCAGAATCTCTAACCTAGTTAGTCTTAGCATATGGAGAGGAGATGACAAGTTTTCTGCTGTTCTTTGCCAATTGCTGATGTCCTCCCAGGTTCACAGGACCCTAGAAAACTGCCTTGATCACCTGAGGAGATGGAAGACTAGGTTATGGTCAGCCTTTCCTATTCCTGAAGGGGAAAATGTGCTGCATATCATATTTGATCCCTTACTACAAAGTTTTCATGAATTTATTTGCAAGTGTCTTGTGCATCAGACTATAAATTGTTATTTTTTTTTCTATAATTAGGAGCCAAGGATTGTGACTTTTGTGTTGATTTCATCATACTAAGAAAATTTCTTTAACAATTGCAATCTGTTAATTCCGTCAAGAAATTGTTTTCCAATATTATTCTGGAAACCTGATTTTTAAAGAATGATTATTCTAAATATTAGGTCAGTGATGAATTATTTAGATGGTATATTCATTTTCTAGGACTGTCATAACAAAATACTACAAACTGGGAAACTAAAACCAACAAAAATGTATTTTCTCATAGTTCGGGAGGTTACAAGTCCAAAATCAAGGTGTTGACTGGGCCATGTTCTCTCTGTAGCCTCTGAAGGAGGATCTTTTCCCTGTATCTTCCAGATTCTGATGGTCTCAGGTGTTCCTTGGTTTGTGGTGGTATAACTCCAAAACCTGATTTTGTCTTTCCTCGGCCTTCTCCTCTGCGTGTGTGTCTATATGTGGCACTCTCCTGTTTGTGTGCATGTTGTGTGTGTCTCCAAATTTCCCTCTTACAAGGACACCAGCCATATTGGATTAAGGCTCCGCTCTGCTCTAGGATGAACTCATCTTAACTTAGCTAATGATTTCTGCAATGACCCTTTTCTCAAACAAGGTCACATGCTGAGGTAGTGGGGGTTAGGATTGCAACAGCGCAACATATCTTTTGGGGGGATAAAATTCAACCATAACAGAAGGCTATCTACTTCCTTTCTTTTATACTAACATTAGCCTCATATTTGAGAGGGAAACAAATTGTCCAACTAAAAATCATACTCCAGAAAGCCAGAAAATGTACCTTCCAGTCAATATCCACTTCCTCCTCCCAAAAATAACAGCAATTCTGACTTCTAGCAGAGTAAATTGGTATTGTATGGTTCTGAATTTTAGATAATGAAATTACACTACTCATTCTTTTGTGTCTGACTTTTATTTAACATTACATTTGTGAGATTCATTCACAGTATTACATGTAGTAATGGTTTATTCATTGTCATTGCAATACAGTGCCCTATTGCACTATTTTAATACAATGTATCTATTCATTATATTGTTTGGTCTTTGTCGTTAATCAGTTTGGGAAAACTCTCAGCCATTATCTCATCAAATAATTCTTCTTCAGTCTCTCTCTCCTCTTCTTATCATATTCCAGGCATAAGAACGTTAAGTCTTTGAATATGAATCCTTTGACATCTCCTAAGTCTACTATGTTCTTTTAATTATGGATCACATTTTTCTGTCTCTTCATGTGTGTAATAAATTGTTAATTGCTGGATATAGGCATATGGAAGGTCTGTTATGAAGCAAGTTGTATGAAGAGTGAAAACAAAAATCGTTTATTTTTATAAACTAGAAATTCATGCTGTGTGAAAATGTTTGCTCGGTTTAACTGAATTATTGTATGTTTGCAAATAATCATCATATTCATCAACTCAGTCAGGAAAATACACCTGTAAAATTATTCTCACTCAATGGTCAGCTGATCATGATTCCTTAATAATTTGTGGCTATCATGTTCCTTAATTTGTTAAAATGAAATAAATTTGATGGCTATCCATATCACAGATTTAATTTAATGTGCCATATAGATTAATCTGGAGGTTAAGAGCAGAGGTCTGGAGACAGGCTGCATAATTTGGACTCCATGCTCTGTCACTTACCAGTAGTACAACCTTGGGCAATTTGGTTAACCTTGTTCTGCCTTCATTTCATTATCTGTACGTTACAGATGACCATGCTAGCTACACAATAAGATTGTTCTGAAATAAAGCAAGTCTCCTAGCTATGTAGAAGAGAGGCTGACAAAAGACATTTATTAATAAATATTTTAAATTCTTGTTATTGATAATATATCCAATTCCTCATTTGATATATGAAATAATTATTATCTTTTAGATAAATAACATGTAAACTAACCTAAAACAATTCAGATGCAGTTTACATACCCCTTCACTAATTCCATCCATGCCTGTCCCAGTTGGGATTGCTGTTAGTTTGAGAACTTCCAGATATTCTGGTTCTTCCATTTCAGATCTTTTGAAAATTCATAGCATGGTTTAACAAATGTAGTAATTCCTTTATTGAGATGGGACCATTCTGTTTGCTATTTTTTTTTTAAATCTACCTCCAACACCATCTCACCAAGTCGTGAAAAATTTCCGTAGCTGTACATTCTTATAAAATTCTGTCATAATAGTTCACAATGTAGAATTAGCAGTGTATTTAGAATTCCCTTATTTACGGGTACATGTATGGCTTCCATATATACACATAAATTTGATGTAAGAATCTCCTCATGTACATTAACTGGGGAAAATTTCTAGAAGCAAATTTTTCTGGGTTACAAAATATGATTTTTAACTTGGCCGATGCTGTTAAATTGGCCTTTAAAATACACCTTTTTCCTTATGGTTTAATATTTCTTTATGTTACATAATTGTATTGAAAGATGCTGCCTTTGTAGTATCTGCCAACCTTCATTTCCAAACATCCTCACAGACTACTTCATACTCTCCAACAATTATCACCCACTGGGAGGACCAGTTGATCTTTCTTCAGTTGACATTGATTCTCTGTTTATCATTCTTGATGGTGAATTTTATGTGTCAACTGTACTTATAACTGGGAAGTTTACTTCACTAATGTGGAATATTTAGAAAAACATAGATGTTATATTCTCTCATTCAAATAGCACAATTTAATAGGAGATGATGATGAAATTGATGATGACAGATATTGTTTTCCTTGGTTACTATATAGGGTGTAGAAGGTCTCAGACTATGGTTGTACAATTTGTATGTTTCACAAAGGTGTCTGGCCAGCCCGTGTGGTCAGTAGGAACTAAAATCCAAGGCACAATCTGCAGACCAGGCCAGAGGTCCTAGCTCCAGATTGCATCAGCCAGGCAGAAGGGATACCTTGTGTAATTGAAGGAGTAGTCCTGGGGTGAGCCTTAACCTACCCATTAAGGGGATTAGCCTACCCAACAATGGGTAGTTGACCTGGAGTTAGAGCAGGAGGTGAATTTAGTGCTATAATTTCTGGAGTAATGGGAAGGCACAAAGTCATTAGAAGGTTTTATACTCTCTATAATGCTTTTTTTTCTCCATTTATTTATTAAAGAAACGATTTTCTAATATAGGTGACATACATTAAAGGACATGTTATTGAATACTGAATGGTCTCTGTCCTCACAGAAATTACAGTGCAAATAACAAACAAGCACATTTGTTCACAGTTTCAGTAAATCTTGCCTGGCCAGTATATTCTCAGGGCTGAGGGAGTATTACTTGGCAGGGAGGTAGCGCTCTGAGTGTTTCAGGAATTCCTCGTAGTGGCATATGGTACAAGAAGTGTTTATGGGAGATGAGTTATTATCAAGGGAAAAGTATTTTAAAATTTGCAAAATAAGTAAAACCTAGATATTGTGGTGTATTAGGGTTCTCCAGAGAAATATGTGAATGCGTCTGTAAGTATATATGTGTGTGAATGTATTTATGTATGTCTGTGGGATCTGCCGTCTGCAAACTGGAGAACAGGGGTGGTAAAGGGGTGGGGGGTGCTCTGCTGCTGTAAATCCGACAGTCTGAAGGCCCTAGAACCAGGAGTTCTAATGTCTGAATGCAGGAGAGTTGGATGTCCCTGTTCAAGAAGAGAAAGAGAATTTGTCCTTCCTCTGCCCTTTTGCTCTCCTGGGCCCTCGGTGGCTGGGATGATGCCTGCCCACATAGGAGAGGGCCATTTTTACTCAGTCTACTGGTGCACCCTCACAGACACACCTCAGAATAATGTTTTTCCCAGGTAGCTGGCCATCCTTTAACCTAGACAAGTTGACATATAAAATTAACCATCAAGAATGATAAACATCTACTTTGAACAGAATGAAGAAATATATCTGGTTAAGAAATATGCTCTATTTTCCAATATGGGAATAAAAAATTTCATGTCTTCTTTTAAAGTGAAAAAAAAAAAAAGAATGATAAACAGAGAACTGATGTCCACCGACGATGGATCGACTGGTGCTCCCAGTGTGTGATAAATTTTGGAGTGGAGGTTTCCAGGCAGGAAGGATTGGATAAACTTTATAGTTAGACACTCATTGTAGTAGAGAAATACTGTCTTTTAAAATGCAGGCTAGCCCATACTTAAACATACAGTATGTCAAATATCTTAATATCAGGAGAGTGAATTAATGAAACTTCAGCACGTGGTAGGAATTCAGGAAACTTTTCTTGCCTTTTATCAAAAAGCAGTATTTCTCCGCCCAGGGAAACATTGCCTTCCAGGGGACATTTGGCTATGACTGAATGACTGGAGACATCCCATTTGTGACAACTGGGGAAGGGGCAACATCTAGAGGGTAGAGGCCAAGGATGATATCATTTCCTTAATTTAACAAAATCTCTATTTAGACATGAATTCTCAAGTATTTATTCCTTTAACAGAAACTCTTCTTTAGGTCCTAGTGCTCACTAGTAACCTTTCTGAATTTGTAATCATTAAACCTAAAAGCTCTTAACATTTAGATAAAGCATTCAGTAACTGCTTAATGGTGACTGCACTCATACTTATGTTTTTCACTCAGATTCATCATTTCCTGATCAATGGTTTTTAACATGATTGAAGTACCAACATTCCTCTGAGTTTAATGTTAATTAATAACATGGCTCTGCTCTTTGAAAACTGTGCGTGTCTGTGATCTCCTTTGTCTTTCTGTAATATTTCTGGAAATTCCTAGTGACTAAACTCAAGGACACTAAATCATTCGTAATTCTAAACTGATGCCCTAAACCCAAAATATTTATTGAGAATTATATAATTCAATCATTTAATTGAGTTAGGCACACAAGATCTAAAAACTGAGCACATATAGAAAAAATAATTAGATTGTTTCCAAATAATAAAGAAATAGTGCTCAAAAAGTTTACATTTACTATTTTGGACTAAGAATGCTTCTTTTCAGGGAAACAATTTTGGAAATTGTTAGATTTTGGAAAAGGTTAGATTTTTATGCTCACCTAAAAGGAATATTTACAGTATAAAGCACATGGCCTCTAGATCTTGAAACAGTTCTGCTGTGTTCTGAGGCCTAAGGCCTTACTTCACTGAGTATTGCACCATTAAATTTTCATAGAACTTTAACGGAAACAATAAAATGCTTATATATGAAAAAGTTATAGTATATGTGGTAAACTAGGACTTGGAAAAATCATTCAAGTTACATTAGTTTAGAATTGTCAACTGAAATTAAGGCTGTTGGGGGAGAAATAATTTGATAAAGGTTATTGAAAGCTAAATGTGAGGACTGACCCAGGAAGACACATCAACAAAGTTCTGGAATTTGTTACAAGTTGGAAGGCTTTTCTAGGAAAGTTTAGGAGAAGGGAGAAAGACTCTTCATGTCAAAGTTGTCCTTTATCATTGGAGGGTGTAATACAGAGGTTACAATTGTTGAATACAGATTGCAACATACAGGCTAAAGTGTCTATATGCAAGGCAATCAGTAAAACCTGTGATTCGGAAATAAATCAGAGTACTTTTCAGTGTCAGCAGGTTATGCATTAATCAGTATGTCAACAATTTGAGGAAGTCATGATAGGGATAGAACGTCACCATGAATCACAAGACTTTCCCAAAGCAGGTTAATTTGGAAGCCTGCTTACTTTTAAAGTAACCTGTCAAATGTGCCCTGTAAATCATCAAAATATAGCCCTAAAGTGACAGAGATGGAAAGAGAGACAGTTATTTAAAAAAGGCAAACTATAAGAAAATCAGAGAGTGGACAGTTCTCAGCTGGAAATTGATGTGCCAACTATGACAATTCTCGTTACTATAGTGAAATCAATGCTTAGAAAATAATCACTCTTTGGGAAATTCTGGACACTTCGTGAAGCAGATACCACGTGACAACAAGAGAAGAAACTATCAAATATCATGAACTATATGAATTTAGGATAAAAATGTTTAGATTTGTGTATTAAATATATGATGATGTTATTATACATTAGTTTAATATTTGGTCATTGGACCTCTTATTCACTATACTGGAAAGTCTAGCATTGAATGTATATGCAGTAAATGGTGGCTTTTTCAAATTTATATTAGTCAACTCTGTAATCCTCTGCTTCTGTGCACCTAATTATTTTCTTTATATTTGATTGACATATATAAATTTGTTAATAAATTATCTTTGATACATATTTTCTCTCTGTTTAAATTAAATGTCGAGCTGACTCTACTTGCTTACTCACAGCTAAACCAGGCTTTTACTGGCCCTTGTAGCAGGAAAGAAAAGCTTGTAGGGAAGTTCTCATCCAAACTTTTAAAAGTTTAGAAGAAACTAACATGCAACCGTACACATGCACATGCACCCACACACATCACAAAATGCTAAGGACAGCCAGTTTATCAAAGTATTCAGAAGCACATTTCCCTTTTGTAAAGCATTTGGCGACAAGCTGCCATTAGTCACTTGGAAGTTTCACATGCTAATTGTTTTATATTCAGAGACTTCACTTATAATTAGCTAGAAGACATATATGAATGACATATTTAATTAAACATAATTCAATTATCAAAACCGACATTTCTAATGAACATTATGAAAAAACGCATGCATTTCAATTTATTGACTGATTTTATTTGAGGAAACCTTCAATACCTTTTATTTGAGAGAAGTCTTGAATGAGTATAATCATTTTTTACATAAATAATAAAAGATTCTGCTTAAACTGCCCTTATAAATACGACAAAGAAGAGAAAATGAGACACTATTTGTGGTTTGGTGACTGGAGAGGGACAGAGAACTAAAGAGCTGTTAGAAATCAGCCTGGTGGGACACGGGTGTCTTTTCAGTTCGTTAGCCGAGCATGTATGTCTGCTCTCTCGGATTTATTGAAAAAAGGACAGAGAGTTGCCAGAGTTAGCTAAAAGCTTTTTTTTTTTTTATTGTTCCCCAAATTAATGATTAACTAGAAAGTATGTACTTGAGATTTGTAAAGCATATTGGCTTTAAGAAATTTTAAAAGGAGACAGAGAATAAAGGCAGGGTGGCTTCAGAAGAACAACGGGAAGTCTACACTGGACTTCCCTGAAAGAGCTCGGGAAGCCAGGAGACATCGGGATGGCAGCTTCAAAGGGTGGAAAGCGGATATCTGCCAACTTAGAATTCTAAACCCGTTAGAACATTGTTTAAAAAGTGAAGATAAAAAAGACATTTTCAGAGAAATAAAATTGAAGAGGATTTATCACTAACAAAACCTACATTAAAATTCTATTTTCTAAGGAGAGGGACAATGACATTGGAAGGAAACTTGAAGATGTAAATTTGAACAAAGAGCATTGAAAATGGCAACTATATTGATAAATGTAAATGAATATTGTCTGGTGACCATGACTTGGGGAGGTTAAAACAAAGATTGAAATTAAAACACATGACAGAGAAAGGATGTAAGTCAGGAAGAGAAGTGAAATGAAGACATTTAAAGTTCATTGCCTGATGTGAGAAGCAGTAAAAGTACTGGTATTTAATAACTCGTGGACACGTGGTATGATTTCTGAGTAATCATTTAAAAACAGGGAAAATAGTTTTGTAATCCTATATATCTCATAAATATACCAAGCTAATAGTCAACCCAAGAGGAGTCAAAAAAATAAAAAAGGAAGAGAAATAGGCAAGGCTAAGAGAAAAGGAGATGAATCCATACACCATCAAAGAAGTTAGTTAATTACAAATGGACCACATTTTCTAATTAAAGGGCAACGTTATCATATTGGAGGCACACATCCAGAATGCAAATAATAAGAAATTTAAAAATATTGGACAGCACAGATCTAGACTTCAAGATATTATTGCACTGATAAAAATATATTAATAGCTCTGTAACTAAAGGATATACACACAAATCTTTCTAAAATTTCTTCAGAAAGCATTTGTAAATTGTTACTGCAGACTTAAGTATATACAGTATCAACATACTAATCGTATGAAACAATTTCAAAGATGTCAAAATGAAAAAAAGTGTGTCTTAGAATCACAGAAATGCATTGGTATACTAAAATGAATTACTACCCTAAACTCCAGGTGCAATGAAATAAATGCCATGGAAAGCAATATCCCTGTGAGCTCGTCAACTTTTATTATTTCTAAGACTTCTTAATAAGTGAGTTTCCCACTTAAGGCTTTTATCTGATTTCTGTTCCAATGCATGTAATTATCTAATGTTCCTGCTTGACCATTTGGCAAATGCAAATAAATTGCAATATCAAATTAATGTTCTCTTCAATTCACTAAATAAATTCCATGCCCCAGTTTATTCTTAGGGATATCAGCATTGCTACATTCCCCCACATTCACACTGTGGGGTGCATCTTCTTTCAATCTCATAGCAAATGTCAAATTGTTCTTGGGAGCACAGTCATTTTGTGGATATGCTGCCCTCACCAAATTACAAGTGTTTGAGAATCTGATAGGACCAATGCTGATGCATGTGTTGTATATTGTAGGTTATTGAAGTAGAGTAAATAATATTGTAATGTATAATATAGGATTTTCAGCCAACAAATAAAAATGATCGTATTTGTGTACCATAAAAATCTATAGTTCTGTCATTTTTAGATCTGTTTTCAAATCATGGGCCATGAGAGGATTTCTTCATTGTTTTCGCCTCGCTCTTTAAACATTCAATATCTAGGTCAAATCTCTGTCTCTCCCCCCATCTTTCTCTCTCTTTCTATCTTTCTGACACAATAACATACACACATATGCATGTGTGTGCATGCACATACATGAACATACAGAGAGAATGAAAGAGAGAAACCATACGGAACTTTAATGAAATAAATCTAGCGTTATGCTCAACACCATTAAAAAGAAAATAATACCAAGGAATAACAAACTTTAGGGTAAGGAAAGAAATGTAGATGTAGAAGAAAGTCAAATATTACTCTCTTTCTTTCTCCTTTTTTTGTCCTTTCTATTATAATTATAGCATATGCAGAAATGTCCATTATACTGATTCACCAGATTTAATGAATCTAGATAATTTTTTAATTTTAGAGAAATAATTATGCCAAAAATATCCCAAATTATATGTTTCTAATAGCCACATTCATGCTCATGAATACAAAATGAATTCCTTTCATTGATGTTAGCATCGAAAATACTAAGTGTACAAATTGCAACTTCATTTTTGAGATATTATTATTGTAGTTATTGCACTGACATATTTCTTGTATAACCTGTACTTATGGATTGACTGAAAGAAGTTGTGTCTAAAAAGGGAAGATATACAAGAATTCCCGAGAGAGGTGAGATCTTCCTTTCTCCCTTTCCCTTTAAGCTTTGTTGATTAAAACATGGCTGCTCTTCCTGACTTAGACTGGCAAGGTGTCAGAGTCTTGATGAGTTGTTTAAGTTCTGAATATGGTTGCGATGTAAGCAGGAGGAAACACAGAAGCCCTTGGGAAAACAGAATGTCTTCCTGAATACAAAGTAAGTAATGCAGCCACATTACAAAAATATATGGAAAGAAAAGAGATGAAACATTTGACTTTAATAGAAGTAATTACTTGAAAAACCAATCCACAGTGGAAACTATTCAAAAATGAATGCTTTATATGCATTAAACAGTCCTCCAGATCATGAATGTAGTCAACCAAAGAACGCTAAAACAGTTCACAGATTGAAATATAGCCTCCTCTGCAGGAGAATTGAGCTAGGATTTGATGCTAGTATATCAAATCAGTCTTGCAAGGTGAAGGGGAAATCTCTTTAGCTTCAGAAATTATTGTAACAGTTTAGTTGCTATAAAGTTACTACTGCAGTGAGCACGAGGGCAACTGATCCTACTCTAAGGCACAGCCTTCATTTTAGAAAAAATTAAATGATTTATCACTTTAAATTTGGTTCTGTTAAAGTTCCTACTCAATTTCTTCTACAAAAATGGAATGCAGCAGTATATTAAAGAGTTCTTTGTAAACACCAATCCACAATGCTAACATTTGATTTCAGTTATAATTATTTTCTCAAACTCTGAGATATGAGAGATTTCTATCGCCAAAGAATATTATTGTAACCATATGCAGATTTAAAATAATATCAAATAATTATTAACACACTTTGTTATTCAAATAATACACTTAATTTGTTTTGGTGGCAAACAAACATTATTTCACTTCTTCAGATTTAAGTATGCATGTGTAAGTAATGATTGGATTTTAGAAGTCTTATGTAAAAAATTGCATATGTGTAAAAAGTGTACATAGAACACTGCATTTTGTACATTGAAATTTCTACTAAGATTCACAGAGGAAATTCATTTCATACGGGGCTGATGGTGATCTTTCTTATTGTAAGAAATTCAGACTATTCAGGTTACTAGTTTTCCATAACTAATGTGAAATTTCAGCATATTGTCTTGAAATACTAATCAAGCTTCCTCCCTCAATATTGCCTTGTACCCCAGGCCTTTGTCCCATTCCAAAGTTGGGTTTTCTACCTTTATCAGCTCAAAGAAGGGGTGACATTGCAGAATATGGAACTGATTGTCATTGGCTTTTGTTTTAAAAATCCTGATATTGAAGGAGGAGGGAATTAGAAACAACTTTCTGGATTTGGGTAACATATTTTAGAGAATATGTAATAAAGATTTCGTGTTCCTGAGTCAGGAAAATGATCCTGGTTGGCAGGACTGAAGATTTGGGTGGACAGTTTTGAATATTAAAAAGATATCTTGTGAGTATCTTTTCAATATTCACAACTGTGAATATTCAGGAAGGAGATGCTGTGATGTTCAGGAAGGAGGCCCTGAGCTCTGCACACCAACTCTCCAACCCCAATGAGGGTGTCAAGCCCAAGTGTGATAGTGCTGGGGTAGTCAAATGCCTTGACAGGTTTGGAGAATCCAAGAGCATAAGGAAAATAAGCCACCTCTTCAAAAGAGTGGCAATGCAGAGACCCCAAGGAAGGAATAGTTTACGGTGTATCCAAGCAGTTGCAACCTCAGACACCCAAGACTTGAGCAGTGAAGAGGGCTAAGAAGTAGCTGAGACAGGACGAGATCTAACGATTCAAGAGGATATCCTTTTGTGGATCCATGATCCAAGGCTCTATACATACATGCACACACATGTATATTTACACATATGTAGTGTGTGTGTGTACATATATATGAAATCAGTGGACATCTGTGAAGATGGATTCTCCTCCTCTTGCTTCCCTGTTACTGTTCTTGAACACGGTGCTGACCAATTCCTTGCCCCATATAAGTTTCCTGGAACTTGACTCAACTCCAGAGAAAGAATAGGGGTGAGGATTTGTGATTGACTTAATTAAATTTCTGTGATCAACTAAATGGGAGCTAAAAATGGAAATAATTTTCAGTTATTGTAAAATATAATTAAGAATCCTCCTTGTGTTTGTGTTCTAAGCTGCAAACTTGTTATATTAAATGTAAATGGGTGCAGGAAACCATCTCAGCAGCCTCACAGAGAACCTTAAGGAACAAGCCCCGTCACCCAGGACATGGTTGCTGACGACAGTCTGACAGAGACTCTGGTAACACGATGGCAGCTTCAGATGCAAACTTTCCCACTCGCTACTCTAAGTGCTACAACTTCATGGGGACTCCACTCTCCAACTCCTGCTATGTGTTATAGCTCTTGTTCACCATCAGTGACTTTTAACTTCTCTCTGTCTCGGGATCCTACTTACCGCCTTGCCTATAGATGTACTTTTGCTGCTTCTCTACTTCAGTGTCTGTATATTTTCTCTGCTTATTTAACCTTTCTTAGAAACTGGGTTGGCCAGGCACCATCCAGCATTGACTTCTTCTATCGCCTAGAGCATTCTTTTCAGGTCATACATGAGCCAAGTTCTCTTTGACTAATCATGCGATGGCCTCCATCCTTAGCTCATGTGATACTAAGGCAGATACATTCTGCATAGGTAAACCTCAGGCTGTACTTTGAGCAGGGCAGAGGCTTTGCACACAGGGAGGGTTTAACTGTCAAGCACCTGTCATGGTCTACACATACATTCTAATTCTTGTCTGCCAGGCAGCAAGGATCTTCTTTGTCGATTAAATAGTTTCAGAAGGCCGGGCGCGGTGGCTCACGCCTGTAATCCTAGCTCTCTGGGAGGCCGAGGCGGGTGGATTGTTTCAGCTCAGGAGTTTGAAACCAGCCTGAGCAAGAGCGAGACCCTGTCTCTACTAAAAATAGAAAGAAATTAATTGGACAACTAAAAATATATAGAAAAAATTAGCCGGGCATGGTGGCACATGCCTGTAGTCCCAGCTACTCGGGAGGCTGAGACAGGAGGATCGCTTGAGCCCAGGAGTTTGAGGTTGCTGTGAGCTAGGCTGACGCCACGGCACTCACTCTAGCCTGGGCAAAAGAGTGAGACTCTGTCTCAAAAAAAAAAAAAAAATAGTTTCAGAAAAGGCTACCTAAAATAATCCAGTTACAGGGACACAGCCTTACCCTGACTTACTCTTGCCCAAAGGAGTTAACGATCCAGAGTTACCTCTAGCTATCATATTCAGAGGTAAAGCAGAGAAGTCACTATATGTGCTGCTTGCTCTGAGCCAGCCTCTGCAATTTCTATGTTAATTTATTCGACTCTTATAAATTGTCGGGCACATCAATGATCAGAGAGACACATCTTGATGCAGTGCAGTACATTCTAGCATGAAAAGAAGGAACATACACAATAAGTGCACTAAATAAGAAAATATATAGGGCATCAGAAGGTAATATGTGCTAAGAGAAATAAAGAAAGTACAGCAAGGGAAGGGGCGCTGACTTGCAATTTATAAATAGGATGATTGGTGTGAGCCTCATTGAGAATATGGCATTTGAGTTGTCCTCTGGTTTCATTTTGATCCCATCTAGTGACTTCTGCTGTGACTACTCTACTTAGGAAAGGACAAGGTAATGATAAACAAGAGTAGTCGTCTATCCCTGGTTTTTGAGCAAATCAGAGTCTGCTTTGGAGCATATGTCACAAGTTAAAAAAAAAATAATCAGAACGTCCTGGCAGGATGTGTAGGCTACCCTCCAACCTCCCAGCCCTGGTAGATTCAGGGTAGAACAATCTAGCATTTATTCCGTTTTGGGGGGGCATGACTCCATGACTATAACTCTAAAATATCACTGGAAATGTTAAGAGAAACAGAAAATGTGTTTGACATCACTCCTTTCATGGGAAGGCTGTACGTTTGTAAGTGATCTAATTTGATATAATCTGAGGAGGTCAGACTTCTCAGGTGATGATGAGGGATGCTATCCTACCTTTTAAAGAGGTGGATCCAGGTAACTGCAGGTATTTAGTTTTGCTGAAAGAGGTTTTCAGATTTGTGGCCAGTTTGCGTATGAGGGGGAAATGTATTAATTTGCTGCTACTCCTGCTCCCATAACAAATGATACAAACTTGGTGACTCAAAATAACAAAAATTTATTATCTTACTGTTCTGGATGTCAGAAGTCCCAAATGGGTTGGTAGGACTACATTCTTTCTGAGGCTCTGAATGTTGTCTGGAGAACAATTTGTTTCCCTTGCCTTTTCTAGCTTCTGGAGGCCAGAAATGACATCACTGCATCCTCTGCCTCCATCATGACATTGCCACCTCTGACCCAGACCCTCTTGTCTCCCTCTTTGTAAGGACCCTGTGATTACATCGAGATGACCTGAATAATTCAGAATAGTGCCCCCATCTTAAAATCCTTAACTTAGGTATGTCTTTAAAGTCTTTTTTGCATATAACTTTAGTCATAAATTCTAGGGATTAGGACATGGACACCTTTAAGGATCCACTCTTCAATCTACCACAGGGAGATAGGCAGATACGAAGAGATTCTCCTTTATTTTTCTTTCCCAGTGAGTTACTCACTTGCCATTCTAAGCTGCTGTAGAACAGTATCTCAATATTTTGAAATATAGTTTAGAAAGAGCACCAAATTAATAGCCTCTTCAGGAAACCTACATATCACAGTATGGAGTAGAAGTAATGAACTTTTTGAACATGGGCTCAATGCCCTACATTTGTGGCCTATATGGTCACCTTACTTATCAGCCTACACATACTGGTTGGAAAGAAGGAAGAACTTATGACCACTCCCAGGAAACCACTACAAGGGACTTCCAATCTGACAGTATTTTCACTCTGTGGCCTTTGAAATTCTTTACATTACATTCATGAATAGTCTGATCCCTTCCTATATACCTTCAAGGACCAGAACTAATTAAATCTAATTTTGTATCAACCAATATCAAGCTAAATCCCCAATCAGTTTCCTCTAGTTTACCTTTCCACAAACAACCCCGCTGCCTGCCCCCCAACTACCACCAAAGAAATTAATTCAGTATCATATTAGCTTCTGGTGTGTGGTAATTTTCTAGGAAGTCTTAAAATCCATGTCCAAACAATCTGTTTATAATTTTAAATTTACCTTTGTGTGATTTGATAATAATGGCATATTTTAGATCTCATAATAGTTATTAGGCAAAACCATCAAACCAAGTAATTTAAAATTTTGAAGGACAGAGGAGACTGATTATTTTTTTTTCACATCAATGAAGATTTCAAAATTAATTCCATTTTCTTTTTCCTCTGACATACATTGGTACTTTAAAACAGAATTTTAGAAATTATCACATTTGACAAAAGAGATCTTTATGCCTATTCACTTCTAACTATTTAAAAAACTTTATTTCTAGAAAGGAGAATCTTCAGTGTGATGATTAATTTTAAGTGTCTACTTGACTGGGCCATGAGGTGTCCTAATATTTGGCTAAAAATATTCTGGGTCTTTCCGTGAGGGTATTTTTGGATGAGATTAATATCTAAATTCATAGACTGAGTAAAACGGATGCCCTCCATCATGTGGGTGGGCCTCGTCTAATCAGTCAAAGTCCTGAAAAGAACAGAAGGCTGACCCTCTCCCAGGTGAGAGAGAATTCTCCTGCCCTGATGGTTTTGGAGTGAGGATGCTGGCTCTTCATATTGTGGACTAGCCAGTCCTCATAACTGCATGAGCCAATTCCTTATAATAAATCATATATAAAGTATCTTCATCCTGTTGGTTCTGTTTCTCTGGAGAACCTGAGTAATACATACTGTAAAGTCTGCGCGGGCAATTCCTGAAGTATGACAGTGTAGAGAATTTACTGGAGGTTCCTGAGTTACCTGATTTAAGTAATAGGAGTTTGGTCAGGTGCCTTATGTGAAAGGAGTTTGAGTCTAACTAAGCAGTGGTTTTCCTGTCTCACCTATGAAACACAGGGTGTCAGACACCTCTTGTGTGCCATCTCATTTCTACTCAGTCTGCTGTCTACTCATCCTTTGTTGTGTTGACCAACTTCACAGAGGTAACCCAACAGCTCCTTGTCTCAGACACGCCACTATCAGTGGCTCTTGGTCCTGTCCTGTGCCTTCTCTGATGCTGCAGCCTGGCAGTCTGTAGGAACCAGCTTGGTACCTCCTGTATATCTGGAGGTGTGAGGGAGTTAATGCCCTGTGAGCCAGCCCTTGGCCCACCCAATGGGGACCATGGCAGGCATGGTGGATAAATGCTCCCCTTTGTCTCATTAGTGAATTTTGTGAGATGTTCTACATGGCTCCTCACGGCATCCCAGCAGGATCAAGCCCCCACTGCCCTCAGTAGTGACCAGATTGAAAGACTCACCATTCTGCCACTTTTTCCACCTTCTTCCCAGTTGCCTGCTTGTATTAGTTGGTATCAATTCCCAAAATAAATTACTTGAATCAAAGCCCTTGTCTTAGGCTCTGACTTCTGGGGGAAAAAACAGGCTAAGACTCCTGTGATCTGCATTTGTTCCCTATTGTCTTCTTTTGTGTCTTGCTAATTCTTTTGATGCATTCTTACCTTTCTTGTTTTCCTTAAAATGTTTTTTTTCCTTCATTTTGGTATTGTTCCTTTTCAGAGATAGAAAAGGAATTTGCAGTTATAAAATGGCAACATGAGGGATACTTGTGAGGATGGACCTGTTCTTTATTTTGACTGTGGTGGGTACAGAAGCCTACCCATGCGATAAAAATGAGTAGAACTGCACACACACACATACATACATATACACACAAATACAATTAACATTTAAGTAAGATCTATGGATTGGATCAATGTTAGTATAATGGTTGTGATATTATAGTGCTGCAAGTCGCTACCATTGGAGAAAATTTGTAAAGGGTACATGAAATTTCTCTGTATTATTACTTACAACAGCATGTGAATTTAAAACTACCTCAAAATAAAAACTTTAATTTCTAAAAGTTATTTTGCTTTTTTTTGATAATAGCTTTTCAATGTACACACACATACAAATTGCATTCATTTAGCTGGTTAATAGCCAGGTTAAACACTATGTATACATTTGTAAGAGCATCTTACTTAAATTATGAACTAATATTCAAAAGCCTATTTGCTTTTAAATAAAAGCCACCCCCTCTGTGCTTTGAACAGCCTAGCATCTAGTAGAAACAGTTACACATTACACACAGGATTAAATTAACCGAGAAGAGACCTTCTCATTTACTGCTTTTAATATTTATTAAAAAGAAAAGCACTTCTGAACTATTTTATCTGTGATAAGAGAGTGTACTTGTTATAAAGGAGGCTTTATATTAGCTTAAAAGTTTCTATTTTCCACTTCTAAAAAATTTTTATAAGAACATATGTGTTCAGTTAAAGCAATTAGAGTGGTTTTTCAAATGGAAGATGTCATCAACCATTTGCAATAGGAAAGATATTATCTGGATGGATCAACTACCTACCTATTTCCTAAAATTCCAATCCAGAGACTGAATTTTATTATGCACAAATTATGGGTTTTCCCCCTTAAAAACTAGTTAAACATATAACTGAAACAAAAATGTAACACGTAATGCATTATAACTTTAAGGACCTACTTTCTTTGGAATTATTTGTAGCAACCCAGGACAACTTTGGGAACAGGGGAAATGAATAAACTAATCTAGTGCTTTCTTTTATTATCATTTGTTTAAAATCAGGCCTATTATATTATTTCTGTAAATGCTTACTCCCTTCCCATCCCCAACACATGTCTAATCTGTGCGGTTTGCCTTCGTTTACATCACTGCCAAATGCTCTTTACTTGTTTTAGTTACCCTTGGCCCATACCTTGACCTTTCGCTGCCTGTCAAAATAAATTCAGAACACAAGCATTTACCTGCAGCAAACGTGGATGGCTCCCCCAGAAATATAGCATCCTGTAAAAACTGAAGCCAAAGGAAATAGAAAGGTGAAGTCAGGCATAATTTTCTCATCATAGCCTCCCTCACTTTTTTCTTTTAGGCTCAGGCACTGTGTTGACCTCTGTCTATTTTTATGACTAGATTAATTCTGCTATTTCAATGAGTCTGAATTTTCAGAACCAAGTGGTTGGGCTGACCCTAAGAAGTGCTGACCTTTAAAAAGATTATGTGAAAAAATGATAGAAAGATGAAAAAAATTGAGACTTGCAGGCCAAAAAGACACCTTAGAGATGATCTTACTCAACCTTCTAATTTTATAAGGAGGAGGGTGAGGAAAGGATAGTTGGACAATGGTATGGTAGGCTTGCATCCCTCTAAGGTTGGCTGTCAAGTCCACTAATCCTAGTTTCAGCAGCTGCGGACTCAAGGCCAATCCTATCCTTGGTCCGGGAGGTAGGCGGGGTCCTAGGCTAAGGGCTGAATAGTTCAGGTTAAAATCAAGAGAAGTTCTGATGCTTGAACTTTGAATATCCATCCACGCATGTCTGCATGTTGGGATTTTAACCTGTTCTCAGGTCCCTGCTCTGGATTGCAAATGTCCACGACTGGGTGACTTTTGCCCCTATCCTCTAAAACGTTCCCTTCTTTCCCTGCATAATGACTTTCA
>NW_012148719.1:2148767-2149265 GCF_000956105.1 Propithecus coquereli
TAAGCTAAGGTTAATTTATTATGGAAGAAAGAAAATATCTTTTATAAATGTAGTGTAGCATAGCTATGTTGTGTTTCTTAAGTCTAGGGTGGTGAGTAGTGAAGTCCTAGGTCTTCCAACTCACTCACACTCACCCAGTGACTCACCCAGAGCAACGTTCCGTCCTGCAAGCTCCCTTCACGATTAACGTCCCATACAGATGTACCATTTTAAAAATCTTTTATGCCAGATATTTATTACACCTTTTCTGTTTAGATATGTTCAGATACACAAATATCATTGTGTTACAATTGCCTACAGTGTTCAATATGGTAACATGCTGTACAGGTTTGTAGCCTGGGAACAATAGGCTATATAGCATGTAGCCGAGCTTTGTGGTAGACTATGCCAGCTAGGTTTGTACGAATATACTCTACGAAGCTCGCAAGACGAAACCGCTTAACAGGCATTTTTTCAGAACATATCCCCATCGTTAGAGGTGTATCACTCTACTTTCTT
>NW_012148719.1:2149315-2150445 GCF_000956105.1 Propithecus coquereli
CAGGTCCCTGCTCTGGATTGCAAATGTCCACGACTGGGTGACTTTTGCCCCTATCCTCTAAAACGTTCCCTTCTTTCCCTGCATAATGACTTTCAGGACTTTGCTTTTGACATTTTCTTACCTTCTCACAAACCTTGCATGGCCTATAGAAGAAGTCGTCATGCTCATCCCAGTGGATTAAACACATCATTTGTCCCTAAACTCTTAGGTGTTGGTGACCCAACTAACTGCCTTGAGAGTTCTCTCCTGAAAAGATCTGTCCACTTCTGTGGAACTGTATGGGGTCAGAACGAGCCCCCTGTATGCGGCTTTCCACTCCCAGCTAAGGGGATTCCAAAAGTTACTTACAGTCTAAGGACGCTGATCTTTCAAAAGTTTATCTTTCAGTTTAGGTATCTGTTTGAGAGGTGTTTTCTACTGTTGTCTAACTTAATAGATTCCCTTCTGCCCAAATCCTGCTCAAATTCAACCTCAAAAGTCTATTTTGGGGATTATAAGGGAGGAGTAGAGAATGAGGCAGCCGGTATGTGAAAGTAACACTTTCAAATGGAGAAAGAGAATTAAAGCTATTATAAAAACAGAACTATCATATTCTCCCAATTCCATTACAGGGATACACCCTATAACCATATTTTGGTCAACGATGGGCCATGTACATAACAGAGCCATAAGATTATAGTGGAGCTGAAAAATTCCTATCACCTAGTGATACTGTAGCTGCTATAATGCAGTAGCACAACGAATTACATGTTTGTGGTGCCGCTGGTTTAAACAAACCTACTGCACTTCCAGTCCTATGAAAGTATAGCACAAACAAGTACTAAAGTGCAGTACATAATACTCGCTATTGATAATAAACAGCTGTGGTACTGCCGTATACCTTTACTATACTGTAATTTTTATTGTCACTTTAAAGTGGACTTCTACTTACATAAAAAAGTTAGCCACCATACAGCCTCAGGAAGGTCCTTCAGGAGGTTTTCCAGAGGAAGGCATTCTTGTCATAGGAGATGACGGCTCCATGCGTGTGATTGCCCCTGAAGACCTTCCAGTGGGACAAGATGCAGCGGTGGAAGACAGTGATGATGATGATCCTGACCCTGTGTAGACCTAGGCTAATGTGTGTGTTT
>NW_012148719.1:2153820-2156516 GCF_000956105.1 Propithecus coquereli
CAGGAGCTTGTTACGTATGTATGGATGAGTCCGTAAGTCAAAGTAACGGGTAGTCAGGAGCAGAAGGGCTGAGAGTGAAGTCAGAAGGTTGGTGGGGACAAGGTGGTGAAGAGCCTTATAAACCCTAGTAAGGAATATGGATTTATGAGAATTGGCAAAATCTGTGCATGTAGATTCCTAGTCACATTAAGACTGCAGATCTTTTCCTATCCCACCAGTTTTATTTTGTTTTGTTTTTCTTATCTTACAAGGATTTTCTGATATGACTTTAGACTCTAAGAAAATGATCGGGTTATTTCCCCCTTTTTCCTTTTCTCTTTCTTATCTAAAAAATAATAGAATGTCTTTTGTTCTTTGAAGTAAATGCCCAATAATGGGTTTGCTGGGTCACATGGTAGTTCTGCTTGTAGCTCTTCGAGGTGTCTCCATATTAATTTCCACAGAGGCTGTAATAGTTTGAAATCCCACCGGCAGTGTACGAGTGTTCCTATCTCTCCGTATCCACACCAACATTTATTGTTTTGGGACTTTTTGATAAACGGGTGCAATGTGCACCGTCTGGGGGATGGACACGCTTGAAGCTCTGACTTGGGTGGGGCAAAGGCAATATACGTAACCTACACATTTGTACCACCGTCACATGATGAAATAAAAAAAATACTAAATAAATAGATAAATAAAATAATAATACAAGTTTTGTGGATACTTGCAGCTTCTCTCTCCTGTCTGCCACAACCAGCCAAGCAGCAGGACGGGTCATATGAACACATTTATGACCCATGGTTCATTGTTTCAGTCTGTTATGCCATGCAGCCAAGGCCAATCAGACCCCATTTGGATTTGGGGATTAGAAGTTAAGCAAAGGCCATTGTAGGCCTATAAATATATTTCACATTCTACAATCCCCCTTTTGCCAGAGCCTAACTTTGAGGCTTCAGCATTAGTTTCATTAATATAAAGTGTTAACTTGCTTCTAATTTTACTTTAGTTTGGTGTGAACAAGCTCTTGGAAGCTTGCAGTGGAAGGGCAGTGCAGATCTGAGTATTCCATGTCATAGGATATTACACCTAAGGTCTCCCTCAACACCACCTTTGCCCCAAACACATGAGTTATCAGAATTTTAGAGCTGGAAGGGTTATTATTTCTTATCAGAGGTATTTCGTATTATTTGGTATCGGAGATCGTGAGCTCTCTGACACCAAGGGTGGAATCTTATTTATTATTATTTTAGCTCTAGGTTTATTGTCTGGTCAGAAGTTAATGCTCAATAAATGACTATCATATGAATCTAGTTCAGTTTTTGTATCAAAAAGGAAATTTGGTCAATGTCAAGGTCACAATTTTACCATAATGTCACTTGTTGAGGTATAATTGCTATAATTTTTCCTGTACATTTTTCCTCAAATTTTTTTTGTAACTTTATACCTCTTTCCTCTACTATCATGAATAATCTGATGTTCTTCTAATCCTGGTCAGTGATGTAATTTACATCTATTTTCTAAAGCTTTTGGAAAAGCTTTTAAAAAAGGCAATACAGTATAGATAATCCATATGCGTTTTCAGAGCTAGAGTGTTTACTTTGGAGACCACAACACAGCCCATTGCATTGTAAAATAAATGTATTTAACTGGTTTAGATTGGCGGACCAGTAATTTCTTTTCTATCCTAAAGCTACTTTCCTAGTTTTACTAGACAAGCTTATAAATGCCTCCCTACCTATATTCCCTTTGTAGAAAATATGCAGTCAACCAAAGTTCCAACCATTTTTCTTTTTATACCTCTTTTTTTTGGTAGCATGTGACTCCTTACATACAACAGAAGTGAAAATTTGATACAAGCAACCTTATCCATATGCATGATGAGTGAGTTTTTCTGATTCTATAAACATTTCAACTAGAAACCTTAGAGTCTAGGCTAATTAGACTTTGTTAGGTGTTGAACTGAGTGGTCATGTTGATGCAAAGCCAGAGTGGATGATATAGCAGGATAAAACACTGGAGAATGGAAAAGGCATAATTCATCATCAGCACACTGTGTTTGGCGAAAAGTAGGAAAGTACATTAAGTATACAGTGCGAGGCAGAAATGAAAAGGAGAAATGGCTTCAATTTCTAACTTTCCAATTCCAGATCCATGTAAGTTGCATGTGTATTTTTCTAGTTCTACAAATATTCATAAGATCATCTATGAGCTTTAACAAAAACAAACTCCGGTATATATATCAGCATGAATGTTTTTCTGTCTGTGCAATTAAGTAATTAACATATGATAGCTTTTTGAAGCTACTACGTCCACCATTAGAAACTCCTTTTCTGAAGTGTTTTACAAAAATATTTCTTTGTACATTTTTCTATGTTCTTTTGTAGCTAGGAGTAGTACTACTGAAGATGACTTTCTTCAAGCTACACTCTTTTCCAGTTTTTACATGACCTTTGATTATAAAGGGCATCTGTTCCATTAGACTCTGAAATATTGATAAGGAGCTCTGTCTAGCTGGTGAACCACCAAGCATTGCCAGGCCAGTGTTTGAAAGCGGCTCCTGCTCAATTTTCCATTCTGCAAATGTGCTTTGGCTTTAAAGGTCAAGAATGGTACCATAGAGACTTTTGATTGCATTATCCTGATTTCTCAGCTATGAATCACTTTCTTTCCAAAGCTATAGAAGCAGAGGCTCTAAAATAAATTTAGTCATTATC
>NW_012148719.1:2156566-2157606 GCF_000956105.1 Propithecus coquereli
CCTGATATATAAAATATTACCACCAAACTAATAATGACTATTTTTCACAAAACGATCTGACAAAAATATTCTCAAGAAAAAGAATAATATGTGAATAGATTTTTAACCTAGTTTATGTACTGATTTATACTGACACTTGTGTCTGTCATTCTATGTAAAATAAATATTTATAATTTTGGTCTTAATTGCATTTGTCTTGTCTAAATTCTAAGGTAAGAGGATGTTTTTGCTCTTCTTTTAAAATTTCTGTATTGTTTGATGTCAGTTAACGATAATTGAATAATAAGCCACCCTAAAACTCAGTGGCTTCTAACAATGAAACGTTATTATTTCACTCATGTCTATGTTGATTTGATGGTTTCACTGATTGGGCTGGACTTGGCTATGCTTGGCTGGGCTCATCATCACTTATTTACCTGTAGTCTGATGTTGGGTTGATAGGGAGCTAGCAGGTCTGGGAAGGTCTAGGCTGAGAGGACTCTGCTCAGGTGCCGTGGACCCTTATGCACCAGAAGGTTAGCCTGGGCTTTTCTCTCATGGTGTAGGGGCTCCCAGAGAGACAGCAGAAGTGAGCATTTTATGGGCTAAGGCAAGTTACTTGTCAGTCCAGATTCAAAGAGAAGAAAGAATCGCAGTCACGTTGCAAAGGATGAGATGACACAGGAACGATTAGAGAATAGGGAGCATATTTTGACATCAGTTGAACATGTACTGTATACTTTATTTAATTGATTACCAATCTTTCAGGAATCAAGAAGTGACTTTTTAAAATGACATAAGCCATTGATATTGAAGAAGACTTAACAAACCATTATTTTAATATTTCTTTATTATTGATTCTTGTTGGCAGTTTCAAATTGTACAATGTCTTAAATATTTCATATTACTTTTTGTTTTCATATATTGATAGGCTATTTATTTTTGAGCATCTGAAAAAGTAATAAACTTTAACAGACTTAAAGATGAAGAACCAACTACTTTACTTTCAATGAGTTCAGTTTACCAGGGTGACAGTAAAGACACAAGAATAAAATATGTTA
>NW_012148719.1:2166597-2167823 GCF_000956105.1 Propithecus coquereli
CAGAATAGGAGAAAGGGGGAAGGGAGGCCAAAATACACTGTAAACCCTAATACATCGTTAACCCTACATTCTTAAGAAAGGGAGTCCATACACCTCCTGCACCTCAGAACCTTCTTTATAAAATAAAGGTGAAAACCTGTGTTTCTAAACTCTTGTGTATTAGATATTTGAGTGAGTCTCTAAGTTTATAATTAATATGCTATATAAGATACATTCTTTTAAAAATGAATATATTAATTAATGAGCATGAAAATAAGGAATCCTCAAATCCCCAAATAGAGTTAAAGTAGAATTCCTGGGCAGAAAGCAAAGGCCAGAATGTAATTGCATTCAAAGTGTTTCTGCCACACTCTGAAAACCTTGAGTTTGACTTTAATGTCTGAGTGTACAACATGTGACAGGTGATAACATTCAAGGTTTTCTTAATGTGGTGAAGGTAATAGGATGAACAAGCATTAGGTCCTGGCTGGGCATGGTGGCTCATGCCTGTAATCCCAGCACTCTGGGAGGCTGAGGTGGGAGGATTGCTTGAGGTGAGGAGTTTGAGACCAGCCTGAGCAAGAGCGAGACCCTGTGTCTACTAAAAATTGAAAAAATTAGCTGGGCATGGTGGCGCACGCTTGTAGTCCCAGATACTCGGGAGACTGAGGCAGGAGGATCGCTTGAGCCCAGGACTTTGAAGTTGCTGTGAGCTAGGCTGATCCCACGGCACTCACCCCAGGCAACAGAGTGAGACTTTTAAAAAAAAAAAAAAGAAGAATTAGATCCTGCCACCCAGCAGAAATAAATTAAACTTGCCTGTATCAAACTTACCTGAGGGTTAAGGGGCAAACAACTCCCTTGAAAATTTAGCACTTCAAACTGGCTGTGATACAGACTTTTGGGCCAACTCTATGTCACCAGTGAGGTCCCAAGGCCCTGAAGTGGAAAATTTAAGGTAATGCCCCAAGACACTGGTCAAAGAAAACACACATACATAAAGAATACATCTTCAACATTGGCCTCAATGGATTCTCACTAATGAACTTCAATGACAACATTCAGCTCAAATTCAAAATAAAAATTACAGGAGAGAGGGAACATTAATAAGAATCAGCTGAAACAAAGAGGTTAGAAATAGACCTTCAAGGATTTCAAATAAAGAAACTGTTGGATGTATTTATTTCTAAATATATTCATATGTTTGAAGAAATGCTAGAGAAACTATAAAATATAAGAAGGAAAAA
>NW_012148719.1:2170946-2172122 GCF_000956105.1 Propithecus coquereli
TGTTTTCCATAATGGCTGTACCAATTTACTTTCCCACCAAAAGTGCACAAGGATTTCCTTTTCTCCACATCCTTGCCAACACATATCTTTTGTCTTTTTGAAAACAGCAATTCTAACAGGTGTGAGGTGATTTCTCATCATGGTTTTAATTTGCATTTCTCTGATGATTAGTTATGTTGAGTATTTTCTCATGTACCTCTTGGTTATCTGTATGTCTTCTTTTGAGAAATATCTGTTCAGATCTTTGCCTATTTTTTAATCATGTTGTTTTCTTGTCATTGAATTTTTGGGGCCCTTATATATTTTAGATATTAACCCTTTATCAGATATATGGTTTGCAAATATCTTCTTTCATTCTGAGTGTTTTCTATTCACAATGTTGATTGTTTCCTTTCCTTTGATGTGCAATACCTCTTAATTTTTTAACTGATGAAATGCTATTGCCCATTTTAGAATTTGTTGTCTGTTCTTTTGGCCAGACCAGTGTCAAGAAGCTTTCCCCCTATATTTTGCTCTGGTAGTTTAATATTTTAAGGTCTTATGTTTGTCTTTAATCTATTTAAGCTTGATTTTTGTATATGGTGTCAGACAAGGGGATAATTTCATTCTTCTGTGTTCAGTATTCCCAATATCATTTATTGAAGAAACTATCCTTTCTCCATTGTATGTTTTGGCACTTTTGTCAAAAATTAATTGACCGTACATGCCTGAATTTATTTCTTATCTCTCATTTTGTTCCATTGGTCTATATGTCTGCTTTTATGCTAGTACTATGCTGTTTTGACTATTAAAGCTTGGTAGTATATTTTGAAGTCAGGTAGTGTGATATGTGATGCCTCCAGCTTTGTTCTCTTTGCTCAAGATTATGTTGGCTCATTGGGGTCTTTTGTGGTTCTATATAAATTGTAGGGTTGTTTTTCTAATTTTGTGAAAAAATACCATTGGAATTTTGGTAGGGATTGCATTGAATCTATAGACTTCTTTGAGTAGTATGGACATTTTAATAATACTAATTCTTCCAATCCATGAATGCAAGATATCTTTCCATTTATTTGCCTCTTCTTCAATTTCTTTCATCAATGTCTTGTAGTTTTCACTGTATAGATCTTTCACCTTGGTTAATTATATGTAAGAGTTTTATTATTTGATGTTATTGTAAATGGGATTTCTTAATTT
>NW_012148719.1:2172172-2173385 GCF_000956105.1 Propithecus coquereli
GAATTGTTAGATTTAAAATTGAAAATATATCATTGCTCAAGCACCAAATTTATGCAATTCAAGAGATAGTTTGATAACTCTAACATAAATCTGATGGCATTATCTCAAATGTAATCCAGAGGCACAGAGATGGAAAACACTGAAATAAATAGTGGAAATTTGGATACTACTTGAATACATACAAAGAAGTTCCAGAATGATCTAGATAATCAAGAGAGTGAAGAGGCTGATTTTCAAACAATATAAGTAAAAAATATACCCCAGCCTTGACACATTCCAGAACAATTGCAGGGTACAAAAGCAAGAGAGATCTTTAAAGTAGCAGATGAGGTTGGAGGGTGGTCATCTTCAGAATAAAGACAGCCTGACTGACAATAGCAACAGTGCAGCTAGAATGTGATGAGTGTATATCTGTATCGAATTAGAGAAAAATAACTGTTAACCTAGAATTTTATTTCTGACAAATTATCTTTTGGAAAGAAGACAAATAAGGACATTTTCAGATAACAAAACAGAGTTTACCACCAACCACACTTTTCAGACATAAAAATGGATACACAAACAAAACGAGGAGGGTAAGCAAAGATATTTGTAAAAATGGGAATAAAACCTAGTAAACACTGACTGGATAAATGCAAGAACAAAAATGACGGATACAGCCATAATTTCAGTTTAAGAAATAGGTAGTATAAGCACTAAAGTGATAGAACGTGTAACACTGCAATAAGTAGATGGGAAAGAGAATGTTTGAAAAACAAAACAAACCAGTTTTCAATGGATATAGAAGTTGGGAAAAGTGAGGAGGTTGGAGGTGGGATTTTTAGTCTCTGGTCTTGCTATAATGATTGGATCTGGAAGACCTTAGAGAGCTGTTAGGTGCCACAGCTGGATCTCTGAAATTGGAATTGGGCTAATTAACACCTTAGAGCTCAGCTGTTGCCTATTGCCACCAATTCAGGAAAACTGAAATAACTTATACCACAATTCTTCAAAATTAATTGGAAAGGGGCAGAATTCACTTTGGGAATAGATTCTTGGCAGATAAGGTGTTAATATTATAATAACACAGGTGGATCTTATGTGAAGCTAGATTTGTGAACCACTCCTTTATTAACTGTAACTTTCATTCTTATTCTTCAGTTTCTCATTACAGATGGAAATTTTTCTTCCTATGAAATGTAGAGACAGAGTTTTTTAAAATGAAAAGTGTTTT
>NW_012148719.1:2184520-2185695 GCF_000956105.1 Propithecus coquereli
CCTTGACTTTACTTATGTGTTCATTAGAAGCTTTACTATGGGTGTAGCGTGATTCAGTTTATCAGAACTGGAAGATGAGCTCCCAGGTCTTGAGCATATCGTTTACTTTTGTGCAAGCTCTGGCAGGCACTTGGTGGAACCACTCTTACCTTGCAGTCCTCATCTATATTGTGGGAATAAAAATGTCAACACTTCACTGTATGATTTTTCGAGTCAAATGAGAAAATCATAGTTTATGAATTATAAAGTGCCATTAAAATTTTAGTTGCTAATGGTAACATATTTCATCATCCTATTCTTTATGCAAATCTTAATTTTAACTCAACTCCATTGCTCACTGGGCTTTAGCCCTTTGCACCGTTTCACTGATAGAAAATACCACCTTCTGCACTGCCACCTAGAGACAAGGCTCGTGGCTTAATATGTCATCAATGCTTTATTAATTAATTAAAAAGGGAGTGCTCAAAAATCAATTGCTATGTTATCTCCACATACCTCAATAATTTTTGTGGATGATGTTTCTTTGGTTGGCCCTATTTACCCTGCTATTTAAAGAGTTTATAGGGAACAGAGTAGGCAAGTTATCCAATAATGAGTGTTATGTTTCCTGAGTACTGCTTTATTTTAAACTAAATGAGGTATCCAAACTTTATAGTCATCGTTCTTAAGCCAAAGCAGGATTATATTTCAGACCTAATAAATCAGAATCTCTAGGGATGGGGCCCAATGATCTGCATGTTTTAAAGGTATGCCAGCTTCCTGAGCACACTGTGGAGACACATACCCTGATCTCAGGCTAGACAATTGTGACTATGACAAATGCAGTCTTCATCTTAACTTAAAAAATTTTCTAATCTGTGACATAAAATCTTGTCTTTCAAATCACAGAAGGAAAAAATATTGATGAATTCAAATGATTAACAAATAACCCAAACTTTTTAATTTTCAAAAAAACTCCACATAGTATTTCAAGGCAAAAAAAGTTATATGGAAAATTAAAAGTATTTCTTACTCTGAAAGAGTGATATAAGTGCTAATTATAAAATCTCCAAAATTTAAAGGAGTTCCTGTTCTGATTGGTTTAATAGAAACCGATAAGGACTTCCTGAATTTAGGGTAGAGAATTCCATAATTCTCGGAGGAAGAAAAAATTGAATGTCTTATGCTTTAAATAT
>NW_012148719.1:2190200-2191800 GCF_000956105.1 Propithecus coquereli
ACAGAAGCTTTTCAATTTAATTAGGTCAGATTTATTTATTTTTGTTGCTGCTGCATTTGTCTTTGGAGTTTTAGTCATAAAATCTTTGCCTAGTCCAATGTCTAGAAG
The DNA here is from genome assembly GCF_000956105.1 of Propithecus coquereli. Lineage (NCBI taxonomy): Eukaryota > Metazoa > Chordata > Mammalia > Primates > Indriidae > Propithecus > Propithecus coquereli. The sequence goes on from NW_012148719.1 coordinate 2,190,309, forward strand.
AATTTTTTCCTACATTTTCTTTTAGAATTGTTATGGTTTCTTGCCTTACATTTAAGTTTTTAATCCATTTTCAATAAAATTTTGTATATGGTGAGAAGTGTGGGTCTTGTTTCATTCTTCTGTATGTGGCTATCCAATTTTCCTAGGACCATTTATTGAATAGGATATCCTTTCTCCAGTGTTTGTTTTTGTCTGCTTATTGAAGATCAGTTGATCATACCTATATGGCTTTATTTATGGGTTCTTTATTCTGTTCCATTCATCTATGTCTCTACTTTAATACCAGTGCCATACTACTTTGGTTACTAAAGACTTGTAGTATAATTTGAAGTCAGGTAATGTGATGCTTCCTGATTTGTTCTTTTTGCTTGAGATTGCTTTGGCTATTTAGGCTCTTTTTGTGGTTCCAAATGAAGTTTAGGATTATTTTTTATAGATATGTGAAATGAGATGTTGATATTTTGATGGGAATTGTGTTGAATCTGTAAATCACTTTGGGTACAGTTGACATTTTAATAATGTTGATTGTACCAATCCATAAGCGTGAGATGTTTTTCTATTTGTTTGTGTTACCCACAATTTCTTTCATCAGTGTTTTGTATTATAATTCTCCTTGTAGAGATCTTCCACCTCATTGGCTAAGAATATTCCTAAATATTTCATTTTCTTTGTAGATGTTGCAAATGGTATTAAGTCCTTGATTTGACTCTCAGCTTGACTGTTATTAGTATATAGAAATGCTACTGATTTTTGTTCATTGATTTTGTAACCTGAGACATTGCTGAATTTATCAACTGTAGTAGTATTTTGGTGGTGTCTTTAGGATTTTCTAGATACAGGATCATCATATTAGATGATACCTTGTTGTTGTGTTTTCCTTCTTGCACTATTGTTTTGTAAGATCTGTGACCTTTAACTTTTGGAAGTTTTTACACTGGTGGATATCTATTATGCTGTTCCATATATAGTGCACTTTGGAGCATTTCCTGTAAGTCAGTTCTAATAGTGAAAAATTCCCTTAGTGTCTGCCATTAGGAAAAGTCTTTGTTTCTCCATTATTTATGAAACTTATATTTGCAAAATATAAAATCTTTTGCTGACCATTGTTTTGTTTATGAAGACTAAAAATGGGGCCCCAATATCTTCTGGCTTATAAGGTCTCCAGTAGCAAGTCTGCTGTTAGTCTGATGGATTTTTCTTTGTAGGTTAGTTGTTGCCTTTGTCTTGCAACTTGTTGAATTTTCTCCTTCATTTTGGCTTTGGCTAGGTTGTTGACTATGTGTCTTGGAGATGTCCTATTTGCTATGACTCTTCCTGGTATTTGATAACCATCTTGTATCTGGATATCTGAGTCTCTGGTGACAACAAGAAAAATTTTCCTCAAAAATTCCCTCATGTAGGTTTTCCATACTTTTTGCTTTTTATTCTCCCCTAGGGATACCTATAATTCATATATTGGCTCACTTTACATAGTCCCTTCATTTTCTGAATG
>NW_012148719.1:2195080-2195509 GCF_000956105.1 Propithecus coquereli
GTAAGTTGGAAAACCAAGGGAAAGACAAAAATAGTATGAATGAATACATAAGCTAGTTCTTGAAGCACAATAAAAAATGGAAAAGAATAGTTAACCTAAGTAAAGGAAATTTAAAAATCTAAACCCTAGAAAGAAACAGATTAATTACATAGAAGAAATAGAAAAATAATTTAATGCACAAAGAAGGAAGGTGATTACAAACTCTCTCATAAAACTCCCAGGGCCACATAAATTCTTGGGGGAAATTTACCAAAGGTCCGATCATCCTGATGCAACCTAAATTGTCCCAGAGTATAGACTGAGAAGGAAAATATCCAAATTTGATCTATGAAACAAGAATAACTTTAATCCTTAAACCCAACAGAGATTGCAGTGAATAGGAAAGCTACAGGCTAACTTTAATTATGAATATTAAAGCAGAAATATTAA
>NW_012148719.1:2197867-2199278 GCF_000956105.1 Propithecus coquereli
AAGACACCAGGGTCTCTGATTCCTACCTATAATAATTCTCTGTCATTCAGCCATTCATTACAGAAGAACTTTGATATTTTCTCTGAGATTTTAAAAATTGAAAACAACTGTAAAAGAAGTCTATCTGAAATAGTGCAAAAATATAAGTTTTTTTTAATAAATAGCTATGAGTTAGCAGCGGTCCATATTTGGAACATGGGGGGCATCTAAAAGTACACTTTAAAATCTAATTTTATTGTTTTTTAAGTATGGCTTTTGTGGTAGGCTTTAATGAAGAAATATTTTATAATTAGCAAATTAAAACACAGGCTTAAGCAGGTTTCCTTGGCCCTATTAATATGAAATTATAATATGTATGAATGGAAACTTTTAAGAGGCTTGAAAATTGGGTATCTCAATTATGAATAATAGCTTTCATTTAAAATACATTTTTAATACAGTCTTGTTGACCCTTAAAATTTTCCTACAAACATGGTATTATTAAGCTGCATTTTAAGACAAAGCAATTGAAGCCAGAGTAATCATGTAAATTAAGCAAGTTAATATAATCCAGTAGTGGTACAGCTGGATTCTAAATACACCTCTGTGGCTTTCAGGTAAACATTGTTCTCATTAATATTTCCTCAAATCAATGAAAACTCAATTGATCAACTAGATTATTTTTAATATGTATATTCTAACATTTCCAAATGAAGGAATTAGAAGATGGGGTATTTCTTAAGGGAAATAATGGGGAAAATTATAATTCTGTTTATTTGCAAAACCATTGCCCTGAGATCTGAATCACACTTTACTTTGAGAGTGTAAAAATTTGTGTTCTCAGATTTTTCAATTTAGTTTTTCCTATGGAGTTAAAGGTTTGCTTGTCATTTTTCTTCTACCAAAGCTTAGTAACATTTTACTACAGTACAAGTTGAGGCATTATCAAAGCTAATAAAAAATATTAATATTTCCAGTACGCTGTAGGAATTGTCTGAATATATCACTTGTATGGTTGATTGATTTTACACAGGAAGCTAAATATTCATTTATGTGTCCTCTATGAAACATCTCAGTGATTCACTTAGACAATGGAAAATTCTTTTCTAAGCCATATAACTATGAGTTTTAATGAATCAACAATTGCTATTTGAACTTCAACTATGATAAAAATTATCTCCATTTCTATGGCATTTGACAATTAAGGAACTGTTCTATGGATACTACCTTGTTAAATCAGTTTCCTGTCTCTTGGAATTAGTGAGATGAGTACATTTTATAGATAGAAAATATTCTGCAAATGACCAAGGTTACATATCTCTGATCTTTTCATTCCAAACCAATCTGGCTTTTTTTCCCCCGCATTTTACATCATGATGTGACTCTAGCCTTCACCCTGTGATAGAAATCAGTAACTTCAAAATGTTTTTGT
>NW_012148719.1:2202253-2206003 GCF_000956105.1 Propithecus coquereli
GAAAAGAAAGAAGACTGCCATCTCAGTTAAGATTTTCTTGTTGCTGTTGTTAGATTGTTTCTGTTTTTTTTTGTTTTCATATTCTCACAACAAAACTCAATTGTGTTTACCTGAGGGGAAAAAATAATGAAAGAATATTTATTAGAAGAACTATGGGAGTCAACTAAAAACTTGAAAGGTGGTTAGAAATCAATGTACTTCCTAGAGGTTTGGGACCTTCTTACTGTTTTTGATGCTGCCTTATACAATAATTTGTCCTCAAAAAACTGGGGTCTGAGAATCTACTAACATACGTCAAATCTCCAGGGAAGAGTGTAGTTGATACAGATTGGGTCATGATTCTCACTTAGGAGTCTCTCGGCTAGGGAGCCAGGGGGTGACCTCAGGATGGGCCATTCAGTAAGCAGTGCCCTGTCATTTGCCTTATAATTAATTCAGGTCATCTGCAACATGTAGATGTATTCATTATGCCTTCACAATATTTTAAATTGTTTGACGCAGGCATCAACATTAAAAAATTAGAAGATGCCATGAAAGCAGTTGTATAGCACTTTGAAAACTCAATAATTCAGCAATATTGAGACTTTGTTTCCTCATCTCCACAAATGAGTAAAGCCAAGAGGAGTTGTCCTTTAGATAGAGTATTCACTATGCCCAACAATGAACTTCAGTCTTTTAAGTCACTTAGCTGGTCCTTGCCAACATCTGAGTCTGTAAGTCCCATATGTTTCAGTGGAGTGGTTAATGAAGTGTCATTCTCCTGGGATGGACAAAAAAGCACTGTAAGAAAAACTAGTTGTAAATTTCATATTAAGAGCAATGCAAACTAAGAAAAGTAAAATATATTTGCAGATACTATGCATAAAACGTGTAGCTTTGACCTTTTCCTTGTTACTGCTATTTCCCTAGAGAGGAAAATCTCTAACAATTCTCACTAAATGTAGAAAGAAAGGGAAAATATGTCAACTTTCAAGAAATAGCCATGTGCTATTTATAATGCCTTAAAAAGGCAAGTGAGTTTCTGGAATATGCTGACTATCTTGTTTTTAGCAACTACTTTTCTGCTCATTAGCTATTTAACACAAAGCAACATGAGAGTTCACGCCGTACCTATTAATTCATTAGAGAACTGATTGCATTTTCATCTTCACCTTTTTGTGCTGTCAGATGCATATTTATTCCTCATAAAAGAGTCTTCACTTGTCTACTTCACTTTTGACTTTTATTTTAAGCAACAATACTGTTGTTTCCCCTTTCAAGTATATTTAAATTTGCTCTTTGCTCAAATCAGCAAAGTAGAATAATTTTCACTCTTTTTTCCCTATTTTTTAAAATCAAATTCAAAACGGTTGATAAGGACATTTTTTTCGAGAAAACGAATAACTTGTTCTGGGGTATTTCTATTTGTAAGTGACATAGAAATTCTTGAAAATTTACCCTGCAACTCAAAACAATGGGTGTGATAATATTTTTAGCCTATCTATAATAAGTAGATCTAATAAAGATTTTCTTAGAATATTTGCATTGATTTTCATTGCAAAGAAATATTACAATTAGAGATAGGAAAAGGGAATTATAACCAACATCTAAACTTATATATCTTTCTGAAAATCTGACCATGTTCACCATATGAAGGTTTCTCATGGTGAATGCTTAGTCACAGCAGTCAGTCATAGTCATTCATATATTTGGACACAGTTTTTGAATTGCAACAATATGCTGAAAACACGAAGTGCTGCATTATTTCAGCCAATCATTAGAAATATGGATGAAATAATAGCATAATCATAGTCATATAGTTAGTTTTTGGAAATGAAATAATGTGCAGTATGATTAGAAACTTTGTTTTCTTCAATATCATTTATGGATACAGAATTAATAGTATCCATAAAACTCTTTTGCCTACTCTTAATCAATGTTAAGAATTTATTTTTATTAAACAGTGGATCCTTAGGGTAGTCTTAGATTGCTTGGTGAGCAGGAAAATATATCAAATATGCTAGGACCGTGAAAGAGTGCCGACTTTGATTTCTATTTGTAAGAATTTTTATGCTATCAGATGCATATTCATTCTTCATCAAAGTGTCTTCACTTGTCTACTTCACTTTTGGCAAAGTGTAAGAACTACTGTTCTATTTGGTAATAATTACTATTCTACAAAATCTTGCAATGAGTCTATTCATCCTTCACCTACTGAAGGGATATAAATACAGTTTAATAATCAGGATAAAAGTGAGTTTTCTGTTTGTTATCTATTAATGTATAACAAATCACTACAAATTTACCAACTTAAGATTATTCACATTTATGGCTAAAAGTCTGGGCATGAACCTGGATATGGTGGCGTGTGCCTGTAGGTCCACCTATTTGTGAGGAGGACTGCTAAGAGTTCGGAGTTATTGTGCGCCATGACGGTGCCTGTGAACAGCCACTGAATAATATGGGAACCTGTCTCCAAAAAAAAAAGAAAGAAAAGAAATTCAAGCATGGCTTAGATTGATTCACTGGTAAACGCTGTAAGCTATAGGCTACAGTCAAGATGTGAACTTGGGTTGGGGTACAATCTTGCATAACATAATGATGGAAGTAACAGTCCATACTTTTGCCATATCTTATTGGTTAGCAGTAAGTTACAGGTCCCACCATATAGACAAGTGGAGGGGAGTATACAAAGTATGAATACCAAGAGGTGGGACCATTGGGGGCTCTCTTAGAGTCTACCTGACACATTGTCGTGCACACTCAATGGTTCAGTTTCTTGTAGAACTTCAGTCTATTGCACCATTAAAGATAAAAGATTAAAGCATAGAAATTGCAAAACATGTATATTTTTCATGTTATTGAAATTTACACTAAATAGAGTAGTGTACTGAATCAAATTTTCTATAATATTTGAATTTATAAGTTACTCGAGTAGTGTTTCATTTGAGCTCCATGATAGATGGAGAAGTATAATAATGGTAATTGTATCTCAAAGGCTATGAAAAGTAAAATTTGCCTGAAAATTCCTTGGTGATTATGCCCATAGTGTTGGTGAGAAAACATTTATAAGAGATTTTCCAATTTATGCATATATTTGTAGATATTGAAATTAACAATTTTGATCAAAGAAGGGAAAGTCTTCATTTTCGTGAATGAAGGCTGCCCATCTTTCAGATTCCATGAGTATGCCTGGATAAGTTGGGAATCTCATCACAAAGTAAGGTAAGTTAAGATGTCATATGCTAGCCCTTTGGTAATAAGTTCAGAAACATGTGAGCTTTAAAAGCTGCTTCACAGGGATCAAATTAATTATCAATATTTGAGGGATAAAATCAGCTAAACTTGGATGAGGAGAATTAAAAACTTTTTGTTCCCAATGGATAAGTTTCCTTGTTCCACATGTTATTTGATATTAATATAGTGAATATAAGCTCTAATCAAAAGCACTAAGGAATCCTGATTAGATAAATTAATCCTTCTTGAAAACATGTTGTAATCCTGTTTTAGATGTTGTTAGATTAGATACTACATACACCATAACTTTTCATCTTTATAAAATTTCCTCTGTAAATAATGAGCTCTATGAACCAAGGAGTACTGGCTTTTGGAGGCACTTTCAATAGAATCATTTCCTCATGTGAAATGAAATTTTAACATTATTAGTTCACATATTTGCTTTTTTTCTTTATTTGAAATAACCCAAATTTCCATAACTTATTATATTCATAAGTTTATATTCTCAAGCCTTATTTATTCAGTTTTATTGTC
>NW_012148719.1:2206053-2207692 GCF_000956105.1 Propithecus coquereli
TTTTTTAGAGTTTCACACCACGTTGAACAGCAGATCATTCTGTGTTTAAGAAACGAATTTCCCTTGGGCAATTACCACATCCCAGTTCTGGCTCTCAATTTTGTTAGGTCAAGGAATGAGATGTTTTGTGTGCCTTGGCCATGTTTTAGTAAATGACCCTCATTAACCAATTAACTAAATAAATAATGGAAAGTCAATTTCTTTCTTTATTTATAGTGAAAGATCCAATTGCTAGATGGAGTCAGCACACCGAGTGTTCCAAATGTAGTAGAATATCTTGAGAAGATAGTGAATTAGAAGGAATCTTGATGAAAGCAATAATTTAGAATTGCTTTTCATGTATTCATTCATAGTCATTCATTAAGTGCCTCCTATGAGCCAGACAAGTTGCTTAGACATGGAAATACCAAAGCTGAGAGACATTGACTGCTCTGGGCAGTTCACACTCTAGGAAAGTTGCAGTTATGTAAACAAGTTTTGTGTTTTTCTTTTCTTTTTTTTTTTAACAATACTACTGCAAGAAGACCGAAGAATTACAGAATAATTAATGCAATTAGGCTTTGCTTATCCAAGGTATTCATCCCTCCCAACCACATTAAAAATACTCCCTCCTCAGTGCCTTTGCAACTATGTATTACTCTGCTTCTACTATCTTTTGCAATTCTGAAGTGCTTTCTGTCATATACCATGTGATCAATAAGCATATATTCACCAGGCTTAGTAAAAGACAATAAAAGGACTTGGAGGAGGTTGGCAGATTTGGAGAAAGTATTTAATTTGAATAAGACAGAATAGAGTGAGATGAGATGAAGGAACATACAGACTATTCTTGCTTTCCTCAGCTTTATCAATGAGTTTCTTCATGCAACAGAAACTACCAAATACCTGCAACATACTCTCACAACCTCTGCACATTCACTAAGACTTCTAACACACTTTTAAATCAAAAAATGTGTATATATATTAAGGCCTATAATTGCATATTAAGTATTTTCCCTAATGAACTTGTGCTATTGTAGTGGTTAGAAATGGTTACCTACTCACTTAACAAGTGGAAGCCATTTGCAAAACATTTATTTTATTTCAGTGAGTAATCCAAAAATAAATGGTAGTGAAAAGTGAAGAAAATTTCAGGTTCTCTCCAGTGACAATAGAAGAAAGGTGCTATAAAAGATTTCATTTTGTATAACCTGGCAGACAAATAAGTGAGAAATTAAGTAAAATGTCTGGGTTTCAGATTCTTGAGACTATATGTTTTATTTCTCTCTTTTTTATTATAAACCTTCTTGCACATTTTGTAAACACTCAAGGGCAGAGATAATGTTTGTGAAGACAAAATGAAAGAAAGAAAGAAAACCGTTTCAGAATGGTTTGGAGAAGCAGCATGGCTGACCTGATCCACCACTGACCAAATCACAGGGCTCAAGACTCAACTTGCCATCTTAGATTTTGAAAAAACAGATTACTGACTTTAGGTATATCGTAGGAGATTGGGCATGTTCAGAGTGGTATGGCAGTTGACAACTTTAAATGTATCATGACACCCTTCTTGGGATCTTTTAGAAAAAAAACAACATTTCTTTTGGTGTTTGAACGGCATAAATCTTTAGGTATGATTTATACTGAGCCTGTCATTGCA
>NW_012148719.1:2219157-2221377 GCF_000956105.1 Propithecus coquereli
TATGTGTTAGTAGTTACTAAAAGAGTACTTAGATGTATAGTGCTAAATATTAGTCCACAAAATTGGTTTTCTTATCAAGTGAATTTTAAATAGCACTTAAAGCTAGGATGTCTTTATTATTTTGGAGAAGGAAAATAATTTGATTCAGTATAAAAATTCTAGGCTTTAACTGGCAACCCGAATTAACAGGTGACATTTAATTGAATCTAAGATTGAATCAGCAGTAGAAGAGTCATAGGTACTTGAATGATGTTTCATGTCAGTGTCTGTTGAGTTATTCTTCAAATTTGGCAAATAGGACCTTTTGATTTTGCATTTCATAGATGGTTTGCCTTGTCACAAAATCACTGATCTAAATATTGAGTGAAATATTTAAAAATAAATTTTGACTAATTAGGAAATTCATAGTGTGTTTACTCTATGATGGTTTATTTCTACAAAAACTGGCCTGTTTCATTATTTTTAGGAAACCCAAGTTCATTGTTATTTGGACTTTGTGTTCTAAACAAGAACTGAAAAACTGCACAAAGATAATTACATTTTTAAAAACTAAGAATATGCCTCAGAGAAGGGACCCTTTCACTTCTAAACATACCTACATACAATTTAAGCAGAATGTATGCTTTTAACTTAATAAACATTTAATCTTGGAAGCTAAGTATTTGACTACAATTTTTCTGATAACTACAAGGCAATACCTTGGTAGTATCATGCTTGGGGTGGCTTACCCTGTGTGATAGGAATGATCTCCCTCTCCTCAATATACAATAATTCAGGGTTATGTGCCATATTTAATAATCAAGACATTATTGAAATAAAATGTTTGTTCTTTATAATTCAGCTTATGTATTTAAGATTTGAGTTCTACAACCTAGCTCATGTGTAAACAAATGGTAAAATATATGTGTTTGCTTCTCAAGACTGATTTGTGTGTGTTTTAATTGTCAGATGCACCTAGTTTACTATGAATCAGTGAACTATTCACATAGGCTGAACATTGCAGTTAAAGAAAAATATGGAGAAAGCACTTTCACATAACACATCACTATACTGGTTAAACTTTGAAACATTAATCAAAGCACATTAAACACTGAATTTGGAGAGTTTGGATGAACAAAAGGGATCTCTGAAAATTGACTGAAAGGAAATGAGTCTAGCACCAGAGACCTGTAATCACGGTGGCTTGTGCTGCAAGATGCTGACCATTGCCATAGCAACAGACTGTGTTTTGTTACATCATGGAAATCAGGAGTGTGTGAGCTATGAGTGCAACATCCCACCCAGGGGACAAATACAAAGCCATTACGAGAGAGGGTAATATAAGATGTAGTCATAGGTAAAGATGAACATTTTGCAAAGGGTAATAACAAAAGCACACTAAGATAGACGAACAACTCATGAAAATTCGAGTCTATTTTTGTAAGTGCAGCTTTCATTTGTAACCATTCTTAATAACTGTTATCGCTGGCTTATTTTTTCTTCTTCTTCTTCGTCCTTTTTTAAATAAGACCGTAAGCAGCCTCAAAAAGAAAGTTCAAATTTTTTCCTGTTTTATTTCCTAAGACCTACATTTTATACTATTGTCAATTCAAAGAAGTATATAAAAGATTCTTAACTGTCATACATAGTAAAGATTACACTCATCAAATATCAGGCCACATTTATATCATGGGATATATATGTTACATATTAAATGTACATGTTCTAAACATGTGTACATGTATCCCATTATTATGAAGTGTATTGGACTCAAATGTATTGGTGCATTATTAAGTTTTTTCAAAACCTTAGGATATTCAGAATTGCATTTCCAATAGTGGTTGACTAAGGTCCAAGTGGACTGACGTTGCCACAGATAGCGATGATCAAATTTAGATGCAATACAAGAAGCAGCTGCCTGAAGTCACTGGGGAATGAAGAAAAGTAAGCAGGCGTGGAATACACATTCTGAAGAATGTCGTATGGTATAAGATCTCCAGCGTTGTTTCTACCTGAAGGAAAAGAGCAATGAGCACACGTGGAGCTGTGCAGCAGGAAGCTGGGGAAGGATCACAGTCTTTCTGGCCTCAGGAGCCACGGTTAGGAAGCAGGCAATTCAGCCACATTGAAAATAGGGTAAGATACCCATAACAATGTTTTCTGTTACATCTTGTATGTTTTCTGAAAAGGCCAGCGAAACGATCCCAGATTTCTTTCCTTGAAATATGCAAGAGTGGAACA
>NW_012148719.1:2231932-2234498 GCF_000956105.1 Propithecus coquereli
TACAATTTAATTATATCATTAAATATACTTAGAAATTGAAGTACCACATTTATGGAAGTTATTGAGAAAATTTGAATTTGTGCTGATTATAAATGAGATGATTTAAAACTTATTACAAAAGGGCTATTTAATATATGAAACAGTGTTAGTGTTCATCTCATTATTTTAATGATGTTTGTCTGAACCCAAGAATTCTGCATGAATTCAGCAGGAAACTGAAAAGTGGTGTTAGTATGTTGCATAGGTAATATTTTGATTCTGTTAAATTCAGCCTGGAATGACTGAATAAAAAATGTTATCTAGAGGCCACATTCATATAAATCATTGAAACATACTAAAATTCATTTAATTGCTGTCTTCCATTTTACTTAAAATGAATAAACAAATGCAGAAAATATTTTAGTAGTACGGAGTCCAGTTTTCATACAATTGTCTTAAGAAAATGACTATCATAATTTAACAAACCTAATAAAAATAGCACAGGGTTTATTGTTCAGAAGATGTCTCATTTTGAAGCCTGGATTTATTCTCATATGATCTCAGAAGAGTTACAGAAATGTAGAAACCTGCTGTTCCTAACAGTCAAAAGAGGGCCCAGAAGGAATGCAGGGGCCACCAGAAGCTGGAAAAGACAGGAATTGGATTCTCCCCTGGAGCCTTCAGAAGAAACCAGCCCTACGGACACTTGACTACAGTACAGCGGGACTAGTTTTACATTTCTGACCTCTACACCCCCAGACTTACTGCCATACTATTTTCCTGTAGCTTTTGTAACAAATTACCACAAAGGTAGTGATATAAAGCAGCACAGATTAATTATCTGAGAGTCTGGGGGTCTGAAATTTAAAATTAGCTCCTTCTGTAGGGCTGGTGTCTTCTGGAGGCTCCAGGGGAGAATCCAGTACCTGCTTTTCCCAGCTTCATGAGCCCATCTGCACTCCCTGTAACCCGTCTCCACCTTTAGAGCCAGCATAGCACACTAAGACCTTTTCTCTCTAACCCTGACGTTCCTGCCTCTCCTTATAAGAATACCTGTGATTACATTTGGCACAGTGGGCTAATCCAGGATAATCCCTCACCCCCAAATCCTTAATTTAATCAGACCTGAAAATTTCCTTTTGCCATGTGAAGTAGCATATTCCCAGGTCCTGGGATTAGGACACGAACACTTTGGTGGTGCAGTCTCTCAACCAACCACAAATGGCTATCCTGAATTGTGCTGTGAGCTGGGCTTTCAATGCTGACTACAAAAGACGAGGCCTCTGACCTCATGGATGTTGCAGTCTAGTAGGAACATTAATAAATGCTAGTGAGGTGATGTAGGGCAAAACATAATTTATAGCAAGCAGTGGACAAAAACCTCTTAAATAGTAATATTTAAACAAAGGAAAATAATAAATGCAATTTTTGTATAGTTCACGTTAAAAAGTAGTACTAATTTAAAAATTGGAATTAATTCAGAAAATGTTTCTGTAAAAAATTATATGAAAACATGTGGCCAATAGCAAAGAAAGAATGCCATTCCAGTAGTGATTTGTGTAACTTTTTCTAATTAAGATTAAAGCAGAATTGTGTTTATATACAATACAACTGAGTAAATATATTTTGTAGATTTTTTTCGAGTACTTTTGCTGGCAGTATTACTATAATCTTTACCCAAACATTGGCATGTAAAAAAGATACATCCACAGTTTGATGGATAAGCCATTGAGACTGGAAGAACCCATTCAAAGGGATTAGGACTCAGAAATCAGCATGAGTTGGGCCAGGCAAGGGAGGGGAACCTGCAGCGTTGGGGCCACATGTGGCCTTCTGGATCCTTGAGTGGGGCCTTTTGACTGAATCCAAATTTTGCCGAATTTCTGTGAAGTTTGGATTCGGGTAGGGGTCGGCACTGGGCAATCAGGCTGGCCACGTGTGGCCTAGAGACTGCAGGTTCCTCAGCCCTCTGGGGCACTGCTCTTTTAAGAGTAAAGGTAGTTTGTGATGTTCTGAGAGAAAACATGGAAGTAAAAGTTAAAGCCCAACAGAATATCAATTAGCTGACAAGTCTATGTAATCAGGGTTGTCATGGTGATGGAGCTGCCAAGGCAGGAAGACAGAGTCCCAGGAGTGCCACCAGCACATCCCGTCAACATTGCCGCTAAGCCATGATCGGAACAACTTTGCTGTTAGTATTGTACAAGGTGATTTCTTTTGCCAGGGATTTTTTTGATTGGAGAGAAAATTATGTTTTCAGTCAATTCATTAAAATATATAGTGATATTAGTAATTGCATCTATACTTGTTTTTTATATGTTGTAATTTCCTAAGAGCAAATTCAAAAATAAATTTAGTGTATTTAAGGGTCATCATTTTAATGAGCTTTCAAGTTATTTCTTCTAATGCTTTTTTTTTCTTTCTAACCAATCAAGAACTTTACAACTAGTATTTTGGAAATTTTGATGATATGTAAATTTTACTCTACTTTCCAATTGGTTTTACTGTGTTAAGCAGTCTGGTAACATTGCCGTGAGATATTTTATAGCTCTGGTAAAAATTCAAGTATGTTTGTTTACATATAACT
>NW_012148719.1:2234548-2235685 GCF_000956105.1 Propithecus coquereli
GTCCCTCCAAAATTCATGTGGAAATTTAATCTCCATTGTGGTGGTATGTTTGTGGGGCCTCTTGGGCAGTGATTAAGTCATGGGGGCATTACCCTCATAAATGGAATTAATATCCTTATAAAAGAAGCTTCACCTAGCCCTTCCAGGTCTCCAGCCATGTGAGGATACAGGCTTCCACCCCTTCCCCTTTGGAGGACTCAGCAACAAGGCACCATCTTTGAAGAGAGGGCCAGCCCTCACCAGACGTTGAATCTGCCAGCACCTTGATCTGGGACTTCCCAGCCTCCAGAACTGTGAGAAATACATTTCTATTAATTATACATTACCCAGTCTGTGATATTTTGTTATAACAGCAGAAATGGACTGAACAGAAATTCGTACTGAGAAGTGGGATGTATTAATAACAGAGGCCTAAAGATGTGTAAGTGGCTTTGGAACGGGGTGGTATAGGCTGGAGGAGTTTGGAAGTGGATGCTAGAAAGAGCCAATCTTGCCACGAACAGAATTTTAAAGGCATTTCTGGTGAGGGCTCAGGAGAAGAAGAGAGCTGTAGAGAGTTTTAATCACAGAGATGACTTAAGTGGTCATGACCAGAATGCTGATAGAAATATGTACCTTAAGGCCATTCCTATCAGGTCTCTTTTTTTGACTTTTTTATAATGGCCATTCCAAATGGAATAAGATGCTATCTCACTGTGGTTTTAATTTGCATTTGATTTATATGCTATTTAGATGTGAGTTTGGACTTAGACTTTAAAATTGATGTTGGAACCAGACCTTTGGGACTATTGAGATAGAATAATATATTTTGCATGTGAGAAGCATATGAAATTTGGGGATCCAGGGGTAAAATGCTATGGTTTGAATATTTGTGTCCCTCCAAAATACATGTTGAAACATAATCCCCATTGCATTGGTATAAGAGGTGGCACCTTTGGGGAAGTGGTTAAGTCACGAGGGCTCTGCCTTCATGAATGGGATTAATGCCCTTATAAAAGAAGTTTCAGAGAACTTCTTGGCCTTTCCATCCTGGGCCACATGAGGACACAATGTTTAACCTCTTCCCCTCAGTGAGATGCAGCAAGAAGGCACCACCTTAGAAGGTGAGAGTAAGCCCTTACCAGACACCAAATCTTC
>NW_012148719.1:2242953-2244432 GCF_000956105.1 Propithecus coquereli
CTCTAAATAAGCCTCTTTCCCAGATTTTCAGTAATTACCGGAAGGAGGCATGGGAGGCTTTGGAACTCTGTACACTTCTGGCAGGTCTTCACTGCACACCAGGCTTACCATCTCATCTGCCACGGATAGACCACAAAGATTAGTCACACGGGTGCCACAATGACATGGATGGCTCAGGACCCCAGGACACCCCTCATGTCTTGCATTCCAATTCCCCTTTGCTCAATACTTCCCTGTTTCACTTTCCTTCTTCTATCTTTCCCTAATTCTTGAAACCTTTCTAATGCGTACTCTGGAACTCAACTGATCTACATCAGAAAAATGCCCTCTGTTCTCAACTGCTCCACTTTGACTTCTTGCTGTAATTAAAATCGTGCACTTTGCCAAAGATATTTCTTCCTCTGCAGTCTCCAAGTAAGAACTGTTTTATCTCCCATACCTCCTACTACGAGCCTGGAGGTGAAATAGCTACCTTAATTTCTCTTCATTGCCGTTTCCAAATTAGTCTCCTCCCTTCCTTTTTTCTTAATTTTATCTCCAGGGCTTGCTTATGACAGACATCAAATTTTGTATGCAGAGGACATTTGACCTGGCTTTTATTGTGTTGACCCAGGATAAGAATCAGGATGTCAAGGAGCAAGTGGAAACTTCTGAAAATGGATAATTATAATCTGTCTCTGATCCAGAGCACCTGACATGGAGTGTCAGGATGTATGTGTGCACATGGATGTGCATATATGTATGCACATGCTGACAATGATTCTTTCTCTCCAGTGACACAGATCATTATCCACGGTTTCTTGCTGCCCAGTTTTTCTTCCCTCTATGCCAAATCAGTAGCCCAATTTCCATTTTATTTGTTTATTTATTGTGACAAATATCTGTATATCTGCACGTTTCTCGTTGAGGTCCAGATACCTAGTCATCATTGTCAGTCTCCTGGCTGCACAGGGAAGCGGAGACCTTGTGCGTTTATACATCACTTTACCATTTGGCGTAATGCTCAGCACATGAGGCCCACTATACATGTATAGTTAATGAATAAATGTCAAAATGAAAAATTAAGGCACTGGCAATTAAGATTTTGTGGCTTTCCATGGTGTCTTTTAAGTATGTGCTTCCTTTAGACCTGTATGCTTTTATTTAAAAACTAGACTTTGTTCAATGTAGTTTGATTTAATTTTACAAATTCATGAAAACGTATTGAAGGATGTTTAGAACTCCTGGAGTATAGCATCATCTTTTTGGGGCTTTAGGTTATTAATCCCATTTGATATTTACTTGGTACTATTTTCAGACTGAAACCAATCAGGCAAATGGAAAATACACAGAATTCTAAATGGAATTTACAATACCCTGATGATTCCTAGGCTACATTAAGAAAATTGTTTAAACTCTGCAGTTATTGACAAATATTTATATTCCATCTCTTTTGGCAAAATTTTTTTTTTCTCTAGGACGTAATTCCTATAGCATTTT
>NW_012148719.1:2244482-2246937 GCF_000956105.1 Propithecus coquereli
GGCAACATACGTAACCTAAACATCTGTACTCCCATAATATGCTGAAATAAAAAAAAAAAAAAAGAAATCACCACCAAAAAAAAAAGTCTTGGATGTGAGCCACCTTGGAAAGGAATGTCACCGTTAATGAGGCAACTCACACTGGGGCAACTCCTCAAAGGCTGACACGTGGACCTGTTTGCCAATAACATTGATATTATCAGGTATAGTTTCATTGAATTGATTGTGTTCCTTGGAGAAAGGAGGGACGTATTAGCATGTCTGTGGCTCATCATTCTCTATCGTTTTCATAAGACTTTTGACTTCTTCTACTTGCCTCCTTCCTGCCCTTCGCCATCGTGTCCTCTCATCCCAAGTCACTCCCACTCGCCCTCAGAGGCACCGCTGCTTCTTATAAACCCATGCGTTTCTCGTCTCTCTCTTTCGATTCTCTCAGAAGCTAGTTGTTTTGGCTTGGATTCCCCAGGAAAAAAAATATCAAAATGCTCCCGAGGGAAACTGGCAAGGAAGTTTGGAAAGCAGGAAGGGAAAAGGAAGGACACCAAGCAAGCTAGTGATATCTGGCGAAGTTCTGTGGAGCCTCAGAATGGTCCTGACCACCGGCAGTGGGGCTGGGCTGTCAGACTGCACACTCCGCAATCCTTGCTTAAGGGTCACCCCTAGTTTTCTGTGCCTGCAAGCAAAGAGGGCTCCAGAGGTCTGAGAGGTGCTCTGGAAAAGCAATGTGGATGCTGGGGCTGGATGGTGTAGGAGCGCATGAAAACGCCACCATAGGGAGGCTAAGAGGATCTGAATGAAGTGCTGCCTTTATCCGCTGACATTATTCACTAAGGGTCTGCCACGTCCCAGAACTGCTTTCAGGTTTTCCACACTTAGGATGGGCTTTTCTATTTCTCTCCCTTTTCTCTATTTCTCTCCCTCTCCCTTGCTGTGTTTTCCACAAAGTACCTCTGTCTCAGTCCGTTTTCTATGGCTTATAACAGAATATCTGACACAAGGTACTTTATACAGAAAAGGAATTTATTTCTTACAATTGTGGAGGCTGAGAAGTCCAAGGCTGGGAGGGCGCATTTGGTGGGAGCCTTCCTGCTGGTGAGAACTCTTTGTTCGGAGTCCTAAGGCACCGCAGGACATCACCTAGGGAGAGGGCTGAGTGTCCCCCGTCAGCTTAGGTCTCCCTTCTCCTTATAAAGTCACTAGTTTCACTCCCATGACAACTCATTAATCCATTAGTCCATGATCAGATTAATCCATCCATGCGGGCAGATCCCTCATGACTCAATGACCTCTTAAAGGCCCCACTGCTCAATACTGTCACATTGGGGATTAAGTTTCGACAAGAGCTTTGGAAGGGACATTTAAACTGTACCTCTGTGACCTTCCTGCTTCTGAATGGATTCTGAGCTGGCTTTGCTGAATTTGGGTGTTAATCCTTATTTACACAGTATTATTAATAGAAGTTGGACTATTCTCTGTCTCCTAGTTATGCCATTGACCTTGATTAAAGATGTATTTCTGTTTTCCTTTGTTTTGTTAGGTGGGGGGAATATATATTTTTTTACTCTGTATAATTTTTAGGAATTTGAGAGGAAAGATTTGGATTTAGGCTATTACAAATATCTAAGGGTGAATTGAAGGATTGAGTATTTTCTTAATGCTTTATTTATAATCATTATTATTTATTATATACATTTAGTGCTTTATGTAATATGCAATATAGCTAAAAGAAGACTGTATTGGAAAATTTAGAAATATAAATAACAGAATAACATCATAATAAAAACTCAATAAATTCTTGAATTGATGAATGTATTGATTGACTGTTTCAAAAGAACTGAAGGTTTTCACCTGTTTGTTTAATTTAGAGCCACTAATCAGAATGCTACACTTCTACATGCATGATATATGAGTTTCCTTACGTGTGTAACTCAGCAGTACATTACTATAATCCCTTAGGCAGTAAACCCTGAATTATTGAGTTTCACTCACACCTCCTAGAGCAAATCATTTAAGCTTATTGATCCACAAGTTCCTCATTTCAAAAAAGTAATTTTAATAAAAATATAAATGTTTTATTTTAAGTTTTATTAAAAATAGTGATGTTTACTTTGGCTTAATTTTGTAACATGGTTGGAATTCTTGTTGCATTGTTTCTTCCTTCTTTCTTCATTCTTATAAGAATATACTCATTTCATAAAGTATTGGTAAGATTATTTTGCCTAAATAGAATCTCATTTCATGATATATTCAATAATGTGAAATTGTTGGCATTATTAATCAAACTTTACAACTATGCAACTATGTTTTCATGTCATGTATTCTTATGATTTTTACAGTAACCAAGAGATTTTAATCCTCTCAATAAATGCATTACTGTAATTCAGCCATAATTATGCTGCTGTAGATAAAAATTGTACTCAGCTTTAGAGATAATGTTGATTAAGTTGAAGTTGGT
>NW_012148719.1:2246987-2247678 GCF_000956105.1 Propithecus coquereli
ACCATATTTTGTGAGTGGGGACCTCGTAAAGCTGGTTCTTGTGTCCTTTTGGAATATTTCTATCAGTTTTTGTGCACTTTATTTTCCAGAACAACAGAACGTTTTGGATGCATCAGCTATTTTTACCATCCTAAGTCTGGAACGTGTGATTTCTTGCTTTTAATGGAGAATGGTATTACAGCCCAATATCTAGGCATTAGGTGTGCTCATTGTTACTAGGCTATCTTTGCCTCTAGGTTATTTCAGTGGACGGAGCTAAAAAAAAAAAATGCCAAAAATTGTTTTTGAATTCACACTGATACCTTCAGTCAATTCAGTAATACAGGGACATTTCTCTACTTCTGCATTCCACATTTATGTAATACTCCTCTCACAGTAATCTCTTTGGTTTCCCAAATATCAGTATGCTTACTAATTTAGTCAACATTATAATACAAATGATACATATAAATGGTTTGAAATTAGTAAACCAATGTTACTAAAATCAATTTTCAACCTAGTTCAAGATTTCTTTGGAGTTTCTTTTACAATTAGAATATAGCCAATTGATGTTGTGTAATAAAATCACTTTATTAAAAAGTAAGATTAACTTTTTCCTTTGTTCTTCCATTTTTGATTTAATATACGATTGGGTTTTTCCTTTTATGGTTATAATTAATTGTATCCCTCCTATTGTTCTTAATTTAACTTA
>NW_012148719.1:2250511-2254515 GCF_000956105.1 Propithecus coquereli
CCCAAAAATACTGTTTTTGTTATTGTATTACTTTCACTAATTAAAGTTTTAGAATACCTTAAATGAGATTATTGTCTGGGCTATGAAACATACTTCGTTAGGTAAATGTGCACAAAGGTTTTGTGTTTACACACATAAAGTTCAAAGGTGTTTATATTTTATGTCATATAAACAGAAGAGTGAAGCAAAATCTAGAAGTTACTGTAATCAAAAATTAAGAAAAAATGAAATTATTTTTAAATAAAACATATGAACAAAAGCCATTCTAAAATTATATCAGAAGTTTCACAAATTGGAAAATCTGGGACTACCTATCTCTTCCTGTAACATCAATGAAAAAGTAAGTGATAACTAACTCCTCTTTACCTCCTAAGTAAAACAGCAAGGCAACAAGAGCAGAGGTTCCTCCTTTGAAGTCAGGCAAAGGGGCTGTTGCAGTACTGTCTTCCGATTATCCTTATGCAGTGGCTGATGACTGACCCCACATCTGTTACCTATCAGATTCAAACTATGGGGGTCTACTGATGGGAAAGGAAACTCAATGTCACTTGGACAGGAGCTCATTTCATTGCACTTACCTTGTCTCTATTAAAGATAGTCACAAGCACAGGCAACTACAGGAGTCCCATCAGTGAGGTTCTTCCTCATGGAGAAACCTAGGAAAAAGACCGAATGTTCACAATTGCATATTGTGTTAGAGGGTTGGGGTGCTTCTTTTTATCTGCTCAGGTTTCTTTGAGAAGGGACTTTTCCTAAACCTTCCATACAACTTACTCCCTATGGATTCTTCTCTGCAGAAAAATGAAATTATTTCCTTGGTGAATTCAGCATCAAAAAATGAGCATGAGCTATCTCTTCCTTTCTCTCTCTATTTTAGTATCAGCACAATGAAATTGTTTTTTCTGAGTTCATAGATTTACAGGGGTATACATGTTTTGGTTATGTAATTTGCTTTCATACAGTTTGAGTTAAAGTTATAAGAGTGCCCTTCACTGAGGAAGGTGGGGAACAATGAAACTCTTGACTATGCCATAGATTTTGTGAAAAGGCTCTGTGATTTTGGAAAACAAGATCAATTCAGAAGGTGTTAGGACCTGTTTCATTGGCCAAGAACACTGAGAACACAGACTAAAAGTGTTGTTTTGAAAACAAAATATATATGGAGGGACTGAAAATTCTGGAGTGAGCAAAGCAAGAGGTATTTCATGTGCAGACATAGGCCTTAACAGGTCTTGACCTCGGCATCAAGTAATCATCCTTAGCAGGCAATGCTCACTCCTTTTTGTTTTTGTTGTGTTGCCTCCATTTGTATATTTGGATTTTATCCGGAATATCTAAGCAAGTGACTTATTGGGTTAAGCTTGTGATGTTATGATATAAAGTGATAAGATGTTTTTATATAGCCAAAAGGCTACTGTTATAGTGTCTTGATTATATATGTAGGTTATTAAAAAATGGCAGGCAGGGCATGGGGGGCCTTAGGCCAACAGCAGAAAACCTGTGCTGGGTATCAATAAAATGATATGGGGACTCTGAGGCCTTTAGCTGATACAAGATTTGCTTTGTGAACAGGTCGCTTTGGCTTGTCTGTGAATAACACATGTGCCAGTCTTAAAACACAAAGATGAAATGAGAGGGAACTTTATCAGAATTCTGTAGTCCACAGTGCTTTAATTAGTGAAAACAGCTAAAATATAGATTCAGTTATTGGGGAAAAAAAGCAATCTATAAAAAATTACAAGGAACAAAAAAGCAAAGTTAAAAGAAAAACATTTTTAAGAATTATATCTGTCAACATAACCAGACTCAGATGTTGGAATTATCAGAGAGGAATTAAAATATCTATGGTTTATATGCTAAAGATCTAGAAGAAAAGGTGGACAACAGGCCTGAACATACGGGCAATTTCAGCAGAGAAATGAAAATAAGAAAGTGCCAAAGGGAAGTGCTATAAACAATATCATATACGAAAAATTCCTTTTAGGGGCTCATCTGAAAACTCTATATAGTTACCTAGTTAGGTAAAGAATCTGTGAACATGAAGACCTAGCAATAGAAAATGTCAAATTAAAATATAGAGATACAAATAATTAAAAAAATACACAGAATAGAGTATCGAAGAGCTGTGGGACAATATAAAATGGTATAATATACATTCATTTGGAGTCCAGGAAGGATAAGAGAGAGAAAACAGGACAGAATAAAGATTTGAAGAGATAATAAGTGATAATTTCCAAATATAATAAAAACATCAAATAACGGTTATAAGAAGCAATTTTTCAAATATAATGAGAGACATCAAGTTAGAGATATAAGAAGCTTGAGATAAAAATGGCAAACAAACAAAAATCACATATAAACATGCCATAGTCATATGCTGAAAGCAAAGAGAAAAAGAAAAATTTGAAGGCAGTCAGAAAAAAAGACATTACATCCAGGGGAATGAGATAAGAATGATAGCAGAATTTTTGTCAGAAATTCTGAAAATCATAAATCAATAAAATGATATAAGGTGCTAAATGGTAAAAAGCTGTTGCTATAGAGTTCAGTAACCAGTGAAACTATATTTAAAAACTCAGGGCAAAGTAAAACCTTTTTTTGGCAAACAAAAACAGAAAATCATTGCCAGTAGATCTACATTAGAGAAAACTTTAAAAGCATGATATTAATTATATCACATTAACAGAACCAAAGACAATGACCCTATGATCATTTAAATAGAAGCAGAAAAAGAATTAGATAAATTCAACATCTCTTCATGATAAAAACTTTCAACAAATAGGGTATAGAAGAAACATATATCAAAACAATAAAGGCCATATATCAGCAGTCCCCAACCTTTTTGGCACCAGGGACCAGTTTCATGCAAGGCAATTTTTCCACTGACTGGGGTACGGGGGATGGTTTTGGGATGATTCAAGAGCATTATATTTATTGTGCACTCAAACCTCTCTGTTAATGATGATCTGTATTTGCAGCCACTCTCCAGCCATAGCATCACCACCTCAGCTCCACCTCAGATCATCAGGCATTAGAGTCTCATAAGGAGCGTGCAACGAGATCCTTTGCATGCTCAGTTTATAGTAGGGTTCACGCTCCTATGAGAATCTAATGTCCCTGCTGATCTGACAGGAGGTGGAGCTTATGCAGTGATGCAAATGATGGGTATCAGCTGTAAATACAGCTGAAGCTTCCCTCCCTTGCCTGCCACTCACCTCCTGCTGTGCGGCCTGGTTCCTAACAGGCCATACACTGGTACTGGTCTGTGGCCTGTGGATTGGGGACTGCAACCATATATGACAAACCCATAGCCAACATCATACTAAACAGGGAAAAAATTGACAGATTTTCCTTTAATATCTGGAATAAGACAAGGATGTCCACTTTTATTACTTTTATTCAACATAGTACTGGATGTCCTAACCACAGTAGTTAGACAATAAAAAGAAATAATGGGAACCAAAATTTTGAAGGAGGAAGTCATATTGTCTTTTTGTAGATGGCATGATCTCATATATTAAAATTCTAAATATTTCACCAAAAATGTTATAACTAATAAACAGATTCCATAAACTTGTGGGATACAAAGTGAACATATAAAAATCAATAGCATTTCTGTAAGCCAATAGCAAACTATTTGAAAAGGAAATCAAGACAGCAATCCCACTTACAATAGCTATTAAAAACAAAAACAAACAAACAAACAAAAAAAACAAAGATCCTAGGAAGAAATTTATCTAAGGAGTTGAAAGATCTCTACAATGAGAACTATAAAACATTGGTGGAAGAAATTGAAGAGAACAGATAAATGGAAAAACACTCTGTGTTCTTGGATTGGATGAATTAATATTGTTAGGATGTCCATACTTCCCAAAGCAATCTACAGATGTATTGCTATCCCTACCAAAATCCTAATGACATTCTTCACAGAAATAGAAAAAACAATCCTAATATTCATAATGAACCACAAAAGACCCTGAATAGCCAAAGCAATCCTGAGCAAA
>NW_012148719.1:2265750-2267773 GCF_000956105.1 Propithecus coquereli
TACAACTATTATGTACCCACAAGAATTAAAAATAAAAATAAAAATTGTAAAAAAAGAACTCTTTAGTTGATAGGATAAAATCTTAAATCCTTTATACACACACACACACACACACACACACTGCTCTATGTATATATACACAAGTATATGTGTATTATGTGTGTATATATAATATATATGCATAATATATGTGCATATATTTTTTTACATCTTCCTGTTTTATTACTGACTTTCTCACATAAATCAGTGCTTGAAATATATAAACTACTATTTATAATTCTTTAATGAGTATAATTTGCCCTGACTCTGGGCCCTTTCTTACACTAATTTTCAGCCCAGAAGGAAATTTCCTTCCTTGGAATTGCCAGAACTCTTGTTAATCAATTTTATCTACTCAATTCAAGCAGATAATCCAAGTTTGGAGTTGCTTGCTAAATCTTCTCAGGGTTTCTCTGTCTCACCCACCAAAAAAGAAAGAAATACATACTCTTTCTTATTGTTACCTCTGCAATTCTCCGTCATCTAGTAAGACTGTGACCAACCTGTGGGCAGGAACTAACATTTAACTTTGCAACTCAGAGGCTGACTTAGTGTCTGCCACATAGGTGATGTGGATAGTTAGTTGCAGTAGTTGGTTGTAATGATGTTTAGAAAAACTAGTATTTATGCTTTCAGGGACTTTACAAGGATTTTCAAATTGATAAATAACCTTAATTGATTACACTTTCTATTTATCATAATAACCCAGTGAGCCATGTGATATTATTACCCTGGGAAAAACACAGGCATTAATGTCGGTAGTATTAAAGGCAGGACTCAAACTAAATCCAGTGTCTATGGTCATAACTATGATACTTGTTGTCACCATAAATGGATGACTTTGACCTATTGTTTCACTATTACACTGAAAGATTATCTCAAAAATGCTCTCATTTCTAATAACTTGGCTGATCTGCTTGTCCCTTGATTTGCTAATACTATAGATAATTACAAATATCAAATAATTCTGTGTGGAATTCTTATGCCAATTAGCAGCATGCATGAATGCATTTACTCATAAAAAATGACCTGGAAAAAAATCATGACTATCTTCTAATTTAAGCCTAAATCTATGTTGTCAGCTACTGAAAGAATTTTTTTCTTTAATTTTTTTTATTTATACTCACTCTTCTACTCCTTACATAAAAATAGGTTAACATGTGATCACTTAGATTATTTAAAGTTCAGGATTTGTATGTGTGTGTGTTTGTTTGTGCACATGTATGCGTGTTGTGTCTGTTTTTGCCTAGAAATATGTGTGTACATATTACCTTTAAAAAATCAGAAGGACTATATCAATTTTAAAATAAGAGCTGAAAGAATAAGAAAAATGACCATACAAACAACTGAATTAATGTTACTATAAAAAATGACCTGTGTGAATGAATATATTTTATGGCAGCCAGAATTTATTTCATTCTGGAAAATGATGATACCATCACCACTAGACGTAAATGTTATCACAAGAACTACATCTTAATCACTTTCAAAGCTAAAGCAACTTTACAAATGACTTAGAAATGCTAGCTGATGTGATTGAGACTAGCCAGTCCATTAAGTTTCCAAACTTACACAAAGAAAAGTTGAAAATGAATTAATCAAACAAAATTATTTAGAAAACATTTACCCAAAAATACTGTTTTTGTTATTGTATTACTTTCACTAATTAAAGTTTTAGAATACCTTAAATGAGATTATTGTCTGGGCTATGAAACATACTTTGTTAGGTAAATGTGCACAAAGATTCTGTATTTACACACATAAAGTTCAAAGGTGTTTATATTTTATGTCATATAAACAGAAGGGTGAAGCAAAATCTAGAAGTTACTGTAATCAAAAATTAAGAAAAAATGAAATTATTTTTAAATAAAACATATGAACAAAAGCCATTCCAAACTTACACAAAGAAAAGTTGAAAATGAATTAATCAAACAAAATTATTTAGAAAACATTTACCCAAAAATACTGTTTTTGTTATTGTATT
>NW_012148719.1:2267823-2269426 GCF_000956105.1 Propithecus coquereli
TAATAGATATTTTTCCTATACTGATGCCTATCTCATGGCAATAGCTGTTTTATTTGTATTCCATTTTCACGTGCTTTATTGGCAAACACTTTAAAATAGCTTCATGAAATATAAATTACAATGATTAATTTAATGCAGCAGCATACAAAGTGAAACAGAAATAAGCATTTACATTTTAAAAAATCCTAACATTCCAGTAATTCAATACAAGGACACACAAAGTGGTTTCCTTGACAACAAGAGATAGTAAAAATTTATTTGTGAGTTTAAAATTATATTACTTCATAATTCGATGCACATTCTTATTGTTTTAACCTTAGTGTGAGAAAATTCTTTTGTCCTAAAGTAGATAAAAGAACCCTGTCATTATAAAAGAAAAATGTTGAACTTACTCAGAGCCATAGAACACAAAAGAAATGGGGTTAAGCAAAATAGGCCTGGATCTATTTAAATTAAAAAATCATAAAAAATTCACTTATTATTTTTGAAAACACTAAATAGTTTTAGAAGAATAAGTATTTAGTCAAATGAACCTGGATTAAGATTATTCAAATTTGTTGGTTCTCCAGGCACATGCCAAATGTAGGTTTTTTTCACAAAAGAAAGAATCATGTAATGGATTTTATGTAATTATTTTGATTATCCACCAGTTATAATTATTAATTATTTGGAAATAATATTACTAATTGTGAAATAGAACTGCCATATCAGTGAATTAGTTAGATTTCTCCAGAGAATCAGAATTCGTAGGATACATATTTATTCAGAGATTTATTTTAAGGAATTGTCTCACAAGACTGTGTAGACTGGCAAGTACAAAATCTGTGGGGAAAACTGACAGGTGAGAGATTCAGGTAAGAGTTAATGTTGCAGTCTCGAGCTGAAGACTGGGAACTCTGGTGGAATTTCGAAGAAGCAGAATTCTTTTTCATTTAGGAACTCTTAGTTGTTGCTTTTAAGGCTTCACCTGATTGGATGCAGCTCACCAACATTATGGAAGGTAATCTGCCTTACTTAGAGTCAACTGATTATAAATGTTAATCACATTAAAAAATATCTTCATAGCCACATCTAGACAAGTGTTTAATTGTAAGCAAACATTTGGGCACTATAAGCTAGTCAAGTTAAGGCATAAAACTAATCATCTCAATCAGTAATGAGGATTGCAATGTCAAGTAACAGAAGCCCATACTCAAAATAACTTGAATGTAAGAATATTTATAACCTCACATCAAAGGAATTTCAAAGTGACCCCCGTGTCAGTGGAACCATATTCTTTCTGTCCTTCAAATCTTGTATTTTCTAAGTTGATTTCATCTTCAGACTTATGGAAAGACAGCTATAGCATTTTGAGGCCTCACATTTCAGAAATAGCAGAGATGGTTTCTTCCTATGTCTCTTTCTTAGGATTAAGAAATACTTTCCACTATCAGACTTCTCACATCTCAATGACCAGAATCAGGTCACATGCTCATTTCTGATCCACATTGTCAGGAAGAATGGCTGAGATCAATCATCTGAGGAGGATTAGGCATTTTGGAGTCATCCACAATTTCCGCCATAATTAATTATATATATATTTTTTACATTTTTCATATTTCTT
>NW_012148719.1:2280966-2284171 GCF_000956105.1 Propithecus coquereli
AAAAACACTCTGTGTTCTTGGATTGGATGAATTAATATTGTTAGGATGTCCATACTTCCCAAAGCAATCTACAGATGTATTGCTATCCCTACCAAAATCCTAATGACATTCTTCACAGAAATAGAAAAAACAATCCTAATATTCATAATGAACCACAAAAGACCCTGAATAGCCAAAGCAATCCTGAGCAAAAAGAACAAAGCTGAAAGCATGACACTACCCAACTTAAAAATATACTACATAGCTATAGTAACCCAAACAGCATGGTATCAGCATAAAAACAGACACATAGACAAACGAAACAAAACAGAGAACACAGAAATAAGCCCATGTGCTTATGGCCATCTGAATTTTGACAAAGGAGCCAAGAACACATACTGGGAAAAGGACAGTCTCTTCAATATATGGTACTGGAAAAACTGGCTATCCACATGCAGAAGAATAAAACTAGACCCGTATCTCTCACCGCATACAAAAACCAACTCAAACTGAATTAAAGACTTAAATATACACCCCAAATTATAAAACTGCTAGAAAAAAATAGGGAAAATGTTTCATGACATTGGTCTGGGCAAAGATTTTTTGGATAAGAACTCAAGACACAGGTAACAAAAGCAAAATAGATAAATGGAATTACATCAAACTATAAATCTTTTGCACCAACAAAGAAAATAATTAACAGAGTGAAGAGACAACCTATAGAATCAGAAAAATATATCTGCAAACTACGCATCTGACAAGAGGTTAATATACAGAATATATAAAGAACTAAAACAGCCCAATAGCAAAAAACAAATAATTTGATTAAATAATGGGTAAAAGACCCTAATAGGCATTTCTCAGAAAAAAACATACAAATGGCGAACAGGTATACAAGAAATGCTCAACATCACTAATCAACAAGGGAATGCAAATTAAAACTACAATGAGATATCTCCTTACTCCAGTTAGAATGGTTATTATCAAAATGACAAAAGGTAAATGTTCATGTAGATGTGGAGAAATGGGAACCCTCATTAACTATTGGTGAGAATGTAAATTAGTACAACAATTATGGAAAACAGTATGGAGTTTCCACAAAAAAGTTAGAAATAGAACTACCATGTGATCCAGCAATCCCACCACTGGGCATTTATACAAAAGAAATGAAATCAGAATTTCGAAGAACTATCTACACTCCCATATTTATTGCAACACTATTCACAATAGCCAAGCTGTGCAATCAATCTAAGAGTCCATCAATAGGTGAATGTATAAAGAAAATATGGTACATATACATTGCAGGAATCTATTCAGTATTAAAAAGAATGAAATCCTGTCATTTGTGGCAACACGACTGAATCCAGAGGACATTACATTACATGAAATAAGCCAGGCACAAAGGAACAACCACCGCACAATCTCATTCATTTGTGGGATATAAAAAAACTGATCTCATGGAAGTACAGAGTCAAAAAGTGGTTACTAGAGGATGGGAAGTGTATTGGGGAGAGGGAGATGGAGAGAGATTGGTCAAAGGGTATGGATTTACAATTAGCTAGGAGGAATAAGTTCTGGTGTTCTGTTTCACAGTATGGTTACTATAGTTAACAATAAAGTATATTCCAAAATAACTAGAAGAAAGAATTTTAACTGTTCTAAGCACAAAGAAATGTTAAGTGTTTAAGGTGATGGATATGCTAAATACCCTGATTTAATCATCACATAATGTATGCATATATCAAAAATCACATCATATCCTTTAAATATGCAAATTATTAGGTGCCAATTAAAAATAAAATAAATCTTATAAAAGAAGTTTTTCAAACAAGGTATGAGGGAAAGTTGAATCTACAGAAAGAAATGAAGAGAATTTTAAAAAGGAAGTGGGTAAAAGAAATTTTAAAAATTGAATTGGATTGAAATTTCTGTCCAGAACAAAAATAGAATAATGCACTGTGGAATTTATAAAATATGTAAACATATATGACACCAATAGCAAAAAGAACAAGAAGAAGGAATTAGAAGTACACTCGTCTAAGATACTTACACTCTATGTGAAGTGTTTTAATATCTTTAGAAAGCAGATTTTACTAAGTTAAGATAGATTGAGAGTAAACAAGAGAGCACTGATTACATATAGAAGGTGGCATAATTTATAAGCCAAATATAGATATAAAAGGGAATAACAAAAATCACAAACCCAAGGGAAGGCGGAAAAGAAGAGGTACTGAGAAGAGATATGACCAACAGAAAACAACCAGTAAGATGGTATATTTAAATCTAAACACATCAATAATTCAATAAATGTAAAAATCCTTAAAAATCTCCTAAAGGGTAGGAATTGTCAGACTGGATAAAATATCAAGATCCAGTTATATAGAAGAAATCTATTTTAAATGTAAAGAAAATTAAAATAATATTGCCAACACTAATCAAAATAAAGTTGATGCGGCTCTATATCTGACAAAGTAGACTTCAGAACAAGTAACATTATTGGGTACAGCCAGAAAATTCCATAATATTAATGGACTAATTTACCAGGAAGGAATGCAGTCACAATATGTATGCACCTAACAAAATAGCCTCA
Organism: Propithecus coquereli; assembly: GCF_000956105.1. Lineage (NCBI taxonomy): Eukaryota > Metazoa > Chordata > Mammalia > Primates > Indriidae > Propithecus > Propithecus coquereli. Next base: position 2,283,536 of record NW_012148719.1, read on the forward strand.
AAATACACGAATCTGGAACTGAAAGGAAAAACTCATAGTCAAATCTCCAATTATATTTGGAAACTTCAACACTCCACTCTCAGGTAATCATAAAATAAGTTAAAAATGCATAAGGTAATAGAAGACATGAACAACACTCTAAGACAGTTCAACCAAATAGACATTTATTGAACAACAATAATATTAGGATGGATATTTTTTTCAAGCGCACATGAAGAATTCATCAAGAAAGCCCATATTCTGGCTGGGTACACGAGCTCAAGCTGTAATCCCAGCACTTTGGGAGGACGAGGCAGGAGGATTACTTGAAGCCAAGAGTTTGAGACCAGCCTGGGCAACATAGTGAGATTCTATGTTTACAAAATACATACATTCATACATAAAAATAAAGATAGCCAGGTGTGGTGGCGTGTGCCTGTAGTCCCAGCAGCTACTGGGGAGGCTGAGGAGGATTGCTTGAATCCGAGAGTTGGATGGTTGGATGTTGCAGTGAGCTGTGATCATGCCACTGCACTCCAGCCTAGGGAACAGAGAAAGATCTCGTCTCAAAAAGAAAAAGAAGAAGAAGAACAACAGCAACACCCCAAAATTGGACATCTCTACAGATACTATATACATAAAAAAATGGGAATACTG
>NW_012148719.1:2285702-2286251 GCF_000956105.1 Propithecus coquereli
ATATTTTTTTCAATATGGACTTTAACTCATAAGAATGAAATCATTTCATTATGGACTTTAATTTCCTTGGATTTTAACACGTTAAGAAGCTTTAACTATTGTAACTGAATTTAAAATTTCAGCATTTGTCTATATAGCTGTGTTTCATTATTTAAATATCTTTATGTAGCATTTAACCTTATGGAAGGTCTCCAATAGGCTCTATTCAACAGTGTGGGGTAAGGTATAGTATATGGAAAGTTTTCAGTCTTGGGTGAAGAAAACATTGGTATTGATTGATACACATTTTAGAATTTTTTGGAGAAAATAATCACTAACCACCAATTCCTGGAATATACACAAAGGTGAATTGATTAATTTGGGGTCAGTGGGGTCTTGTGAATGTAGGAACGGAATGGCAATTATATGGTTCTGATAACCTCTCCAAGAAAAGTAGAAAAATATAGGTAAACATAGGAGAGCTTAAACCCCATATTTATACATGGTTAAGAATATTGACTAATGATAGATAGTTTTCCCCACGCCTTATATTTCTATACAATAGTATTA
>NW_012148719.1:2286301-2286628 GCF_000956105.1 Propithecus coquereli
GCAGATTTTACTAAGTTAAGATAGATTGAGAGTAAACAAGAAAGCACTGATTACATATAGAAGGTGGCATAATTTATAAGCCAAATATAGATATAAAAGAGAATAACAAAAATCACAAACCCAAGGGAAGGCGGAAAAGAAGAGGTACTGAGAAGAGATATGACCAACAGAAAACAACCAGTAAGATGGAATATTTAAATCTAAACACATCAATAATTCAATAAATGTAAAAATCCTTAAAAAACCTCCTAAAGGGTAGGAATTGTCAGACTGGATAAAATATCAAGATCCAGTTATATAGAAGAAATCTATTTTAAATGTAAAGAA
>NW_012148719.1:2294411-2295224 GCF_000956105.1 Propithecus coquereli
GGGATGAATGTTAAAATTGTTTATGATTAAGAAATAGGAGTATGATGTGAACAGACATTTCTCAAAAGACATACAAATGGCCAACAGGTAAACAAAAACGTATTCAACATCACTTATCATCAGGGAAATGCAAATAGAAACCACAATGAAGTATCATTTCACCACAGTTGGGATGGCTATTGTCAGAAAGACAAAAAATAACAAATGCTAATGAGGATGCAGAGAAAAGGGAACTTTTATACACTGTTGGTCAGAATGTAAACTAGTACAGCCATGATGGGGAACAATATGGAAGTTCCTCAGAAAATTACAGATAAAACTACCATCCGATCCAGGAATCCATCCACTGGCATTTATTCAAAGGAAAGGAAATCAGTATATCAAAGAGACATATACACCCCCATGTTTATTGCAGCACTATTCACAATAAACAAAATATGTAACCAACCTTGGTGTCCAACAGTAGGTGAATGGTTAAAGAAAATGTGATATGTATGTGTGTATGTGTACACACACAAACACACATAAACAGAGAATACTAGAGGCTGGGAAGGGTAGGGGGAAGAGAGAGAAGGAAGACATTTGTTAAAGGACACAAAATTACAGCTAGATATGAAAAATAAGTTCTAGTGTTCTATATCACTGTAGGATGACTATAGTTAACAATAACATTTCATGTAGTTTCAAATAGCTAGAAGGAGGATAGTGAATGTTCCCAACACAAAGAAATGATACATTTTTGAGATAATGGATATCATAATTTCCCTTATCTTATCACAGTACATTATATGCATCAAAACATCAATATGTACC
>NW_012148719.1:2296706-2297712 GCF_000956105.1 Propithecus coquereli
TTCAGGAAAATGAAAATTAGCACCACAAAGTAATACCTCACACCGATTAGAATACCTAAAATCAGAAGGACTGGTGGGATGTTGTGATGGGTAGCCTTTCAGATGACCCTGAATGATCCTCACATTCTCATATCACTCTCACATGCTCTTGTGTAACTGCCTACTCTTGAATAACTTCCTTCTAATCAGTAGAATATGGCAATGTTGATGTGATGTAACTTTCAAAATTAGGTTACAAGAACTGGCAACTTCTGTTCTGCTAGCAGATTCTCTATCACTGGCTTTGGTTACGTAAGCTGCCAGTTTGGAGAGGCCAATGTAGCAGGGAACGGAGGGCAGCCTCCAGTCAATAGCCAGCAAGAAACTAAGGCCCTCAGTCCAGCAGTCATCAAAAAATCAGATCCTACCAACAGCAATGTAAGTGAGCCTGGAACTGGAACATCCTCAGTAGAACCTTCTGATGGGACTCCAGCCTTGACACTTTGATTGCAGCATTATGAGAGAACATGGCAGAGGCCCAGATCCTTGAACCCCAGGGTCTATGTGATATTATATGCACGTTGTTTCAAGCTGCTAAGTTTGAGGGTAAATTATTATGTGGTACTAGATAACTAATAGATGTAGAGGAAATGGAACTCTCATATGTTATTACCGGTAAGAAAGTGATATATTCAGGCACTTTGGAGGACTGTTTGGCAGTTATTTACATAATTAAGCTACTTCCAGCATATAAATGAGCAATTCCGCTCCTAGGTATTTATTGAAGATAAATATGAACATGTTTATAAAAATAAGTCTAGATGAATATCAAAAAAATGACTATCAAAAAACAAACAGATGAGCCAAGTATGGTACATTTATATACTGGAATACTTCTTAGAAAGAAAAATGAATAATCTACTGATACAGACAACAGAATGAGTGAATCTATCAAATATTATTGTAAGCAAAATAAGTGAAATATAAATGAGTACAAGTGTACGATTCTATCTGTATGAAACTCAAG
>NW_012148719.1:2299031-2301351 GCF_000956105.1 Propithecus coquereli
TATGTGGATGGTTTTATATCTGGGTTCTCTGTTCTGTTCCATTGGTCTATGTCTCTATTTTTGTGCTAGTACCATGTTGTTTTGGTTACTGTGGCCTTGTTTAATAGCTTGAAGTCTGGTAAAGTGAGGCCTCCCAATTCGTTCCTTTTGCTTAAGGTTGCTTTGGCTATACAGAGTCTTCTCTGGTTCCATATGAAGCATAGAATTATTTTTTCTAGATCTGCAAAAAAAATGACGTTGGTATTTTGATGGAGATTGCATTAAATCTGCAAATCACTTTAGGTAGTATGGACATTTTAACAACGTTGATTCTTCTGATCCATGAGCATGATATATTTTTCCATTTGTTCACATCTTCTGTGTTTTCCTTCCTCAGTGATTCGTAGTTTTCCTTGTAGAGATCCTTCACCTCCATGGTTAAATATATTCCTAGGTATTTTATTTTCTTTGTTGCTATGTGAAAGGTATTGAGTCTTTGATTTGATTCTCAGCTTGACTATTGTTGGTGTATAGAAATGTTACTGATTTGTGTACATTGATTTTTTAATCTGAGACTTTGTTGAATTCATTTATCAGTTCCAGTAGCCTCATGGCAGAATCTTTGAGGTTTTCTAGATATAAGATTATATCATCAGCAAAGAGTGATAGTTTGACTTCCTCTTTCCCCATTCGGATACCCTTGATTTCCTTCTCTTGCCTGATTGCTCTGGCTAGGACATCCAGCACTATGTTGAATAAAAGTGGTGACAGTGGGTATCCTTATGACCAAACCACAGCCAACATCATACTGAATGGGGAAAAGTTGAAAACATTCCCACTTAGAACTGGAACATTACTCCTCAATTTTAAATACAAATCAAAGAATCCACCAAATCTCTTTACTCACCAGATGAGTGAATATTTAAAGGAGTCTAATACATTTAGATAGTAGATGTACCTAAGTAACAGGGTCTATAATTTAGACTGAAGATGAGACAAAGGGATATTAAGAGAAAAGTTAAATTTATTTAATACACAATTTTAATGTTTGAAAATGACTATATTTAACTGAGCATCGCACTATGCTTTCACTGACATACCCTGTAAGAACTGCTGTTTCCAACTACGAAAAACAAATTTAAAATTTATTTTGTATGTTTGTGAAACTTCAAACCATATTTTGAATTTCTGTAATTTAATGTGGTTGTAGATTTTCCTTTCATATATTATTATCAATAAAGTAACAGAAATCTCTTCAGACTTTGATACAGTCTTAGCTTATATTTTTCTATTAAATTATGTTTTATGTCCAGTCAGGCTCAAGATACCTTTGTAAATAATTTTCTAAGTTTTGTTTTTACAGGTATATTTATCTGGCAAACTTCATGAAATCCACATTTATTTATGACTGCCTGTCTTCTTGTTTTGGATTATATTCATACCTCTTTTGGCTTCAACCTCTTTCCTCATTTTTAGTAAAAAGAAATGCTCCTTAGTCGCACAGTGTTATGTTATTTTCTCACATGCATAATATTTCCATAAAAATCAAGCAAAAAGGAGACAAATAGAGGATAGGTATTTACTATATATTAATTCAACTGCTTTTATTCTCAGTTGCTTTCCCTGGCTCCTTAAAGCTGATGGGATTGATGTCCACCTTCCCTCCTATCTGGCAACAGGCTGAAAACAATCTTAATGTCTGAGGCAATCTCAAATAAGGCAGAACCTATGTCACGGGCTTACTGCCCCAATCCCACCCAAAATAAAACAAAAACAAACAAAACAGAACAACAACAACAAAAAAAAAACAGGAGTTTAAGATTAATTCCTTGGGTCTTGATGCAGATTCATGGAACTGCCACAGATTTGTTTCTATATTGATTCTTTTATCTATTTTGCTATCAATTGTTCTAAGTAAGTTTGCTCTTAATATCCTTTTCCCCTTTGTTGATGTAGAATGAATATGTATAGCTTTAGCATCGTCGCTGGTCTGGAGATTATCAGTCTGGTTTGTATGACTATCCAATAACATGCATTTTGCAATTTCATTATTTTTTAAGGAATGATTTTATAAATTAAAGTGATATCTCATTTTTCTTTGGACAGTTATGATTATGAATGAAGTTGTATTTTAAGCTCTTCAAATGCCTTTAGAAAATTATTTCTCTGACTCTCATTCATCCAACCTTGGTCATTTCCAGGAACTTTTCCCAAGGGTTCCATTGCATTGTGTTCTTCTCATTAGAGGACGTTTTGCTCCAGATGATGATTTTTTGGCTTTCTCCAAGGCTGAGTCCCCTTGTGGTCTGAGGCTTGACATATAAATCTGAATGGCTAACTC
>NW_012148719.1:2304796-2306723 GCF_000956105.1 Propithecus coquereli
CGCAGTGTGTTTAATTGTCTCTAGAAATATATTCAAAAGATTATACTGTGATTTGGTGCTAAAGAAAAGTAACTATGTATAGAAAGTAGCATAGAAACAGGGCACAAATATTTTTTTAGTGTCACTAATACTTATTGTAGGGAGATTATCTTCAGTTGCCTTTTTTTGGGCCAATCTCTTAATTTTTTTGTATTTTAATTTTTGTCTATCAGTGAAAGACATAAATGATAAAAATCTTTGTCTAAATAATTCTAAAATAGCTCTCTGGATAAGAACAAAATTAAAACTCTAAATTATGCAAAAACATTTTGTCTTAGTTTGTCTTTTTTTTTCTTCTTAATGCTACATAAAATAATGGGACAGTGAAATATATGGCATCTCATATTAGATGACAGACAGTATTGCTGTCTGCTCCTTTAAGTTATTTATGCTTTTCAGTGCCTTGTACATTCTCCCATCTTCCTCCTTCCAGGATCAATTTGGGCTGGTGTCTTGGCAAAGAAATGTGGGCTCTCCATCTGGGAGTGAGAGAACCTATCTATTTTCTAGATAAAGGTCATTTAGCAAGTTGAGGACCGCCTGCAAATAGCGTTTATGGAATGAGAAATTGGGGGAAATGAAAAACCTAATGACGATCATTCCTATTCGCTGTTTTTCTGGATTTATCTGCCCATTTCTGATGATTGTTTTGGCTACTATGGCAACCTAGTCTCTCCGACTTCTTTCACTATATGTCAGTTGTTTTCTGTAGTACATGTGTGTAACTGCAAGGGATAGAATTTCACTTTTGGGGGCTTACATTTTCCACAGGCATTTTTTAAATCAATGTTGCTAATTCCTCTACTCTTTTACAACAAGTCTAATGATTTTTATGTTGGCCCTTAAAGTTTGCGTTTCTCACGTAGTCTGCATAGCTGGCAACAACTCCTTTAGAAATGCTTTTCCTGTTGTTTACCTGCATCCAGTCCCAATGTGGTCATCACGTGGCCTTTTATTAACATCTGATTACTTTTCTAACTTGAAGTTAAGTCGTAAAAACAGTCTTGGCTTTCTGAACTCTATACAAAACTGTTGTGGAAGTATTTTCAGTTTTAGTGTGTGATTCTGTTTCCTTCAAGAAATTGATACATCAGTCCAGGAATCATGTTTCAGAGAATTTCCCAAGAGGCCAAAAATATTTTCCACTTTCCTACAAATTAAATTAACATATAATAGGCCTCATTATATGTTGTTTGGTGAATATTTTGTAACAGAACATATTTTCACCTTTACTATAGGCGGATGGGTGTCTTTATCTTATTGATAAACTTTAAAATTGATTTTTAGGTAGTCTATAGGAATAAAGTAGGTAAGGAGGTAGGGGAGATAGAAAAGAGAATATTTATTGCTCATCCCTTCCTCCTGGGCAGTCTTACATAAGTAGCATTTTTGTATTTAAATATCAAATTTGGGGTAGTCCACATAATCTTCATATTGCATATTAGTTTTAGCCAAAATAAATTGCTGTTCTTATAGGTCATGAATGATCATGAATGGCAATTTCATATGGTTCAACATAATACAAAGGAGGAAAAGTAAAATTCTGCAGAAACATACCATGAAGGAATGACAGATACTAATATTTTAATTATAATATGGAACTAGAAATTAAGAAACTTTGTTGCTCACGTCACTTTGTTCTCTCTGTAATATTTATAGGTAATTTACATATATGACCAAACAATTACTGCCACAGTTGAGCGTCTACATCACTGGAAAATTTCCTTAACCCTCCAGAAATTGTTTTTTCTTTTTAGTAAAATGATAATAAAACCCTACCTTCTTTATAGGGCTGTTGAGAGTAGATTATGAGATCATAAAAGGAAATAAATCTAAGAAATATTATATAACTCAGTGGATTATTATGATTAGCTTCTCCATAACAATT
>NW_012148719.1:2307438-2310263 GCF_000956105.1 Propithecus coquereli
AAGATTTTTAGTGAAAAAACATTTCGGGAAAGACACAGTGGCAAACTTCCAAAAGTAAAGTCAGATATGTTCTGTGAATTTTAGTCCCCCATTTTAGGTGACTTGATAGCTGACCCAGTAAACAGATATATAATGTGTGGTTAGTGATTAAATACCATTTTTTCAATACCCGATAATTAGGCCAAAAATATTACAACAGAATAATTTATTATTAAATTTCACATCTTGTAACTCATGCTCTTTTCCACTAGGAGCTTAGCAAGAACTTTGCACAGTTTCCTTCCACATGAAAAGCTTATTCAGTATAATAAAAGCTAGTCTCTTAAACTTGAAAATTCACAAAAGGGCATTACAAGATTGAGATCCTGGGTGAGAGTGTTTTTGACTTGTTCTGAAGGAATAAATGTCTTGGCTGGATAGACGTTCTCAGGAACTCTCACTTTTCCTGGCTTTTGAAAGTACCTAACTGATTTGTGTCACCGAATGCAAGCCAACAAAGCCATAACAAAGGTCACAGGACGTGGCACGCTTGATTGCAGGTATTATTTTTCCCCCTCTGGGGACAATATCATAGGAGGTGCCCTGCTCCTGCAGCATTTTCAGCAACTCCCTGATGTCAGCCCAGCAAACCCAAGTGAGGTCCCAGGATTTTATTTTACTTTTCATCTAATTTTCAACTGAAAGAACTTTGATACCTAATCTGCAGTACTCTCATAAATATTACCTTAAATTGTACTTCAGATTTTTTTTTTTTATCCGATGGTTCACATGGATCGTTTGTAACCTGAGGTATGTTCCTTTATTTATTGTGTAGCTTTTAGGTAATAGAAATACTATTTTATAGACACTACTTCCTGCATTAATTCATGTCTATCGTCTCTCTCCTATTAGTTTTTCTCTAATATGGTACTCGATTTGTGGTGGCAAGATTCCCTAGATTGGGGATTAGATGTTACATGAATATTTTCTAGTTAAATAAGTAAACCTTCCCCTCCTTTTCTCTCCAATGATAAAGGCAGCTGTGTTAAACTTCCTTCATGCCATCACCTAAGAATATCATAAAGCGAAAATAGCTATTAAGTCAATCTGTATACTGTATATAGATACAGGTAAGGTCAACAGTCTTTTTAATAGAGGGCAAAAAATTGATGGTGAATACAAGGTCTGCCAGAAAGTATCCAGCCACTGTTAATAAAGAGAACAGTTAGTGCAACATCAATGTAACCTGGCAGCCAAGGAGAGTGGACTGTGATGTGCATGTGTGAACAACGATGACTTTACTCTAATAATCAGTGGGGCACTGGACGCTGTTGAGTGAGCGTGTGTGCTGTGTGGCCCTTGCATTAAAAATGACTGAGCGAGTAGAGCACTGACTCTGCATCAAAGTTTGCATTAAGCTTGAACAATCCTCCACAGAAACTATTCAGATGATTCAGAAAGCTTTTGGGGACAATGCAATGAGTGCAGCGCAAATAAAAGTGTGGCACAAACGCTTCAAAGATGGTCGAGGATCTGTTGAGATGACCCACATTCTGGAAGGCCTGCAACGAACAGAACACCTGAGTATGCTGAACGTGTACAGGCTGCAATCAACAAAAATCAGCGACGGAAGGTGCAAGAACTAGAAGCTGATCTGGAGATTCCCCAAACTACTGTGCCGGGGATTTTGACGCAGGATCTTGGCATAAAACATGTTGTGGCAAAATGTATTCTGTGGCTTCTGCTACCAGAGCAGAAGGAATGCTGCGCTGTGTTTGCTAATGACTTGCTTGAAGCTGCTACCAATGAACCAGATTTCCTCAAGAAGATCATAACCCAAGATGAATTGTGGGTCTACAGCTGTGATCTGGAAACGAAGGCCCGGTAGTCCCAATGGAAGTCGCCTGGTTCTCCATGCCCAAGGAAGCACGACAAAGTTGTAGCAAGATCAAGACCATGTTAACTGTTTTTTGATGGGAAGGTGTTGTCCATCATGAGTACGCTCCTCCAGGCCAAACAATTAATGAGGAATACTGCCTCAGTGTTCTTCATGTGTTGAGAGATGCAATGCAAGGACAATAACCACAGCTATGGGCAACTGGTGATCTGCAGCTTCACCATGACAAAGTGCCTGCCTATGCATCTCGTCTCATGCAGAGTTTTTTGGTGAAACATCAAATCACTCGGGTGATTCAGCTCCACCTACAGCCTAGTTTTGGTGCCTTGTGATTTCTGGCTTTTCCCAAAACTAAAATCACTTTTGAAAGGGAAGAGATTTCACACCGTTGATGAGATTCGGGGAAATCCTAGGAGGCAGCTGACGACAATTCCAACACAGGATTTTGCAGAGTGTTTTGAACAGTGGAAGACATGCTGGGAGAACTGTGTGAGGTCCCAGGGTGACTACTTTGAAGGGGACTGAGTTGTCACTATACTATACACAGTGTTTCTTGTATCTTCTTCAGTAAATGTCACTATTTTTCATTTTATGTGGCTGGATACTTTCTGGACAGATGTGTATCTCCCACAATTACATTCAAATATTTATCCAACATTCTGAAAATAATTAATGAGCAGCTTCTATTCCCTAGTCCCCTGTCTGGGAATCAGGATTCTATAGTAGAAAGAGATGAAAATCCTTGCCTTCACAAAGATTAGAAACATAGGAGTTGGCTTTGCTGGAGTCAAAGAGCTGTGTTAGATATTTATAATGTGCCTTCTCTGACCAAATAGTAAGCAATAATTTGACTAATGTTTTTGTAGGGAAACTTAAAAATAATCTAATCATATTTTTGAATATTATAGAAGGCATCAAGGAATGATACTATTTATCCAAGATTATCACA
>NW_012148719.1:2310313-2313037 GCF_000956105.1 Propithecus coquereli
CAATTACGTGTATAACATATGAGATCATTCCAAATATTCTTTAGCCTTTTACGTTTTCCCTTAAATAAAGGGCAGTTTTCACTGTTAGCACAAATATGCCTACCTTTTCATTCCAATGGCTGCTAAGTATTCCATTGAGTGGTTGCGCTGTAATTCCTAACCAGCCCCCAGCTTGCGAATGCTTAGGCTCTTTTTATTTTTTTAATATTTTTAAATTATGTTACATCACATATCCTTGCTCTTAGTGCTTGCTCTTAGGAAAATATTCTGAAAATGATATTATGAGATTAAAGCATGTGCTCATTTCAAAATTTTATAAACTTCCTGATCGCCCTTTAGTTAGGTCAGCCTGAGGAGGAGGCAGAGAAGGGAAGTGCCCATTTCTCCGGGGAAAGCATCTTGAAAGGCAGACCTGAAAACACCACTCTTTGAATCAGAGTGGAAAAGCAACAAACATAATACATGCAGACAAAATTTCCTTTGTAACTCTTAATGTTAACTTTGAAATAACTGAATTTAAGTACAGTATAGGTTGTTCCTAATATACACCGTATTTCTTAAAAAAGGTCACTGTAAGTTGCTATTTGAGGGAAAGGGTGCAATTCATAACTGATTTTCCCATAAAATCCAGTTAACTAAATTGTCCATGTTTCGTGTGCTGCTTATGTTTTCCATTCCAGCCCACAAAACCTACTTTACTAATATAATATACCTAAATCAGTGGATTCACATTGCTAGATTGAATTTGGAAATCTCTCACTTTTTCTATTGCTAGCTATAATAACATTTATATGAAATAGACAACTTCCTAGATTTATTTCTGTACTCTTTCTGGTATTCTGGTTTTCCTCATCCGATATCCCAAAGAGCACACCAGGTTCCATGCTCACATACATTTGCCTGTACATTGACCCTGAAACAATAGCTACACTGTTGATCTCAACTTGCTGCTGGGGGAAAGCAATTCGATTTAGCTCATGTCAACTAATGAGGAAATGACATACACTGTGGTCCCCAACTCCTGGGCCATAGACTGGTACAAAGTCCTTGGCCTATTAGGAACGGGCAGCACAGCAAGAGGTGAGTGGCAGGTGAGTGGGGGAAGCTTCATCCTTATTTACAGCTGCTCCCCATCCCTGGCATTACCACACAAGCTCCGCCTCCTGTCAGATCTGCAGCAGCATTAGATTCTCATAGGAGGGTGAACCCTACTGTAAACTGCATGCGCCAGAGCTCTAGGTTGCACACTGCTTGTAGAGAATCTAATGCCTCATGACCTGAGGTGGAGCTGAGGGTGATGCTGGCTCTGGGGAGTGGCTGCAAACACAGATCATCATTAGCAGAGAGGTCTGACTGCACAATAAATGTAGTGCACTTGAATCATCCTGAAACAGTCCCTCCCAATCTGTGGAAAAATTGTCTTCCATGAAACCAGTCTCTGGTGCCAAAAATGTTGGAGACCACAGGCATACCATACTAAGTCAATAGAATAGATGCTTTTGAAGGTAAGTGACTCGAATGTATCTAGGAAGTGTAACGAAGTGAAGTATGTTGAATTGTGTCACAAAATAAACATGTTAGGCAATCTGAGTAAATTATTTTCAATATTTTTAAATTTGGGGTTAATATGCATATGATGAAGTACATCTAGAATGCTAATCTGAAGTGTGTAGCCCAAAGACTTTATATGTGTACCTGCACATGTACATAGGTTTAACTACCACCCAAATCAAGATACAGAACATCTCCAGGATCACGTTAGATTCCCTCACGCCCTTTCCTAGTCTATACAGCACACACACACACGCAAACACACACACCAAAATTACCTGCTACTTTGACATTCTGACTTCCATGTTTTATTAGAGTTATCTGTGCTTGAATTGTTCATTGAGTCATATATTTTATACTTGTTTGTGTCAGTTTCTTCTACTCAATGTACTTTCACACTTTCTGTGAGATTTGCCCATGTTGTGTGTAACAGTGGTTCATTCTCTCTCAAGTTGCTCAGAAGTTCATTGTGTAAATATTCCATTTACTGCTTGATGACTGTTTGAGTTTGGCTGGTTATGACACTGCTGTTGTGAGCGTGTGAGCGCTCACGCACCAGTCCCTATGTGGGTCTGTGCACGCGTATCTCCAGGGGTGGAATTGCTAGGCCAAGGAGTAGGAGTACGTTTCACTATGTTAGAAACCTCCAAACTGGTTTCAAAAGTATTGGTACCATTTTACACCCCCGCTAGATACATAAAGAAGTTTTTGTTTCTCTGCATACTCATCACTGAAACATTGTTACTCATTTTAGCCACTCTGGTGAGTATAGTGAAAATGTACTTTTTTGCATGAGAGAGGGATTAAAAGCAGAAGTAGTTTATTAGAAGCACCCAAAACACAAAGTCTCTTACAGTTCCTGAGTTGTTTACTGCTCTGGACACATATATTTTGAGGTTATCATTATTATTCCTGTTTTTCATCTAAGACATCATTTTTTAAAACCCTTTAGCATTTGTGTTCTTGGGATAGGGGATACTTACTGCTGTTATGAGTTAGGCAGCAATTATTTTATGGTTGTCGTAGCTTATCTGCAAAATAAACCTGGTTCTAGCTGTTCGTATCGCCATCTTTTCAGTTGCAGTGAAACTGCACGCAGTGTGTTTAATTGTCTCTAGAAATATATTCAAAAGATTATACTATGATTTGGTGCTAAAGAAAAGTAACTATGTA
>NW_012148719.1:2324832-2326102 GCF_000956105.1 Propithecus coquereli
ATATTATAGAAGGCATCAAGGAATGATACTATTTATCCAAGATTATCACAGTGTGACAGATGTTTAAGATCAAAAATAAATTTATTTTCAGTTAGAAATTTTAATTTTAAATAGCATATAAATCCATATTTTAGCTTCAAAAAAATAGAGGAATATAAGAGTTGCTGGATAATATTTTGAAATAATCAATCGTTTTGTATTCTCAGTAATTAATTTTACCACACAAAACCTCGACCATTATAATTAGATTATAGAATTGTAGGTTTCTCTAGGAAAATGTTGGTTCCCTAAATCTTGCACCAAATTTGTAGCAGAGCACATTCCTGATTCTCAGTTTATCTAACTGTAATACTGCCTCCTGAGGGTATTTAGTTAATATAACTGACTTATGTTAACTGGTTCATATTGTACCAAACATTGTATCTAAGTATGAGACTCAGTTGAAAGGTTGGTAGCTGTAGTATGAGGCTAAGTACATAGAGAGTGTAGCTTGACATCATCTCTTGCATCCAAATGTGTCCATGTGATGATTGGGGGGGCAGAGTTTAGAACTTAACACCTGATACTTTGCAAGAGCTTATGATGCAACTGCTTTTAGGTGTGTGCTCTCCTGTCTGCTTTGTATCTTTTACAGTTAAAGAAACTGATGTCTGGAATATACTATGTCATATAGATCTTTTCTTATCATATGAAACATTTAGATACTTTCAAACCAAGTACCAAAGGATAGTGTGTCAGTTGTCATGTAGCTTGTCAGTAAATTCCCCAATCCTTTCACTGAATTTTTATACAATCATTGTATCTGACCCAGGAAAATAAGATATTGCAAAGCAAATAGAAAATAGCAAATGTTTACAATAAGAAGAAAATTTTAACATATCTCTGACCCCAAATACAATAATCCTAAATAAGTATTTGCAGATAGTACAAAGTTCCTTATTCATAACTGCAAAAAAACACTCAAAACACATACGCACGAAACCAAAACAAGCAAACAAATCAGGAAGAAATGAAATAAAAATTAAACTCAGAAAATAAATTGTAAAAGAAAATAAATTTTAAAATGGGCAAAAAATAAATTTGACCAAAAATGTAGTAAAGACACTGAAAAATAATAATGCATGGATTAAATCATTTTAAATGACATGAAATGCCTCAGAAGGAAAAATGTTTTTATCTAAAAGTTAAGTTTAAAAATCCAATACACTTTTAACGGAACTCTAAAGAAAAAAAAAAAGCAATGCTGCATAAATATTTAACACTGTGATCT
>NW_012148719.1:2327622-2330051 GCF_000956105.1 Propithecus coquereli
TATAGACTAATTTTACATATGAACATCAATGCAAAAATCCTAAATAAAACATTGGCGAACAAAGCAAAGGGACACAATATATCATGGATAATGGGACTTATTTCAGAATTGTAAGTATGTTTACTATTAGGGCAATCATTGATAAAATTCTCTCCACGAATAAATCAAAAGAGAAAACGGATTCTCATCTTAGATGCTGAAAAGACCTTCAGTAAATATTAGCCTGTGGATAAAATGCTAAAATCCCTAATGTACAAAGAACATGTAAAAACATGGAAAATATTAAAGAACAAACAGCGAATCTGACAAAAAATATGAGTAGACAATTAAAAATAAATACAAATGACTTTTGAACATTAAAAAATATTGTCACCTTCAGTAGTAATAAGTAAAATGCAGGTTGAAACTATACTAAAATAACATTGCTCATTTTGTACATTGACAAAAACTTTAAAAGCTGGATAAGATAATTCTGTTGGCATCGCTGTGGAGAAACCTGCATTCTCATTAATTGCTGGTGGTAGTGCCAGATGGTATGTGCACTGAAGAGGAATTTTGCAATATCTAGTAAAAGTACATTGTCAATTTTCCCTTTGATGCAGCAACTTCATTTCTAAGAGTTAACACCAAAGGTACAAGGTATGCCTCCACTAATATGGGGGAAAATGTGCATTATTCATTGCGACATTATTGTCATTTGCAAAATACTAGAAACTACATAAATACACAGTAGTTTGATTGAAATAATTACGGTATATACACAAAATGGAATGCTGCGTGTTTCTCAGAAAGAAAAGGAAAGATCTATACAATACAGAGCAATTTCCCGGACACATTGCCAAGTGATAAAATTGTAGATAGAATGTGCTACCTTCCTTCGTGGTTATTCATGCCAAAAAAAAAAAAAAAAAATCATAGAAAGTATAAGCCAGAAACAGTGCAGTGCAAAGGAAAGTTGGCAACATAATATGTGGGATAAGGAAAAGAGTAGAACTCCTCTGAGCATCCCTTCTAAGGTAGTTTTGACTTTTGAAGTATATTTGATGATGGAATCCTACGACTGTTAAGGAAGAAAATCACACCAGACAAGATAAGCACAGAGTTGATTTTACTCAGATGTTACTGCCAGCAACAGGGAAGAGAGTACAAATCAACGCTGAATACTCAGTTCCTCCAGGACCAAGAACTAGAAAGTTTTTAAGACCTGGAAGTTAGGGAAGACTTAGGTCCTCTGTGTTTGCCGATTGGCCTTACCCAAAAGAGGAGTACATTTTCTCCTAGCCTCATGCCTGGAGGCAGCTTTAGGACTTAGAGCAAGGTGCCCCCCTGAAGTTATGCTCCCACAGAGAGTGGGAGGGAGGGGCTCTATCTTCCTGGATGATTACCTTTCAAAAGCAGGGCTCCTAGGTCCTTGAGCAAGACATTTCTGGGTTGTAAAGTGGTGAGAAGCTTTTAAAAAGATTTACATTTCAAAGGTGCAGAGATAGGACTTAGAAGGAGAAGATTTACAAGGTCAGCACCTAAAGGCAGGAAGAAACCTGTCTAACACTTACTTAAGCCAGGGAGAATGTTAAGGCCTTCTTTGTTATTACTTAGCTCTCTATCAAATTGATTAAGATAAAGAAGGTGTATTAGGGTTCTCCAGACAAACAGAACCAGTACAGGTTTTATAGATATATAGAAAGAGAATATGAGGAATTGGCTCAAGCAATTATGGAGGCAGAGAAGTTGATGATCTTCCATCTGCAAGCTGGAGGCAGGAAAGCCCATGGTGTATTAATAGTTTCAGACCAAACTCAAGGGCCTCAGAACCAGAGGAGTTGATGATGTAATTCTCAGTCTGAATCTGAAGGCCTGAGAACCAGGAACACAGATGTCAAAGGGCAGAAGAAGATGATGTCCCAGCTCAAACAGAGAGTTTGTCCTTTCTCTGCTTTTTTTGTGCTATTCATTAGATGAGATGATGCCCACCTGCATTGGTGAGGGAGATCTTCTTTACTAGTCTACAGACTCAAATGCTGATTTCTCCCAGAAACACCCTCACAGATATACCCAGAAATAATGTCTTACCAGCTGTCCGGGCTTCCTTATCCCAGTGAAGTTGACACATAAAATTAACCACCATAGAAGGTAAAACATGATCCAAGAAACTTTTAAATACAGTATTCTGACTGTACACACTCAGGGGGATAATTTCTAAACACAGAAAGAAGTGCAAAGCAGTATTGTTTCTATTTCAGTCGGTTTGTTATTGGAACTGTTATCAAAATAGTGATTTTGATAAAAATTTGTTTATTATTGGATTGAGCAAGTAGTAAGTAAAAGCAAAATGTGATAATCCAATCCTGGGGAGAGGCAAGGGCAGTTATCAGGAAGGACTTTACTGGGAAAATTGGGGGTGTTTGGATATAAACTGTATATTGGGTAAT
>NW_012148719.1:2334376-2336105 GCF_000956105.1 Propithecus coquereli
AGAAAAAAATTACAAGGGAACCAATTAACATATAGTAAAGTAGGCACCCATAAACAAACAGTCTTCAAAGAAGGAGATATTTATTTCATTTAAGTATGTGAAAAGATACTAAAACTCGCATACCATAAGAAAATGAAAATTAAAACTACAGTGAGATAGCTTTTGCTTTCAGGTGTCAGCTTAGCAACAATCAAAAACCCTGATAATACACTTGGTGTGGTCTATGAGGTTCTCTCACATATTTGGTGGGATTCTAAACTGGTACATCACCTGTGGCACATAGACCCCAGGTGGCCCTCATGATCCCTGCCTCTTGGTAATCAGGCCCTTCACTAATCCCCTTGAGTGCTGTGTGACCTGTAACTTTTTTCTAACCAAGAGAATACAGCAAAGGTGACAGGATATACTTGATTACACATACATGATTACATCGCATAAGATGTAATGTAACTCCCTTTTTGCTGAGAGATTGTCTTGGCTGGATTTGATGACAGAGATAGCCAAGTTAGGAGGCTCACAACGTAAAGAGATGAGGGTGACATCTGGAAGCTAAGGATGACCTTCAGCCAAGTCTGCAAGAAATTGAGACCCTCAGTCTTTAGGTGCAAGACAATAATATCTGCCGAAAATCAGAATGATCTTGGAAGAGGATCCTTTCCCGGATGAGACCCTAGTCCCAGCTGACCTTGATTGCAGCCTTGTAGATCAGCAGTCCCTAACCTTTTTGGCACCAGGGACCGGGTTCTTGGAAGACAATTTTTCCATGAAGGGGGGTCGCGGTGGTGGGGAGCTCAGTCTGTGATGGATAATGTGGAGTGGCTGTTAATACAGATGAAGCTTCACTCACTAGCCCACTGCTCACCTCCTGCTGTGTGGCCCAGTTCCTAAGTTTCATGGAAGACAATTTTTCCACGGGGTAGTGGGAAGCTCAGGTGGTAATGCTGCGATGGGGAGTGGCTGTAAATACAGATGAAGCTTCGCTTGCTCACCGGCAGCTCACCTTCCTCTATGTGGCCCAATTCCTAATGGCCACAGACAGGTACCTGTCCACAGCCAGGTTAGGGACCGCAGTTGTAGACAACTCGGCTATACTAGGCCTGGACTGCTGTCACATAGAAACTGTGAGAAAATAAATGCACATTCTTCTAAGCCCATAAGTTTGTGATGTTTTGGTATGTAGCAATAGCTAATTCAGCATGTATGTACAGAAATTTGATGATATTTATAAAAAGAAATATTAATACACACATTGAACCAGTAATTCCTATTTAAAGAATTTATCTTCCAGTTGTAGTATAGATATGTACAAAGATATATGTACAAAATGAAACATTGTGGCAAGTTTTATAATAATAGTAGAATGGAAAAAAATCCCCAATGCCCGTTAATAAGTATCTAGTCATCTATAGATCGATTATGGTATAAACACTAGGTGACATTATAATTAATAAGGATAGAATGTATATTAAAAAACAATCTCCAGGATGATTTTAAGTAGAAAAATAGAGTGCATAATAGTGTGTATGCTAATATCTGTAAAAGGGAAAAATGATACACAGAACTAAGCTTGTATATGTGCAGATTATCTCTGGAAAAATGTATGAAATTGGGAAAATGGGCCTCTGTGAAAGGGCACAGGGACTGGGGGACAGGGTTGAGAAATGACTTTGGTTTTTACTTTATTGTGTATCTTATTTTTTTTTTATTTCAGCATATTATGGGGGTACAG
>NW_012148719.1:2336820-2341581 GCF_000956105.1 Propithecus coquereli
TTCAGGACCAAGGAGGGAGAGTGTATTTAATCTGATGCTAAAGTGTAGATAAAATATCAAAAATTTAGGTGCATTCAGAAAGGCACTTCAAACAGATGGAATGAATTATTTGAGCCATGAATCAGTGGAAAACTGTTAGACATTCCCAAGAAAAAGGCTCATGGGCTTTCTGGCTAGAAGGCAGAATTCTTGTAGATGTATATTGAAAAGCTGGGATAATGGCAAGTAAGAAATTTTTAGTAATGACTTGTGAAGTTTCTTAAAAGTAAGAAACTATGTTTAATATAAAGAAATGATGAGCTATATAAGATATCTGAACAGAGGAATAGAACACTCAGGGCTGTGAATCAGGAGTATTATTCTGACAGTAGTGTAGAGATGGCTTAGAGGGAGATCGATTTTGGTTGCCTTGAATTTGAGGTTTTGTTGCTATATATGAGTTACAATCGCAGCAATCATATGAAAATATGAGGATGGAACCGAGTAGAGAGTTGAGTGACTCTAGCTGAAGATTTTGGAATAAATATGACCATTGGAAAAAGGGAAAAAAATCTCACAAACAATCAAATATTTACTTGTTGAGTAAATGAATAATGCAGCATGCAATAATGCAAAAAGGATAAAAGATGAGGGCCGAGGACTGATATTGGTGAATATTCCCATTTGAGGGACAAAATGAGTCACAAAGGCCTCTGGGGGAAGTAAAAGGAATCGCCTGAAATTTTACAGCATTAAAGGGAGGTGAGGAATTCACAAAGAAATACTTACACATCATAATGAATTATGGTCTTTGGTAAAATTTTAAATCCAAATTAATACATATGTGGACAAAAACACATTTTTAAAATAATACCCCACTTATCTTTAACAAGAGGAGAACTTCTATTAGGTTACTATTATTTTATTTTATTTTTAAAAAATGATCAATTTCCTATAAACATTAGAAAATATATAATATCTTCCTCAAATTCAATCTTATTTTGAAAATTGTTATTTGAGCACAAAGTTTACAGTGTATAAATATATTTTTCTTTAGGAGCATATGTAAGAAAATATTTTTACAAAAATTCAAAATGTAAGACTACGTGGTAGTCTCGAGGAAACTTCCTCACAGAGCTGATTTCTCTATATCATAATTCAAAATACAAATATAACCTAGATTACTTAAATATTTTATCAGTCATATTATGGGAGAAATGAAGTAAAGGAATATCAATCGTTAGCTAATTTTAGAACTTCTTTTAGCAATGAAGGGAAAAAAGGGAAGATTAAAAAACATTCTTCGGCAGTCTGGGTTAATATTCGAAACAGATTACAATTGAACTTTCCGTGAATTTATTACATTCATTTGCATGTCAAGTTTTCACAGCATGAGATGACTTCTTTTTTAACAAAAAATAAGTCTTACTTCAACCTCTATTACTGCTATCAGTGTGTCCTCTGACAGCGCAAATGCTCTTCTTTCAAGGCAAATTGCCATTGTAGTTTAGTTTCCTTTTAGAAATTACTTCCTGTCCTATCAGCTCTGCAAGTGGTATAAGTTCCCACTATGCGAAAAAAAAATCTAGTAGGCATTTATTTAGCAGAGGAGGATGTAGACAGCATCTGTGAATACCAAGCACTCATGGGTGTTGGAAATACTATGTTGGGAAAGCAGACAAAGTTCCTACCTCAAAGAACTTACATTGTATTTTGGATACAATACAATTTGTTCAAAAACTCCTAACAAATTAAGGGCTATGATAATTAAAAGGTGACCCAATTCAGTCAAGAATGCCATGGAGGAGTTGAGGAGTACTAAAGTAAGACCCATTCCTGACCTCAACCCTAACATAACTGTTGGAAATACTTTTAAAATAAGTGTTATTTATATATATGTTGGTGCCATTTAGAGAGTCAGAAAATAGAAGAGAAGAAGATATTGGTGGTGGGGTGCTGTATGGATAATTATCCCAGGAGCCTCCCAAGTATGTATTAAGCAAGCTATTCCTGACATTATAGAATGGAAATGTTCACAGAACAGATTAAAATGCTAATGTCACATGCCTTATTTAATTCACTTAGGACACACAAAGCCAAACGAGGAGAAAGAGACAGGGTGAGTTTACAATCTTACAACAGGGTGGGAGAGGATGGACAGACTATGTTACCTGAATCCTGTGTTTTCTAATGGCCGTAGGTCCTATAGCTCTGAGATGGGCCAATTTTTTCCACTGATGTGTGATTATAAGGAGCAGAATTGAGGTTAAAATAGGGAGTTCAGCAGTTAAATGGTACCTGGAGTCAACCAATGCTGTATCGGTCAGGTATGTCTACCACAGATGTCACTAGTCAGTGAGCTTTATGAATAGCTCTAATTTTCATCTGAGTTTTTCGTACAGCAGAGGGCAAAAATAGGATTATCGTATCACAAAATGGTGACCAATTTTGGGATGACACAGCCATTTCTCTGGAGGTGTCATGATCAAGAACTCACAATTTGGTCTTTCCATCCTTTCTGTCTATACGTAGCTCTCTTGTTTGCCTCCTCTATTAATGTTTTTTAAATCATGTGTTCCATTTATGCTATCTATTTTTAACACATTTTATGTATTACTAACTTACTATTCATACTTAGAATATTTTATAAATTCAGCCTATGTCTCCTAAGATGTTTACTTGCTGAGATGTTACTGTCTCTGATTAACACAGCTTATGAGTTTTCCTAAATCTCAAGACTATTCACTTATTTATTCCCTATAGTTAACTCTTACTAGTTTTATATATTCTACTTGGTTTTGTTTTTCCTTCTAGAACAAAGGTGAATTTTTTCAGGTGTAGAACAAAAATGTATTGCAGTGGGAGAAAGAATATTAGGTTAATTTGGGATGTTTTCATTTTGAGGTATCTGTGTAAAAATTCAGGGTAGGCAGGTGGATTTATGAGTAGTTTAAGAGGGAGATATAAATAAGGAGGCTGTCTTTGGGGAATAAAAACTGAGGACATGAAGATTAATGTGAAGTACCAGGAAGAAAACGTGGAGAGAGAGAAAACAGCCTATGGCCAATTCCTGATGAATACGAAGTTTTATTGTCAAATTGAAAAGAGAAATAAATGGATAAAGAATCAGAAGGTAACTGTTCTACAAAGACTAGCAGATAAAACAAGAAAAGTGATCAACCTCAATACAAGGAGAGTAGTCAATTCTGACAAATGAGTAAACAACACGTAATGATGAGACTTGAACAGTGTCTGTTGATTTCATTGTCATGGTGACGGTGTTTGTGTTTATTTTATGCTTAGAGATACTTCAGCAAAGTGGCCAGGGAGAGGAGGCATAATTAAGATTCTTGACAATAAGCGAGTGGTGACAAAGTGGAGATAGCAGCTACTGTCAGTGACTCTTGAAAAAAGTTGAAAATAGGAGAAATACCTGGAGAAGTTATGGGATTTATAGAGATTCTTTTCCCCCCAACATGAGAGACTAGTGAAGGTTTCCGTAATGTGAAGGCAGGTTATGGCAAAACAAAATACAGATGGCAGAATTGGCTTTTTGTATAATAGTGGATGAACAAAATCTTATTCCACTCACGTGGATTTAAGAAGAAAGGATAGGTGCCGATGTATGTCATAGCTTATTTTCTCTCTTATATTTGGTGATGGGAAATTGAGGAAATTACAATCTGTTGATTTATGTTTTCTCTGAAGTAGAATTCCAACTGTATTGTTTGCGTGATTGTAAGTGTGTTTATTGGCGTTGAGAGTCCAGTTCTGGATAGGAACTATGAATTTAGGAATTAGCAATTATTCTGGTTGTGCATTTTTTTTTCTTCTCATTGTACAGAACTATTAGGTGCAAACCTAGAGTAGATTAGTGGCTTGTCTAGATGGAAATATAGCCAAATGACATGAACATAGATGAATGATAATTTAGATTATTCTCAATAGAGTCATTGAAATGACAGACTTTGGAATGTAAGTTAGATAGAACCTGAATGGGGCTGATATTTAGAAAAAGTAAATGGATTAATTGGCTTGTGGTTTTAAAAATTTCAAATCCAAGATAGTTTCAGATGATGACAAGTTCCAGAAAATGACTAAAATATGCACTGAATTGAGTGAAGTAGACATTAGAAATTAGGGTTATTTGAAATTGAGAAGTCAGGGGTCACCCAAGGGAACACAAAATTCATGCAGAATATGACAAGTTCATGGTGGAGGCTGGCTTTTGAATGTGAAAACCTTGAATTCTTTGGAATGATCTATTAGGTCATGATGTAATAAACTTCTTAAATGTTACTGCTTTCATGAGTTAATACTGTGTTGTATTTTTATGTGTATTTCATAAAGGAAATTAGTCTGTAGTTGGTATATAATTTATTTTTATTTTTTTGAATGTCTAGTATTAAATTTATATTGGCCTTATAAAATTATTTGGGAAGATTTATTTCCTCTCTTTTCTAGAGATTTTGCATGAAATTGGTCTTATTTCTTCCTTTGATGGTTGACAATTGAAACTATATGAACCTGGAGTTTTATTTGTAGGAAGATTTTTAAAAATCCAATTAAAAATATATAGAGAGTTATTCTGATTGTCTGTTCCGGCTTCTGTCTGCTTTGGTAAATTGTGTTTTTAAACACGTTTATCCATTTCTGTAGATTGTCCAATTTGTTGTCATAAAGGCGCTTATTATCCTTTTCATGTCTATAGGGTCTATAGTGGTAATTCTTTTTTCATTTCTAATATTCAAATTCTCTCTCTTGATTAATCTAGCTACAGTT
>NW_012148719.1:2345409-2345987 GCF_000956105.1 Propithecus coquereli
TTGTCTGAAAAGCCTTACATTTCTTAGCAAATTCTACAGTCACCTTGTCTGGTGTTTGCTGTTATATGATGTATGCTACTTGATCCCAACTTAACTCTACTAAAAACATCATCATTGCCAATCAATCAAAATGTGGCAAAGGTATACTGCTAGAAACATCCTTTGTAGTAGGAGTAAAATAGACAAAACATGGAGTGAAGAAGTCCAATTCAATTAATATTTGATAATCAATTAAGATTTATTAAATTGAGCTAAATAATGTCCCTGAGATTGTCAAATGATGCATTTGCTTAAATATCTGCCTCTGTTCAAAGACACACACACACTTGTGTGTATATAAAATAATGCTTATATTTCGTGGCTTTTACTCTGACCTTTTCAACACTCAGTAAGAATATCGTATCAACAATACTAAGCCAAGATAATATTTTATTAAAGTTGATATCAGGGTTTTAAAAACTCTTGTTCGAAAGGTGTAATAGAAGTGTGGGGGAACATTTTTGCTTGGCACATGTCTATTTGAATTATATCACTGAAGCTAAACAATTATTTATCTTATTAATAAAACTCTCCTTCAT
>NW_012148719.1:2346037-2349071 GCF_000956105.1 Propithecus coquereli
CAAATGTCTAAATCTTCTAAAATTTTTGGTGTTTTTGTTCTGAGGACATTCTTTTAACTGTTTCAATCCTGTCGAATTTTTTGATTCTTATTTACCATAAAAATGTGAAAAGAATATGTGTTCTACTTTGGGGGAATACGGTATCCCACAAGTATCGATCAGGTATAGATGGTTGATGATGTTGCTCAGATTAACATTCTTTGTAGATTAAATGCCTTTTGTCCAGCTTTTCTGTCAAATACTGTGAGTGGTGCTAAACTTCCCAACTATAACTGGAAATGTCGGCGTCTTCATTTAATGCTATTAATTTTTACTTCATGTATTTTGAAGTAGCCTGTTATTAATGGAAGCACACTTCTGATTGTTACATCTTTTTGATGAATTCGCCCTTTTATCATTATGAAATGTCCTTTTTCTCTGCTAATATACTTTTCAGTTTAGTGGTCTATTTTATGTTATTTATATAGTCACTCCAGCCTTCTTATGCTTAATGATTGCATAATACATATTTTGTATCCATTTTCTTTTAATGTGTCAGTCCCTTTATATTTAAAATGCATTTCTTGCAGTCAATACGTAGTTGGCTATTACATTTCCATCCATTCTGACAATCTGTTTTGTGTCCATTAACAGTAAATGGTAATTATTGACATAATTTGATTTAATTCTACCATTTTGTTATTTGCTTTTTCTTTGTCCCCTATATTTTCTTAGTTTGGTTTCTTCTTTCTTGACTTTAAAATTTGCATATATATTAGCATTCTATTTTATTTTACCAATCAGATGTGTATCTGTATCTCTTTGCATTATTGTTTTACTTCTTGCTGTAGTGAGAAAAGTATATACTTCTAACTTTGTCTAGTATTTTCTTAGAGTTAATATTTTCCTACTTTACAAATAATGTAGGAGTTTTAAAAAGTAATTTTTAAAGTAATTTTATTCTGTTCTGTCTTTTATGCTGTATTTGACATATATATTCCAAACTCCACAAACAATATTATAATTTTTCTTTAAATAACTTGTTGTATTACAAAAAATTAAGAAAAAATATTTGCACAGATATTTACACAGATATTTACCTTGCTCGCTGTTTTTTATTACTCCCAAAATTCTGGGCTTCCAATTGGTATCAACTCCCTTCAGGCTGAAGATTTTGCTTTACTACACTAAGGTGCAAACCTGCTGGCAACAAATTTGCTTAGTTTTGTTTGATTTGTAAAGGTCTTTATTTTCCCTCATTCTTTAAAAATATTTTGCTGGCTGGAGAATATGGGTGGACATTATTTTGTCTTCAGTGCTTGAAGATTATTATCACACTGTCTTCTGGTCTCCAAAATATATTTGAAGATACCAGCAGTCATTCCTATCTCTGTTCATCTTTATAAAAACTGGAAACAAAACAGGGTTTTAGTTAGGAATAAATTAAGATAAAACATTCATATTAAGTTTACATTTGTTTGGTTCATTCTATTAAACAACTATCTTTAGTTATATTATTATTTTGAAAAACCCTAGTTTTAAATAAATTATAAAGTCAGCATCCTCTAGAGAAAATGCCTAGCAAATGCTGCTAATTTAGAGTCAATTTGGTGCGCGCAGAAAGGCCCTCACTTCCGACACCTGCTGCAGTTTGAGGATTCCCAAGACCACTCTCAGGTTTGATAATTTGCTAGATTTCACAGAATTCACTGAAAGCTGTTATATTCGTGGTTCTGACTTATTACAGGGAAAGAATACATATTAAAATCAGCCAAAGGAAGAAATACAAGGGGCAGATTCCAGGAAGTTTCCAAACACTAAGTTCCCTGTTGTCCTCTCCCGATGGAGTTATGGACAGTGTTAACATCTCCTGGCAAAGATGGGCAACAACACACACCAAGCATAGGAAACCAGTGAAGCTTACCCAAGCCTTGCTGTCCAGAGGTTTTGTTGGGGCTCCATGGCCCACATGGCTGAGCTATACCTCAATCCCCACTCTAGCTCCTCTGGAAGTTGAGTTCATACTGCCTGCCTCAATGCCCCACCCCACCAACCCATGAGTCATACTGCTAGACTTTCCAACAAGATCCAAATACCTCAGGCAAACACAGACATTCCTATCAGGCAAGGCATTCCAAGGGCTTAGAGATCACCACTCTGAAGCTAGGGCAAAGGCTAGACGTCTATTTGGGCAAAGTTAAATTCTTTACTACACAATTTCTCTCTCTCATTTTATTTTTGATCAGTATTTACATGTTTTATATCTAGAACAAGGATTTTTGGCATTGATATGGTGAACTTATATCATTAATCATTTCATAGTCAAATGTGCACTCTGTTGAAATTTATCCTTGCTAAACTTTGTGATATTTTTATATACTATTATTAGTTGTAAAAATAAGTTTATTTTTTTACCTTTAGATGTGAAACGAGACTTAATTAAGCAATCTGGGATACATCTAGGCCAAGATAAACTGATGAAAAGGAAGCAGGTATCTGGATTTCCAGCAGCAAGTTAAATACTCTAAAGGTGATTTAAGCAGTGGAGTAAAATGGCGAATTCTAAAATCTGGGGAAGACTGAAGTGAAACAGATGGTGGGCAGTTAATTTTTTTTATGTCCACAGGAGACCAAAGGTAAAATTAGAAGTACTGATATTTCTATTTGTTACA
The DNA here is from genome assembly GCF_000956105.1 of Propithecus coquereli. Taxonomy (NCBI): domain Eukaryota; kingdom Metazoa; phylum Chordata; class Mammalia; order Primates; family Indriidae; genus Propithecus; species Propithecus coquereli. The sequence continues at coordinate 2,348,689 of NW_012148719.1, forward strand.
ACTTTTTGTTTGATAGTTGTTGCCAGAGTGAGATTGAGAAGTGTAGCAAAAATACGAGCAAAGTTCATGAAATTTTTAGACAGAGCCAGCTATTTAAAATTATAGAAGTTTAGACTAAATAATTGAAAAAGAATTTCCATTTATAAAATTTTATTAACTTGTTATACAGGGACAATTTTTGAAATTGTAATCCATCTGTTTGCATTTGAATCCCACTTGTTTTTAGAAAGGTTTTAGCTTAAGACAGTGCACTTGAATTGATCAAATATTTATTAAGTATGTACCCTAAATAAATAAAAAAAAACAAGATGTGCAATTGAAATGAGATTTACAGATCTAAAATTAGGTGAATATTAAAGTTGTCATTCATTACTTTATTTATA
>NW_012148719.1:2360036-2361880 GCF_000956105.1 Propithecus coquereli
TTTAAGTTTCAAATTTATTCAATTAATATACTAGCTAATTAAATCATATAGAGAATATATTAATAGAATTGTGGATAATCTCCCCCAACATAAAAAACAAACGTCGCTGGAGAGCTTCTTTGGAAAGGGCGAAAGGCCCTATGAGACAGCTGAAGACTCTAAGACTGCCAGCAAAATGAAAGCTGCATTTAAAAGAAAATATGGAGTCCCACTTAATTTACTGTGGGTTCATTGCAACAGGTGATTCACATTCTCCAATCCCGCTTTGTATAATATGTGGTGACTGGCTATCCAACGAAGCCATGAAACCTCCAAAACTGCTTCACCACATGGAGACCAAGCACCTGCATTAAAAGACAAACCTTTGGAGTTTTTCAAAAGAAAAAAATGTAAACACGAAGAACAGAAGCAATTATTGAAGGCCCCCCTATCATCACATGTGTCTGCACTGAGAGCATCATGCTTAGTGGCTACCGCATTGCTAAAGCTAAGAAGCCCCTTACTATTGGTGAAGAGTTGGTCCTGCTTGCCGCTAAGGACATTTGCCGTGAACTTTCAGGAGAGGGTGCAGTTCAAAAGGTGGCATGTGTTCCTCTTTTGGCTGGCACCATAACTAGATGAATTCATAAAGTAGCAGAGGATATTGAGGCACAGTTGTTAGAGAGGATTAACGAGTCACCGTGGTACACAATCCAGGTTAATGAGTCTACCCATATCGACAAGGCAGCAATACTTATTTTTGTGCGATACATTTTTCAGGAGGATGTGCATGAGGATAGGTTATGTGCACTTTTGTTGCCAACCAACACCACAGCTGCAGAACTATTCAAGTCTTTTCATTATTACATAACAGGAAAACTGAACTGGTCATTTTGTGTTAGTTTATACACAGACAGAATGGCTGCCATGAGTGGACGGCTTTCTGGTTTCACTACTCAGGTCAAGGAGGTATGACCCAAATTCTGAATGTGAGTCTATACACTGTGTCATCCATAGAGAAATGCTGGCTAGCCAAAAATTGTCACCTGAGCTAAACAGTGTTTTCCAGGATGTAATTAAAATTATCAAACACATTAAAGCACATCCCCTTAACTCACCACTGTGCAGCTCTGCGAAGAGATGGACGCAGAGCACACACGTCTTCTCTTACACCTAGAAGTGAGAGGGCTTTCCAAAGGTAGATCAGTGGCCAGAGTTTTTGAGTTATGAGAGGCATTGCAGAGATTTCTTCTAGAAAAACAGTCACAACTGGCAGCATACTTCAGTACAGAATGGGTCACAAAACTTGCTTACTTCTGTGACATATTCAACCTGCTCAGCAAACACAATCTGTCACTTCAGGGGAGAAAAACAACAGTGTTCAAATCAGCAGATAAAGTGGCTGCATTCAAAGCCAAAATGGAATTATGGGAAGACGAGTGAACGTTGGGATTTTTGACATGTTTCGAACATTAGCAGAGATTTTGAAAGAGACTGAGCCAAGGCCTTCTTTCTCCCAGCTGGTGCATGATGACCTATCTCAGCTTTTAAAAACAGTTTGAACATTACTTCCCAACCACAAAAGACTCCTGAACTGGGAAGGAATGGGTCCACAACTCATTTGTGAATAAACCAGGTGAATCGACTTTATCTGTGCTAGAAGAGGATCAATTACTTGAGATTGCACATGATGGTGGCCTTAAAAGTATGTTTGAGACAACTTCAGGTCTCCGCATTTTCTGGATTAAAGTCAGGGCAGAATATCCTGAGATTGCCACAAAAGCACTGAAAAGCCTGCTTCCATTTCCAGCTTCCTATCTTTGTGAAACAGGGTTTTCTGCAGTGACAGCAACAGAAACGAGATT
>NW_012148719.1:2361930-2364207 GCF_000956105.1 Propithecus coquereli
ATTTTAAAAAAGAATATACTTCATAAACTGGGAAGTGACCTTTGTTATTCTTGATAACAATTCTTCTTGCAGTTATCTTTTGAGAAAGGCAACTACACTCTGACACTGAGAAAAAACAAACTCCCTCCTTACTGGTTTTATCAGGGAAAACCTATTCTCTATTGTGGCAGATCCACCTTAAATTCCTAAAAGGTCCCATTGATCATCTTCCCAAATACTGCATGCAAGTATCCCCCTAGTTAAGGTTCTTATGCCTCCTGAGATAGACGAACATATTCTATCCCCAATTTAATTTAACCTACATTGCTTAGACCTTGTAATGTATGGGCAACATCTTTAATAAATAGAGATAACAATGAAATAATAATACTAACATATATTGTATTCTTAATAAGTTGTAGACTTCATGTGTTAAAGACTTAATAAATGTTATCTTATTTACTCACACTAAAGTATATGGGCAATAATAACTTTACGGATGAGATAAGGAGGGGTAAAAGAATTAAAGAATTTCAAAGGGCAAGCAGTCCTTAAGTGGTTAATTGAACCTAATTGCTATTCTCCATTATGCTAATGAACCATTTTTTGCTCTGTTCCTGAAATTCATTCAATCAACACAAATCTGAATGCCTCACTCTTGTAAGCTCACATTTTGATGAGTTGCCCCAAGAATCAGAAGAGATGATGTATGCAAACTAGTCCCCATGTATAGGTAAGAAGTAGCATTGACTTTGGCATTCCATTGGCTTCTCCCTTGGAAAAAACAAACAAAGGAAGAAAAGATGTTAGAACATCTGTCCAAGATTACTTTGCCCTTTTGAAGAACTTAGGGAGAGCAAAGCAAGCCCAATTGCCTTTCTTGTAAGTACTGGTTTTGCTCATCTATGATGGTTCCAAATGGATGCATTCTATCATTCAGCCTCAATTGGAAAGTTGTGCAAAACTCTGGGAAAATCAAAAGAACATTAAAACTTCAAATTGAGCTAGTGAAAAAAAGGAAAGCATTCATTCTGAATATTTGCCATCTGAGAGCACATTTTCAGCAAAATCCCTCATTTCTTTTGTGTCTTGGCAAAACACTGGTTGCAGCACAGCAAGAAACTTTGGCTAAACCAGTGCTTTGAAAGACATTACTCAGGAAATGTATAAATAAATAGATGCACATGTTTTCTTCCTCAGACATCATAGCTTGGGGCATTAGGCACTAAAATTATAACATTTGCAAACTGAATCATCAAGGGGCATTCAGAATAGCAAAACATTTTAAATAATCTAAGATACTATGAGTATGTTAGATGAGCAGTTTGATCAAAATGAAAGAAATAAATCTATGTAAAGATCCTTTTCCTAGCCTACAGACTGAGAGGTATTCATCCACAATAATTCTAAAAACAAATCTTCAAGAGTTTAAATAATTTGCTTCTTTACAGCCCTCACATTAACAAAGATATCTGATTAATGCAACTGCTGTATTACATTAACCCTTATATTATTTATTCTATCTTTAGAAACATTTACGTGAATAAGTTTAAATATCAGGATCACCATGCCTCATTTGATTTGTAATTTAAGAGTTTACTCTTAACTTCAACAAACTATTTTTACTTATTGATATGTGTTTAGTATCACGTTAGACCCTGAGAATACAGAGAATGGTAAGAAAAGATATCTAAACTAAAAAATGCTTGAATTGTAGTGGGAGAGAGAGAGAGATGGAAATCAACATGCATAATAATCTGTTGTAGGTGTATGTCAGACAGATTGTGATTATCTCTATTTTAAACAAAGTGTGTTTATTCCTGATTTCAAACTATATTACAAAGCTATAGTAATCAAAACAGTGTGATATTGGCATAAAAACAAACACATAGACCAATGTAACTGAATGGAGAGACCAGAAATGAACCTCTACTAATTTTTAACTGGATTGCTAAGACTACATAATGGGGAAAGGATAGTCTCTTCAATAAATTATGTTGGGAAAACTGTATATTCACATGTAGAAGAATGAAATTGGATCCTTATAGTACAGTATACACAAAATTAGCTCAAAATGGATTGAGGATTAAGGGCCTGGAACTGTAAAACTGCTAGAAGAAAACATAAGGAAAAATTCCATGACATTGGTGTTAGCCATGATTTTTTGGATATGACCCCATAAACACAGGCAACAAGTTGAGTTACATCAAACTAAAACGTTTCAGTGCAACAAAAGAAATAGTCAACAAAATGACAAGGCAATTTATACATTGGGGGAAAATATTTGCAAACATTATA
>NW_012148719.1:2365127-2367158 GCF_000956105.1 Propithecus coquereli
TAATTTGAGTGCATTTGGCCTTACAATTATTTGTTACCTCATAAAAACAATCCATTGGAACAGGAATATGCTTGGGTCATACATACCCTTGGTACTAAAGAGACTGACCATGTTTTAGGGGCTGGTCTTGATATGGAACCTATACACAGCTTTTCAGGTTTACATCTAAAAGAGCATGATTATGAAGAATACAGAGTATGAGTGGTCTTTAGGTAAACAACATATCATTAACATGACTCTGGCAACCACTCACTGCTAATATCTAGAGAAAGAGGACAGAGAATTCCAGTTTCACATCATCTTGAGCCAGGGAAAGTCCATTGTATCACTCAATTTGCACTATTTGGTGTGTTGTTGTATAGAAAACTCATTGTGGCAAAGTCTCCTCAGAGAACCATGGGAAGAACCTCCTCATCACAATGAAATACAGAGATAATGGTAAGGGCATCTGCTATATAGCGGGAAAAAAATAACACATAGTCCCTGAGCAATACGAGAAGTGAGAGGGGGGTCAATTCTAAGGAGAAAGGAAGTGGTCAAGTGTCTGTAGGAATCATGGGGGATTGAGTAAAACTGTATACAACTTTAGTTTGGTGAATTGCGAATATTAGACATGTAATGTATCTCCTATGGTACCTGCATAGCAGTAAACATGGCCATAGACAATACTCTATGCTTTGATTGGACTGATTAGGACTCTTGACCCAAGTATTCAGAGCACAGAACTCAAAATTCTTTCAAGCATTGCTGTAGAGCCTTAAATCAGCTTCAGTACCACCAGGGGGAAGTAAAAACTTTGGAGGACCAACCTCATAAAAAAAATAGCACATACTTTTCATTCAAAGAAATACTATGCTACTATTAAAAATGATGTGGTAGAACATATTTATTAAACAATGACAGTACCTAGAACTTGAGTATAAATTATTATTATTATTATATTTAAAAAGCAGGATATGAGAGAGTGTGAAGCGTGATTAGTTTTATTTTATTCGTGTATTATACGTCCACATGTAACATCAGCATACATGCTCCAAACGGACAGCAGTACTGATTTCTGTATGGGAGGCTCATGTGTTCCTTTTGCTTTATTTTATTTTTGCTCATATAAATTTTCTAATGTTTTTACGATGAGCACATATTACATAGATCAGAAGAAAAATAGTAAACAACAACAGAAAGAAGCGTTCTTTTGTTTCGTTCTTCTTATGGTTTAGTGTCTTCCAAGAAAGGAAATCCACAATTATTCTCCCTTTACAGCAAAGTGTCATTAGTGTCAGCAGCTAAGTAAGTCCTAATGTAGCTGTTTCAAACTAATGCATGGAAATAGCAGCTGCTTTCCTCTACCTTTTCTTCAATTATACCCCTCAAGCCTAGTGCTGCTCACATCCGCTGTAGCCTCCCCACTCTGCCATGAAATCACATAAAACAATCTATGATGTTAAGTAACGTTCAGTAGCCACCGAACAAAAGAGACTCCGAGGACCTGCCGTAATCAGCAAACTCTTTCTTACTTTTCCCTCAGGAGTGCCGGTATCATGTAACAATGAACACGCAGAGGAGCAGCCAGTGTGTGGCTCCGAGTGTGCTATGCAGGCCCTGGCATAGGAAGGAAGAATCCAGTATTTTAAATAATAGTAAAGATGATGGAATATTTTAAGAGATATTTAATTTCTCTTATAAGAAAGCAATGAAATTAAGAGGCCAAACTAAAGTGAAATAAAAGCGAGATTCCCTGTAGGCTAAAAACTAATGTAGATAAAGGGATAATGCATTTGGTTTTCTTCTTTGTTTTAATTAAATCCAGCTCATCTTCATCCCCCTGGATCTAGCATTTTTTAAAAGTGAGGGTAAAACTTTCAAGTTTAGAAGGAAACGCTAATTTTATAAGACATTAAACTATTTATTTATTTTTATTTTTTGCATTTTCTTAGTGTCACTGTGTAACATTCTCTTCTGAGAAGTAATGTCATCTTTAAAGACATGTAGATGCTTTTTAACTGATACATTAGGAATCTGTTTTGGAGAAGA
>NW_012148719.1:2367208-2369735 GCF_000956105.1 Propithecus coquereli
AACAATGTATAATTGAGACTGCTATTAACGTCCCACAAAATATTTATCAAACGATGAGGGTCCAATTAAAAATATCCAGTGCAGCTTAATTCCCTTTGCTGGTCTTTCCTATATTTGTCCCATTCTGTTACCATGACGCCTTCACTAGGGAGAACTCACAATGAATGTAAATGGAGCAAACAGGAATCTAAGTCTGCTTTTCTCAGTGAGACTGAAATATTTATGACATGCTTGAAGTCTTTTTTTGTTATTTTACTGTAAAATTTCAATTGTACAATGTATGCATTTATCTCCTATCATCATGAAGTTATATGTATTCTGAAGCTTTTTGGATACATATTTTTTTTCCTGTTTAGTAAAGATAAAAAACAATCTTCTGCCCACTTTATATTACACTGTACAAAATAATATAATTTTAGCATACACTGGATTAGTCATTATAATCACTATAAAATAGAAGTTTTCACTGTGCAGGGTTCTGTATGTATTATAGAGAAAAAAAGATAAAATACCTTAAATTAAAATCACATTCCCACAGAACATTCTTTTCTTTGAATAGTATCACATTTCTTGCTGAAATGGCTTTTAGTGATGTCATTAAGTTTGTATGTCTATACTACTAGAATAGCTTCCTTAAGATTTAGAAGAACAAAAGCTTGCTATGCATAAATCTGCTGTTTATTTAATTTCTCATTTGAATCTGAGCTTATCAAAACACTCTACAAAATGTATTTTTATAACTACTGTAAATGATTTTAAAAAGTAGTGAATATTTCATCTCATGTACAGATAATATATAATTTAAATCTCATTGAAAAAATTCTATGCTTAGTGAGAAATAGAAAATTATTGAAACTCCTAGAGAATTTGAGCTTTAACTGTTAATATAATCAAAAAAAATAGATAACAATGGCCTATGAACAGATTATTTGTATTTATTCTAGGACATAGCTAATAAAAAAACACATTTGTAAGGCCAGCAACTATTTTAGCATGACTTTTAAGTATTAAAAATGGGATATATTCAAGCTTGCCAATAAAATATAAATTTGAATAAAAAATTGTATACAGATGAAAAATTAGATGTATAAGTCTGTTAATATATTTGTATGTAAAAGTGTAGGTTAAATAAGAATCAAATAAGTAGCTACAAATAAACAGTGGAACAAAAGCTGGAGCATATTCTACTTGTTTTTTAGAATTTTGTTTCATCATTCACATCACTACTGTCTTGGATACCACTGTTCATGCAAAACACGATTACAGAATAAACCAGGGTTTTCCAGAGAAACAGAACCAATAGGAGATTTATCTATCTATCTATCTTGATCCATGTATCTATTAATAGGCATTGATTGGCTCATGCTATTTTGGAGGCTGAGATGTCTGCTGTCTACAAACTAGAGATCTGGGAAAATTGATGGTATAATTCCAGTCTGAGTCCAAAGGCCTAAGAACCTGAGGACTAGGTGGTATAAGTCCCAGTGGTAGGGCAGGAAAAGACCGAGGTCCCATCTTAACAGGCAGACAGAGAGGGGAGGAATGCCCTCTTTCTCCTCTGCTTTTTTAAACTTCAGGTCATCAAGGGACTGGATGATGCCCACGCATACTGGGGAGGGCAGTCTACTTCACTGAGTCCACCAATCCAAATGCTAATCCCATGGCAACGCCCTGGCAGACACACTCAGAAACAATGTTTAAGCTGAGCACCCATAGCCCACTGCAGTGGACGTATGAATTAATCATCAGTTATCCTCCTATCCTCATTCTGGAGTCATCAGTAGAATTCCTTGGGTCCATTCTTTCCTAATAAGTTAACTTATTTCATTTAAGTGTCCACCCAAAGTCACTTCAGCAGAACATACTGAAAATTCTCTCTAAAATATTGACCTACCACTTACCCTATTTTATTATTTTTAACAAAGCACTTGTAACCATCTTGCACATTATGACTGAATTTGCTTCTTTAATTATTGTCTGTCTCCCCACATGGGGATGGAAACTCCCTCCAAGTAAGGCTTTTGTTTATCTCTGTTCCATGGCAACCCACTCTGGACATGACTGAGGTAGGTGCTCCATAAATATTTGTTGAGTGAATGAACACATTTGTGGCTGAGTGAAGGATACAATTCTTTTCTCACACAGGCAGGAAGCTCCCTTCTACTGGAGAACTTATGATGCAACCTTTGCAAGCTAGGTACCCATTTTCCTGGTGCTGTTATTTCAAAACCAAATATCACCTCTACTGCATGTCCCTAGAGATTTCACTGTGTTCCTCAGTAAAATCTCTCCAATGAGCTCGGACTTGCTTTCCATCCCTACCCTACATTTCTGCAAGTTATCAAAAGGGTCTCGCCATATTTGGTCTTAGAATTCCCTGACTGTGTCTGCTCTGCGGGTTCTAGTTTATTCTGCTCCTGTGTGCAATTTTTAGTGGGCTTTGAATTTCTGGGTTTAGGCCTTCACTGCTGAAGTAAATAAATACAATTCGTGCCTTTGGTATAGTGCTTCAGAGTTTCAAAGTATT
>NW_012148719.1:2385101-2388638 GCF_000956105.1 Propithecus coquereli
ATTTCATTTTTTATTGTTCTAAAAAACACCAAATAATCCATTAATATGGAAATTTTCCTACTGCTTTCATCTTAGCCTTTGCTCCCATGTATGAGAAAGTAACTTGTTTGTGCTTAGGGAATATTGGTGAACAACAGTGGTCTCTTTTGTCTCAGTCAAATCCATCGATAAGTTCTGTAAAAGATGCAGCCTAGTCAATTACAGCAACTAAGATTGTTATGAGGTGTGAAGCTGGAGGAAATGTTCAAATTTGATCAGAAACAGTGAAAAGCAAACATTATTGCAGGATGTTACAGTTTTGTCATTGTATTTCTAACCTGGAATTCAAATAGAAACTATGAAACACTGTAGCCCCAGCTACTTGGGAGGCTGAGACAGGAGGATTGCTTCAGTCCTTGAATTTGAGGCTGTAGTGTACCAAGGTCTTGCCTGTGAATAGCCACTGCACTCCAGCCTGGGCAACATAGCAAGACCCTGTCTCTAAAAAAAAGAAAAAGAAAAAGAATTAAAAGAAAAAACTACAAAACAATAGCAGAAAAATTATGGTCAATAGCATTGCTTTCTACCATTATATAGTATCTTTTTAGCATTGTAAGTTTTCCTAAGAAATATTAATTGGGTGAAATAAGGCTCCTAAAGGATGACTGAATGATTTTATCCTTTCTCAGGGTTTTGCATTGTCTCAAATTAGATATGAAACCAGGTAGTAAAATGAGTTTTAGCAAGAAGTGGCTTGTGTTTTAGAGGAATATTGTAACGTCTTTGAAATAGTGCCCTTCTTCATCCTGACTTAGGAGTCTTTTCAACTTGTTTTTTTTTTAACACTTAAAATAAATATTAGCATACGTAAGATTTGCACGTTAGCCACAGTTTCATTAATTAATTTTGTTTTATTCAGATTTTTGAACACTGAATTTAATAATAAATATATATTTCAATTTGACCCACAATAGTGTAGATATTTTCTATCTGCTTCCTTTTGGTCTCTTTATGCCAGGTGTGGTTCAGAACACTTCACTGTTAGCTCCTTTAATCCCAGTCAGAGTTGTGAGAAACAGACTGTAGTTGTCACCATATTAGAGATGAGGAAACAGATAGAGAAGACTGTTTTCCTACTTGTCCCTGGTCATGCAAGTCAGCAGCAAAAATGGGATTTGAATCTAGGCAGCCCTACTCTTTAATAAGACCTCAGAGTGCAGAATAATTTAGCTATAATTTTTTAGTTCCCATTACATGGCCAGAAAATGTAATTTCTCTGCAATTGTTCACTTAATCCTCCCAAATAAAATAAGGAAATTAACTTACCCTCCTTAAAGATGAGAAATTGTTGCTTTAAAATGCTGAATAACTTCTCTGCTTGCCAAAATTATGTTGTTCAGCGCCAAACCTAGAATAGAAATCTTTGGGTTAGTTACTCTCAGGCCTTAGGTACTTTAATCAATTATTCCAAAAGTTTAGAATGTTACTATTATTTTCCCTTTTAAAAAGATACAGTTCAAGTGATAAAATTGAGATTAGGGACAGACATCAGCAAGGAAAGGATGAAGGAGAAATGGAAGCTATTACTGCAAACCACATGAAGAATGCAATTTTGAGTAACTATAGCTTGTTGCCAGGAAAAGCACATGCACAAAAATGAAAGCAATGTATTAAATTCTTATAATTTTACATTGCCTCTGTATCCATTTTGAATGCAGGTTTAACTTTCTCATACCAGAAGCTGGGCTCAGTCACCTTTGACACAGTGTCTAGTCCTGTACCATACCCACATGGCTCAAGCCCATGGCCAGAGATAAAAACTTACAGGTATCTCTGCCACTCAGCAGAATGGGCTCCTGCTTTCCTCTGAGCTTGAAGGATTATCTGGTAATCTGACCGGACCCTCATTTCTAAGGGTCACCATGCCACAGTTGCATTAGCCAATTTAGCGACAATGTTGTTAAGAGAGTAGTAAGGAAGGCCAAAGTGGATCACCTGTCACTAAACCTATGCCTCTTTGGACCTGTAGTGTTACAGCAGCAATTATTTCCTCGAGATGAAGAAGGTCAGTCGCCCTTGCCGTAATAGTATCCCATTTCCTTGTCTGCTATTCACAGGACACAAAAAGCTCCAACTCATTGGCAACCTGATAATGTAGTTTTCTTGTAACTTTTGGTTCAATCACAGATATAACATTCAGACTTACAATGGATTATGGCAGAGTCCATTCAGCCTGTTGACTTGGTGGGCAAAGTAGAAGTCAGCTCGTGAGGGGCAGGTCTGGCTGTTTGGTCAGTTGGTGTCCCATGTTCAAGGGCTCCATTTCAATAAGGGCCTGTAGCACACCAGCTGAACAGGTTTTCAAAGGTGTGTAATCATTTGCTGCAGCGGGCATGGCTAGTGCTTCAGAAACCTGGGAGGCTGTGTTGTGACTTTCCCACAGGGCTTTGAATAAATTCCACATAGCATATGCTCCCACCATTGATACCTCCAACCTGGTGGTTCTCACCAGGGATGGTTGGCCGTGTGGGGAACAATTGACGATGTCTGGAAGCACTTTTGGTTCTCACAACTTGGGAGGAGAGTGATACCATTATAGGTAGAGGCCAAGGATGCCACTAACCACGTGACAATGCTTAGGACAGACCACCCATAACTAAGAATTAGCCATCTTGGAATGTCTAAGTGCCAAGCTTGGAAAACCCTGCTCTTATGCCGTAGGGAACTAAAGTCACGTGCCACTTTCACTCTGGACAAATCTGGACTTGTGGCAGAGACCTTTCCGCTCTGGGTCCCACACAAAGCAGGCACCCTTTTGTGCCAGCTGCTGAGTGAGATACAGCACTATCCCCAGGTTTCGAATTTGCTGCCTTCCTAACCCTAAGAGGCCTGCCACATGCTGTGATTCCTTCTTTGTGGTGGGAGTTGCAAGAATCAGCAATGATTGAACCTTTATTTCAGGTAAACAGTCAATTTTTTCTCAAAAGTTATGTAACAAGAAAAAGGTATTTTAAATTTTCCTACATATGTATCCCTTTTGACACTCTTCATTCCTTTATGTTGACTCAAATTTCCTTCTGGTATCATTTCTTTCTGCCTGAAAAGCTTTCTTTGACATTATGTATAAAATAAGTATGCTGAAAATGAATTATCTCAATTTTTGTTTATTTAAATATGCTTTTAATTTGCCTTTATTATTGAAGGAGGTTTTTTTTTCTGCATATGTGAATTTAAGTTAAAATTTTTAGCACTTTAAATACACTTAATATTCTTTTAGCTTGACTTTTTCTGATAAGAAGTTCATAGTAATTATTGTCTTTGCTTATTTAGCTGGGTATGTGTCTGTTTTTCTTCTGGATGATTTTAAGTTTTTCTCTCCTGTTCAGTTATTTTAGGCATTTAAAATAATTTTTTAGGCAATTTAAAAATATTTTTTTTTTTTAATTTCAGCAAATTATGGGTGTACATATGTTTAGGTTACGTGTGTTGCCCTTGGTTCTCCCCCCCCACCGAAGTCCGCGTTTCAAATATGTCCATCCTTCGGGTAGTGCGCATTGC
>NW_012148719.1:2389013-2390186 GCF_000956105.1 Propithecus coquereli
TTGTGCATATCTGGGCAGTACAGGTATGGCTTTGGTACAATTCTGTGTCATTCTTTAAATGGACATTGCTTTTTTAATGACCTCTAAATCTTTTAGTGGGAGAACATTTTTACAACTGGAGGTTAGGTGAGATTAATACTGTTTTACCTGGGTTGTAATTTCTCCTATTAATTCAAATATGTTATTTTTTTTTTCTTGCAACTCTCTTGAATTGCTCTTTGGATACAAGTAAAGTTAAAATAGGTTTCATTTTATAATGATCCACTTCAACCTGAGATGATAGGATTAGAGCCTGGATTTTATAGTTTAATTAATTTGTTCATAAAACGTGTTAGCTACTGACACTTATTTTGTTGTTGCTGTGTGTTGAATTGCCTACTGCTCTCCCGAACAATCTATGTGAACTAACGAGGTCTCCAGCCTTGGACAGAAACAAGGTCTCCAGAGAAATTTACCAGGTTAAAGAAATTGTTTTTATGGTGATGATTAAATTGGAGGGGGGTGGGAAATTGGTGTCCTGACATTTAAGCTGTAAAAAAATACAGATTCTTATAAAGTTTATACTTTGTACTTAATAAATTATCGTTATATTAAAAGTCACTCATGGAACAAGGATTTGTTCATCCCGTTCTTCCTTTTCTGAGTCCATCTGTCCCTCTACGTTCCCTAATCCTACCAGCGGATGAGCTGGTGAGCTTATTAGTTTGGCTTTCTTGCTCTCTGACAATAACCATACACCACCAACGTATACTCCGGATTCCTTAGTATCATCACATGCTATTTTGAAATAATTGGCAATAAATATACCAGATGTCTAAATAACTTCCTAATGATTTAAAATGGAAAAGGAAACTGTATTGACTTGCTGACCTTGTATAACTCCTAGAGATCGTTAGAATGCAAGATTTGAAAACTATTAATTCACTGTTACCAGGTAACATCAGACAAAATAAGTCATCTATCCCCAGAAGAACTGACCTAAAATCAAAAATTATATTTAAAATCCTACTCTTCTCTCCAAAGAGTAATTAATGTGGCAGAGTATAACTTGATATTTATTTTCACACAAGGTGTTTTCCTTAAATTGCTTAGTGTTTTCTTATAGTTACAACTCTTAGAAAATATAACTAGTCATTTTATTTGTGTATAAATTCTGTATAAATAACTTATTTA
>NW_012148719.1:2401124-2403394 GCF_000956105.1 Propithecus coquereli
GTAACTAAGTTTATCTTGCACGGTTGTATTTAGTGCATATTTATGTGTGTGTATAGCGTTTTTGTTTCTTTTGTTCTTTTGTCCTCTCCTTAATATTTTTGTAATGGATAGCTACTAAATTTGCAAAAACATCATTATTCTTAGCAAAATTGCTTTATGTAAAGAAATAACAAAGCCAAAAGATATCTTATCATTTTTCTCACTAGGCATTGTTTCATTATCTACCAATTGGAGAGATTTGTTCTGATTTGAATGGGTGTGACCCCTGCATATCTAGTTTGGTGTCCAGGCAATTAATTTCTTTACCTTTTTTTTCCTTCATAACATTGTGAGATACACACACACACACACACACACACACACACACACACATACACTCTCACACACACACACACCCTTTTTTTCCCACTGTTCTATATCTGGAAAATCACTGTGGAGCAATTCTCAGAAAGCTGCAAAGAAGTAGCTGAATATAAAGTATAGCATAGTGTTTTCAGGCTGCTGAAATGCTGGTGGACATTTTTATTGGTTTATTTTCTTGCTGATAGATTGAGTTGCTCAGTCATAAGGCAGATCATAAGGGTCTCTGATTCGGGCTAGTCAATTTACTGCCTCAGAGGAATACCTGTCATGTGAATGCTATCATTGATAGATGACTCATGATATAATCATTCTATGAGTAATAATCAAATTTCAATCACAAGTAAGTAAACCAATGATCAGGTAATTCTTGGTCTATGATTAACTTTAAATTTGAGCCAAACCAAGAGGGACATGGAGGAGAAGCATAGAATTCTAGTGTTGTCACTTATTAAAAATGTGTTACTGGGAACTAATTTAATTTCTCAATACCTCAATCTTTTTATTTATAAAGAATTACTGTTGTGAAGAATGAATGAGAAAATGTATGAAAGCATTAGCAACATTGTTTTTTCATATATATTTATTTACTTAATAAGAACTGGGTATATGAACTTCTCTCTAAATGAATCTAAATAAAGATAATGTTCTCCATTAACCGAAGTAGCACCATGGACAAGGAAAGGCAATGAGACTACCTCAGGATTGGTAGGATTGTTACAAGAAGCAAGGGACTGCAGTAATGTCTCCCACATGAGAAAGACAGAGCTGCAGAAGGAGCAGGGACTGACAGTGCTCACTCTCTTGGGGACACAATCTCCACCAGTCCTGTGGAATTTATACCCCCCAAGCTGCCAATTTAGGACCTGCTCTGTACTGTGGTACTCTCGTGATCTGGAGATTATACTTACAAAACAGCCAGATCAAAAATAGTATCCTCAAGAATATCTTCAAAAATGAAATTTCCCTTAATAATTGTGTGTACACAAAACACTAATTCCATGTAACATAGACAAAAAACACAAGAAATTCAATTCAGAAGGGAAAGTAAAAGGTGACAGTGTCAGGGGAAAATGGAAGTAAGCATATTTATAATTCACAATGGATGATGGAAAGAATATTACCTAAAATGGAACCAAATCTACGAAACAAAAGCAGGATACTTGGATAGGAAATCTAGGCAACAATAAGGGAAGGAGAAATGAAACAAAACAAATAGCTACAACTCTGAGACTTCATTTTTCCCACTAATCTTCCCGTGTGTGATAAAAACATTCACATAGTTTTACACTTGTTGAATATGGTGTTGTTTTACTAATAAATTAAGTTTGTGGCAGGTGATACAGAGAAATCTGGACGCAAATTCTAGACTATGCTTATACGCCGTATCAGTCTGGGGAATTACTCTCCCCCTACTACTTCAACTTCCTCATTTGAATATTGTTAAAAAATAGTAACTCAGTGGGGAACATTGAAAATTCATCAGCTAATGCAGCATACATCATAATAAGGCCATAATGTTAACTTTAATGTAATGTTAATTTTAACGTGTACTAATTGACAGTGTCTAGCCTTGAAATAGGCATTATAATTTAGTTATCCTGTGGTTATTTATTATTTTGATGGACAATGAACTCATTCCTTCATGTGCAGGGTGTATGTGTGTGTGAGTGTGTGTGCGTGTATGTTTACCAACTGGGAAGGTATTTTTCCCTCATGAAGGAAAATAAAATCATTAATATCAAGTTTAAAATCTCTGACCAACACCCTCTTTCAGCCAAGCCAGTGTATCTTTCAGAGGTTTCGCAAATCATTTTTGATTACTTGACAAAACTGTCAGGGTAGAATATTGTTCAAACCATTGTATTATTGCTCCTTGCATTAACATATGTTGCTTTGTTTTCACATTA
>NW_012148719.1:2403899-2406576 GCF_000956105.1 Propithecus coquereli
CTTCTCTGTGGAGGCAGAGCGGTTCGAGACCCATGGGTGCTCTCCTGCCCTTTAAGAAAAGAGAAGGAAAAAAAGAAAAGAAAAGCCTATTTTGTCTAAAAAACAAATGTGAAAGCAACATTTGGCCATATTGGGCTCCATATTTAGTAGGGGTTACTGTGTTGGTTGTGGTAATCGACACTAATATCATCGAAGAAAAATTGGGTTGCTACTGCACAGTGTGGGTAAAAGTCATGTGCCTGGAATATAAGTACTCCCAAGTCCTGAATAGCAATCAGTGGAAAGCTACAAAAACACAAAATAGTAGGACAGAATTGCTAATGACTTAGAACTTCAGAAATGAAAGATGATTTGGGTCACTCTACTAGACAAAAAGCCACAATCAGTCAAAATGCTCACAGACAGCAAAGAAATTAAAGCATGAAGAGTGGAAGAAAAATGTTGTAAATATGGCTATAACGTGACCAATTGCAGAAATGAGGATTATAAAAGTTATGAGCATTTTTCTTTACTTTGGTATGAATGTATTCACATACAGCTCACCAATTTTTCTCCTCCTATACACCTATCATCTCAGATAAGTGTGAATAGTCTAATCTGATATCTTAGTATTTAGGCTAAGGCATGTTAAGGCATGTGACTCGGCTAGAAGCAGATTGAACCTCACCCAAAGGTAGATGATGTAACCATGAATCCTCTGGGGAGAAGTTAAAATGTTCTCGTTTGTATGAGAAATGGTTGGAACACTGGAGGCAGAAGCATGATTTTATTTATTTGAAGATTAGGTGTGGTAAAAAGAGATGCGCATGGATGCCAAGCGGCATCCATGACAAGTGGTGAAGTGTAGTGCCATTCTACTGAGCCAATTTAGCTAGATTTCCCAGAATTCCCTTATAGTGCTTACTAGGTTAGAGAGAACTTTGCAAAATTTAAAAGCAAAATGAAGCAGATCATTTGCACTGTCGAGGTTGGAGGCGGTCAGAGACAGACACAGGTTCCCCTTTGATCTTGTATGTTCTAATTTGTTCTCATGGATTTGAATATGTCTTTGCTCTTCCCTGATGCACATCCAACTGTTTTTCCACACTCAAGACATGGCCTTCCCAAGTCCACCACCACAGTTAGAGGCCTTCCAAAGACTTCTTTGCGAGTTTCCATGGTGTGTAAGGATTAACCTCTATAATCAATTCTCTATTTCCTATCATTCACAATAGATCTGCTTCTCCAATCAAACCCTATTGGATATAAAATACACAAAGGGAAAGTTGTGGTGGTGGATGAAAATCTGTGGTAGTAGAATACTAGAAGGGTGCAAATGTTTTGGTTACCTGATATGATTTTGTGCAGTTTGAGTCAATGTTATAAGTGTGCCCATCACCAAAATAGTGTGCATTGTACCCATTAGGTATGTATTTATGCCCCACCCACCTGCTTGATTTCCACTGAGTTTTACTACCATATGTGCACATGGGTGTTGATCGATTAGTTCTAATTTAATAGTGAGTATATATGGTATTTGTTTTTCCACTCTTGTGATACTTCACTTAGAAGAATAGTCTCCAGTTCCATCCAGGTTTTTACAAAAGATAACATCATTTCTTTTATGGCTGAGTAATACTCCATGGTATACATATACCACATTTGACTAATCCATCGATGTATTGATGTATTGATTGCTGAAGTCCCTAGATATTATAGTGTTACTGTTTATCGTTTTCTTTAGATCAAGTAGGATTTTCTTTATGAATCTGGGCATACCTGTGTTGTTAGGTGCATAAATATTTAGAATAGTTATTTCTTCTTGTTGAATTGTTCCCTCTACCATTATATAATGAGCATATTTGTCCTTCTTTTCTTTTGTTGATTTAAAGTATATGTTGTCTGATATGAGAATGGCTACACCAGCTCTTTCTCTTGGTTTCCATTTACATGGAATATTGTTTTCCATCCCTTCACCTTGAGTCTGAATGAGTCATGGTGGGTTAGATGTGTTTTCTGGAAACAGCAGATACTTGGCTTTATATATATATATATGTACTTTTAGCCAGCCCATGTCTCTTGAGTGGAGAGTTCAAACCATTCACATTTATTGAGAGAATTGAAAAGTGGAGTGGATTTCTGTTCTTCTTATTGAGTAGACCTTTGTTACTCTGTTTTACATCTTGAGCCATTGTGGTATCTGGGCTCTGATCTTTATCTTTTGGGTGATTTTGCACTGGTGGGTGTCTATTTTGTTAATATGTGTATAATGTAGTTCTGAATACTCCTTGCATGACAGGTCTGGTCTTGACAAATTCCCTCAGTGTTTGTTTGTCTAAGAAGTTCTTTATTCCTTCATCATATAAGAAACTTAGTTTTGTAGGATACAAAATTCCTGCCTGGCCATTATGCTGTTTAAGAAGACTGAGAATGGGGCCTCACTCCCTTCTGACTTGTAAGGTCTCAGTTGAGAAGTCTGTTGTTATTCTGATAGGCTTTCCTTTGTAAGTTACCTGATTTTTTTTGCCTTACTCTTTGCAGAAGTGCCTCCTTAGTGTTTACTTTGGCCAGTTTAATGACTATGTGTCATGGTGATTGCCTCTTTGCAATGAATCTCCCAGGAATCCTTTAAGCTTCTTGTATCTGGATATCTAGATTTCTAGCAAGGCTAGAAAAATTTTTCCTTGATTATTCCTTC
>NW_012148719.1:2407611-2408720 GCF_000956105.1 Propithecus coquereli
CTGGCTTACGGACCTGTCCCCAAGTCCTGAAGATTGGTCCCTGGCTGTGCCAAGGAGAGGATTGCTGGCCCTGAGTTGCCTTTGGGGTGCTCTAGCAGGGTTGGTGTCCTCTTGGGTTATGCTGCTGTGGTGGCTCTACTCTCCATTTGGCTTTGGCCGGGATGTGCAGCCTTTCACTGGTCTCTGGGCCTTTTTGCATTTGGTCCGTGCCATTGTCCTCTCTTTTCTCTCTTCCCTCTTTTCAGCTTTGCAGCACTTCTTGGTGGGGTTCCTGGATACCTCTGTTGTCTTCCCCAAGGTCCACACCCAAACCTCAGTTGTTCTCTGCTCTCCTCAGTCTAACCCTCTACCCCTCAGCCAGGACAGTCCGACAGGCTATATCTCTAGTCGCTCATCTTTGCCTGTTTTCCACAGAGATATTTTGGAATTCCACAATAGTTGATGGGATAGCAGTATTTATTGAATTATATCAAACATCATCACAATTATGGAAATTAAAGTTTTATGTTAAACTTTGCATACTTTAAATATGATTATACAAATATAAGAAAAATGTTACTGTTTTGTGTCTTACCTTCTAAAATGGAATTATAAATCCTTTTCTTATTAAAAGGATAAATTAAAAACTAAAGATGTTGGAGCTAGGTTTAT
This sequence comes from Propithecus coquereli, assembly GCF_000956105.1. Lineage (NCBI taxonomy): Eukaryota > Metazoa > Chordata > Mammalia > Primates > Indriidae > Propithecus > Propithecus coquereli. The sequence continues at coordinate 2,408,263 of NW_012148719.1, forward strand.
ATAACTTCTCTATAAAATAGTTCTTATAACTACTTATAAGTCAGGAGCAGTAGGTAACAAAAATCATGCTTTGTGCCAAACTAAAAATAGCATCATGTCTACAGGTATAACCAATAGTCAATTCATGCATGTTTTTAGTCTGCTAAGTATGTATAATATGTATCTATCTAGTAAATTATTACCTTATAGAAAGAAATTTTAGAATGTTAAATTATTATCCAAACTAAAAATAGCATCATGTCTACAGGTATAACCAATAGTCAATTCATGCATGTTTTTAGTCTGCTAAGTAGGTATAATATGTATCTATCTAGTAAATTATTACCTTATAGAAAGAAATTTTAGAATGTTAAATTATTATCAAAATAATAAGATCTTAGGCATAAAGTTTAATTAATTAATTTATTTATTTTTGAGTAGAAGGAAAGAGAAGTTTACTAATTTGCCAGCCAAAAAAT
>NW_012148719.1:2409855-2410930 GCF_000956105.1 Propithecus coquereli
CTATTTATATGGAAGTGGCTCCAAAAAAATCCCATCTCTGATTATGCATTGGAATCAAATCTGTCCTTGACTCTAAAAGAATCTTGTCCTTTTATCTAGTAGTATTCATTTTTGATTAGCAAACAACTATTAACACATTGCTTGGGGTAATATTTTATTTAGTATACTTATACTAAAAATTCTTCTTTGTTTATCTTAAGTTCTAATTTAAATTGAATCCTGTGATTTTTTTTTCCACTAAATCTGACAATCTAACTTATAGTAGAGAAACTTGGGAGTCTTGGAAAGAAACCTAAATATTCCTCCATCAAATATTTGTATATATCAAATAATTATATAAAACTTAACAAATGCCAGGCACTATTCCAATCACTTTGCATATTTTTCTAGTAAATTTCTTGTACTTCTAATCTTATTTTAGTATCTGCTTCTCAGAAGATAAAAGGTAACATAGAAAATCTTTTTGTCTAAGTGGTCTAGAATGTTGCTGTTAACAGATCTAAAGTTAGTTATCCTTTATATGCTATGAATTCATTACAGATCTATACCCATGCCTTGAGACCTTTAGACAGTCCTGTCTTGGAAACTAGTGGTGTTTTTATTGTTTTAAATCGTTTTTCCCTGTGATTGTGATTTCTCAACCTGGGAAATAAATGGGATTTAACAAAGCATATTTCCACTTGACTTGGGTATTCTAGTAATTTATATATTACATGTCACATATCTTGAGATTTATGTCATGAGATATGCATCTGCTCACTTCCAGTCATCTCTGATGTAAAATAAGGGGTGAGGCAGAATACCTGGGAAAGGCAAAAACAGAAAACAGGTTTCTTCAACTCTTCTTGGGTATCCATAGACTTCCAACACTAGGGGGCAGTAAGGGGGTGTTATTCATTTCTAAAAAGACTCAAAGCAATTTAAGGGAAGAGATTTTACCAGCAGGTGATGAAGAGAGCTATTTTGATGAGGTTTAGTGTCATTATTATTTGATGCTATATACTGTTGAAAACTTTCTTAAAAGTTTGAAAAAATAAAGAGTACTCTTCTGAACTGTTCTATCATGTGGAATTCT
>NW_012148719.1:2412791-2421584 GCF_000956105.1 Propithecus coquereli
TGTTATTAAGTATGAAATGTCTGATTTCCTTAGGTACTGTGTTTGACAGTTGTTATCTATGACGTTTCACTTCGACACTTCTTATTTTATGTTATTGTGAAGGTATATCTTCATTCTTTCAAATGCATGGTTCAGCTCGTGATTATCTTTCAATTTTTTTAGAGCAGTTTTTGTGAAACCATGGATAAGTCAAAAATTTGCATTATTTTTGAATATGAGTGTCCTGTCATGAAACCAATGCAGTGCAGACAGCTCAAAATATCAATGAACTGTTTGAGAAGGATGCAGCTAATGAACACACAGTACCTCAATGTTTGAGAAGTTCCATTCTAATGATTTTAATCTTGAAAATGAGCCATGTGGGTGACCTAAGACCAAGGTGGATAATGATGAGCTATAAACTGTAGTGGAAGCAAATCCATCTCAACCTATGCGTGAACTAGCATCAAGGTTTGATGTTACTATTCCAACATTATTGGACCATTTAAAACAAATCAGCAAGGTAAAGAAGCTGGATAGATGGGTACTGCATGAATTAAACGAGCGTCAGAAGAGTAATGGTCTTGAAGCTTGCCTGTCTTTGCTGTCATGCCATAAATGTGAACCATTTCTACACCATATTGTTATGTGTGATGAAAAATTGATTCATTTTGGCAATCACCAGTGTTTGGCACAATGGTTGGATAGAATTTAGCAAGAAAATAACAAGATCTTCTGAGGTATGCTAACTTGAGAAGGTCTTTTAAAAAGTAAATTTCTCAGGCTATTAACTTATCAAAAAAACCAAACCACAACAAAACAAAAACAATAGAAAAAAGTGTAGAATGTATCAATATGCACAAGAGTAACAATAAATTAAAACATCTAGTTTTGTCATAATGAAATTGACCTCATGCTACTCAAGGTGTAGATAATGCAGTATTTCTGGTCCTGAAAATCTCCATTAATGGTCCAAACTAGATATACAGAAACTAGAAGATTTTAGAAATTGTATAGAAATTTGATATTATTTTTATTATTTTATTTTAAAAAAATATCTTGCTGGAAAGAATGAAAAATATTTTTAAAAAAGCAACAGTCTTTCACCAAATATATATTAAGAAGTATGGTCTAGCCTATAAAACTACTAAAATCATTAAGTTAGAATATATGTAGAATTGCCAATGTAATATGTTTTACAAATAAGCCATTCAAAAATATCTGTGACTCATATTCTCATATTACTGTGGTAATATTAAGAGCCTTGAGAATCCAATTTCTGCAAATAGGGAAACACTAGATAACCATTAGTCAAGTAAGAACTCCCAAAGCATATTGGAGACAGGCTTATATAATCTTTAAATTTTCTTCCAATGCTATGTACCAAAAGATCACGTCTAGGTAATATTTCTACTTATTTTTGTTAAATTTCTTTCTGAGTGATATAATTTTTCCCTTAAGTTGCTTTGATTCATGTATATGGTGAGTGCATATTTAAGGTTCAGTAATAGCATACAAATTGATTATTTGTTTTGTTTTATTATTATTAGTAGTAGTAGCAGTAGTAGTAGTAGTAGTATTTTTGCCAGTAAGGACATTTGTGGTTTAACAATATTTCTGTGAGTTCTCAGTGTGAGGAACCTATTGTTTTCACTTTTCTAATGAGAAAACTCAGGTGAAATTGTTAGTTAGCTTGATTTATAACAGAGTCACCTGTTCACCAGGAATAAGAATCTGCACGGGTCAGGAACCCAGTTATTTTCACACTTTCTTCTTCAGAACTGTCAGACAATGGAAATTTCTGACCTCTAATAAGAAGTATACCTTTAACCAGTGTTTGACAGAAATAATTTTTAACAGGTTTCATCTTCGGTTTGTTTTCCAGAGGCTTATACCTTCTTATTGCATCCTACTAATTTTATTTCATATTGCCACTGTTGCTTCAAGCTTGAATATATTTGTATTTTCTTAAAGTTTGAAAATGAATCCAGCTAGTTCTTGCCCTCTGTACCAGGAACAACAATGAAATATGTAATCGGAGTCATGCTTTTTATTGTCCCAAAGGGATTTCTTTCCTGATTAAAAATTAAAGATAGCAATAAGAATTGTTTCTTTTTAAGTAAGATAATATTTTTTATATTTTATTTCTCAGTCATACTAGGTCCATTATCCATTATAAATGAGCTACCATATAGTAATTGAAATAACAGTGAGGTTTAGAGGGCTAAATTTATGTCACGTGTTCTGCAGCAGGTCAAGTTGTACAGCAAAGTGAAGTTTTTGACATGGGCTTATGCTGTATATGTGTGAATCAATCAAGACATGTTTATGGGCATCCATAGTATGCACAGCACTGTGAAAGGCAAACTGGAGGATATAAAGTTATTAAAGCCATCATCAACCATCTAATTTGTAAAATAAGAACAATTTTTCTTCAAATGAAAATTAATTATGCTGAGAGTCTTCTAGGACTATACATAGAAAATGCACAGCATCAGAGTTGGTAGAAGAAAGAAATCAAGGTGAGGATGGTTAGGGAAGTCTTTGTAGGGGATAAGGCTTCGAAGAAAGAGAAAAATTTATAAAGTGAAGAATTTTCAGTTAAATGACACATTTGGGATGACTGTAATAAAAAAAGGAATGACTAACATAGTGGGATAAAAGCAAGTGTCTTTGGTGATATAAATACTCATATAGATGGCTGAAGATCCTAATTTTTCATTCAATCACCTACTTTTTCTGTATAAATTCACTGTAGCTCGGAAATTAAACAAAATATATACAAATAAAAACATGTCAATAAAAAGTATCAAATTTAGCATTGCAAATTATCAATTTAACTTCAAATTTTGATTGGTACAATTGGTCAAGATCACAAAGATACCAATAATTTATTGAGTGTTGCCGGGAGATTTCAGCAGTGTCTTATTTGATAGTCCTCAACTCTTCAGGTTTAATGTTGTTATATCTACCGTGCACTTTCCTGCTTTTTACATATTTTCGTGAAGGTAAGATCAGTTTGGATGTGGACACCAAGCGTAGGTTTTTTAAATAGTTTTCAATATACCAAGTATTTTTTAAAGCAGCTTTATTGAGATATAATTAACATATCATAAAGTCTGCTCATTTAAAATATATAATTTAATGGTTTTTAGTAATTATCACCATAATCTAATTTTCAAATATTTCTATTACCCACATGTGAAATCCTATACCCTCTGGAGTTACTTTTCATTTTTTTTTTTTTTTTACCAAACCTCCCAGCTGTAAGCAACCACGAATCTGCTTTCTCTGTTCATGGATTTTTCTATTGTGGACATTTTATGTAAATGAAATCATTTAATATACAGTCTTTTATGACTGGCTTCTTTTGCTTAGTACAATGTTTTCAAGGTTCATCCATGTTGTAGCATGTATCAGCACTTCGTTCTTTGTTATTGCCAAATAATATTTCATGATTTGGATGTACCACATTTTGTTTATCCATTCATCAGATAACGGACATTTGGATTGTTTCCACTTTGTAGCTGTTATGAATAATGCTGTGGATGAACTTTGAGGACTTTATACTAAGGGAAACAAACCAGTCACAGAATGGCAAAAATGCTGTGTAATTTCCTGAGGTATCTATAATAGTAACATTCATAAAATTGAGGAGTGGAATAGTGGTTGTCAGGGGTTGGGGGAGGAGGAACTGGGCAGTTTCTAATCACTGGGCATAAAGTTTCAGTGGAGTGAGATGAATTGCCTTTAGAGATCTGCTGTCTATAATTGTACCTGTAGTCAGCAATAATGTGCACCTACAATTTGTTAAAAGCGTAGATTTCTTGTTAAGCGTTCTTACCAAAATAAAATATTTTTTATAAAAGAAAGCATATGTCCATACAAACACTTTTACATAAATTTTCCTCACTACTAAATATTTCTTTGACACAATATGCTAGAATAGTGACAGAATCAATACCGGTGGGATTGTGGAGTTGAGGGAAATTGTTAAAGAAAAGGCTGATGGGTAAATCCCTGAAAAAAACTAGAAGAAATTAGCTTCTATGTATCCTTGCCACTGAGATTCTCAGCTGCACTGAAAAATAATGGTTTGTGGAAAACAGATTCTAGAAAATATACTAATATGTATCATTAAATCTTAGGTCATGGATAACACATTTATTTTTCATCTAGAATAATGCCATAAAATTTTCCTTTTTTGAGAAAGAAAATTACCCAATGACTTAAAATGTATTATGACATTATGGTGAATATGATTGTTAGAACTTATCATTTGAAGTCAGTAGAAGAGTAATATATCATTTTTTTAAAAAGTTTACTAACAAATTATACAAAAAATAATATCCAGATGAATGTAAGCTCACAGTATCCACTTATATTTATAAACTATAATTCCCTAGATCTTTCATGCTTTTGTGTTAGATTTTTTAATATGAAACATGCAAGAATATTTATCTATTTCAGATCTTCCCAAGAGTAAAACCAGATAATAAAATTAAGGATTTCCAAATATGTGGAATGCATTGAGATATGTACATACATATAATATGAAATATGGCATCACATATGATGAAAGACTGTCATAATTATGGCCTTATGAGTCAAGTGCAATGAAACTGGCCAAGTCTCCTGAATTATGAGGCTAGCTCCTTTGCTAAAAAGTGCTGTTATTTGCTCTAAAGTCACAAATTGTATTTTCATTTCTTGACTTGAAAATTGTCTTATTCGCCATAGGCTTAGTAATTTTCTGGATTTCTTCTAATTATAAATTTCTACAATATAATGTCACATAGACCATGTATAAATGCTATAACCAGATATATTTAATATGTCTAATACTTCTATCCATGCTACATCACATTTAGTTTAATTATCAAAGAATTTAGCTATATAGCTTTGCTTTGGATTCTATTTATGAGTTGTTCTGCATGAGGTACATTGTGGAAAGGCAGCACATGTACATTTGTTTATGCATCATTTGTTGGTTACTGATGCCAACATTATGACATTAATGGCAATGCAAACATTTTTAATGGCTCCAGGGCGTAGGTTTCTACAAAACTTAAGCCCTATGTTCCCAGTTTGCAATCTGATACACAAGTCAAGAATACAACAATGAGCACCTCACACGGGTTGTGATTCTATGCTATAAATATTCCAATTATCAGGCTCATAAACCTGAATAAGTGCATGAAGAGGAAAAAACATTTTGCTTGTCTTTGGAAATCATTATATGAGATTTTGGCTGCAGATTTTCCTACTACATCATTTTTGGATATGTTTAATGTATTTTACATTTCCTCTCTATTTATTGACATGATAAGGCCAAGAAAGTCTTTAAGTAGAGTTCTGAGAGGATAAAGGATCCAAAGTTGGATTCGAGTTTTGCAATAGATAAGAATAAGTGGGAAAAATGCATAGATGAGTCATCAGAGAAGTGAGAATTTATCTATATATTAACATAATGCATAATCTGTCAGAAATTCATCTTTTAGTTTTGTAGAAGAGCCAAAAATTCAGTTTGAATTCCCATCCGCTCCTCAGCTTTGCATCCTTCTTGGTTTTTCTCACTGCAAATAATTCAATAATTTCAATATTTAACATTGAGTTTTCAAAATGGTCACATTGAAATTCCAGTCACTGGTGGGCAAGGAATTAGGGTGAATCTTTCATTTTTCCAAAGAGCTGTTCATGCAATTGCTATTAGAAATTTCACTCCTCTGAAAGTTATCACTTGGCGTTGTGATAATATTTTAGAAATACAACCTTTTAAATGTGGTCTTCTTTACTGCCAGGAAATTTAACTCCAAGAGCTTTTATTTATCGGGGGCATGACTCCAATCAATTAACAGAATTGTGGTTCTTGCTTTTTTTGGAACTATAATAATATTGCTTTTAATGTTTATAGGGTTTATCTACTTTACAGTATTTAAAAGTTGTTTTAGCTCATAAGATATTTAGAGAAAAATAAACTATATTTTAGGCTGATGCCCTTAGTTCAAGTCTGGTCTCCAATACTTAATAACTCTGTAACTTTTGATACGCCATTTGAGTTCACAGAGTGAATGTTGACTTATTTATCAAATGAGATTAAAATGACCTTTGACTTTCTCTTGTGACTTCAAACTGGATCACAATAGTTAATGCATACACATAGTACATATGAAGTTTACAGAATGCATAACAATGGAATTGTAATTAAAGTCACACTTCCTGTTCTAAAGTTATGTGTCCATTAGAATTTATTGATCACATAATATAATTTTGATGACTTGCTAGATGCTTTAGGGAATTAAACATGAAACACATACATTTGTGTGCATTTGTAGGCACTCAACACATACACGCTCTATGATAACTGCCATGAAGAAATTCACAACCTAGTTACAGGTAAAACATGAACACTTGTATAGTACCTGTACAAAATCTTATATATTTAAATGTTAACCTGGGTAGCAGGTTATGTACTATGAAATTTCTAGGTAAAGGAAATTTCTGTGAGTAGTAGAATGTCCCAGTAGAATGTCTTTGAATAACAGTCAGAGTGATGTAGGTTTGAAATTTAACTTGGTCCTTTCTATACTTACCTCCCACCGACACCTCCTTGCTTTCTGATCTCCAAGCTCTCTAGTCTCAAGATTAGACTCTTGCCTGGAGCATCTTCTCTCTGCCTCAAATACTCTTTCTAAAGAGAGTCGCATTACTCACTTCCTCACATCATTCAGCTCTCTGTTTCTATGGCTGCTGTGCATGGGACCTTCCTAGACCATCGTAGATAAAGTAACTGTTCTGCCCTGATCCAGCTCCCTCTCTGATCCTTAACTCTCTTCCACGTCTGAGCACTGATTACTCACTTCATTTGCCCTATGTAGTATTTTAAGCATTTGAGGCAGTGCTGTGACCTGATCAAGTTTCCGAGAAACAGAAAAGTTAAGTGAATTCCCAGGGTGACGCGTTTTATGGAAGAGCAGGCATTTAAACCCATTCAGACAGACTCTAGATTTTTTAAATTTATCTAGCTTTAGTAGCTGATATCAGTGGACACATAGTGGACTTGACTTAGTCTCACCCACAAGCAGACATTTTGAACTTCACATTACATTTACTTAGGTAAGATGACTTCTGAGCTAATATTTCCAGTTATTTGAAACTGATGTTTGGGAAGAACAGCTCAAATTTTTGTATCATATTTCAACTTTTTCTGTGCTTCTCTACGTTGAATTCCTCAAACCTGTCACTTTAGAAGAGTAAGTAGAAAATTGTGACACTTGAAAGAAGCAACCGTGGAGTCAGAAGCCAGGGTGAAAATTTCTGATGTTCTACTTACGGAGGGCAACTGGGACATTCACTTAGGCTCTGGGCCTAAATTTCACCTGCAAAACAGTATCAAATCTATTGCATTGCTGTGAGAATACAGTAGGTTGATATATGTAAGTACTTAGAACAGCCAGGTCTGTCATAAGCACTATATGCTAGCTAGTGTAACGATAATAGTATATTGTTTTGCACTATGTATCTGACATATTTTTAAAATTGTTATTATTTGGGGGTATTTTAAAGTTATGTAAAAGTGGCAAAGATAGTAAAGAGATTCTCTGTATGTCCATCACCAACTTCCCTTAGTGTTAGCATCTCACACAACCATGATTATTTTATTGGAAAATAGGATTTAGAGAATAACATCTGAGTGCAGTTGTTCTTGTTGCTTTTGAAGTATCACTGCTTATAAGCCTTCTCAGTGGACAGAGTTAGGAAATGCATGTATATATACTAACACCTATATGCAACATGTCTGTATTTATTCCTATATTTATCTATATGTGTATATGTCTATGTCTATCTACCTATCTACCTATCATCATCATCATCTATCATCTATCCATCTAAAGATTAGCATTATTTCATGCTATTCTCTTACTCTAGTATTAGAGTTTTAGAACAGGCACTATGCATATATTTTTGTTACTTAAATAAAAGTGAATTTAAAGCTCTTCCTTAAAATATTTTTTGCTCCAAACTTTGCTATTTTGTAGATTTGACTACGAACAATGTGGTTTCCAAACCACATAAAATCCCACTGCATTATGAACAATAGTGTGGACATTCCTCAAAAAATTAAAAATAGAACTATCATATGATTCAACAATTGCACTACTGAGTATACATCCAAAGGAAATGAAATCAGTATATGAAAGAGATATTTGCACTCCCATGTTTATTATAGCACTATCACAATAGTCAAGATGTAGAATCAACCCTAAGTGTCCATGAATGAATAAATGGATAAAAATAAATGTGGTATATATACACTGTAGGATACTATTCAGCCATAAAAATGAATAAAATCTTATTATTTGTGACAACATGGATGAACCTGGAAGACATTATGGTAAGTGGAATAAAACAAGCACCAAAGGATAAATACTGCATGATCTCACTGATATACGGAATCTTAAAAAATTGACATTATAGAAGCAGAGAGGAGAACAGTGATCACCAGAGTCCAGGGAGAGGAATGGGGAGGGAGATAAGCTGAGAAGTTGGTCAACAGGCACAAAGTTACAGTTAGATAGGAGAAATAAGTTCTGGTGTTCTACTGTACAGTAAAGGGATTATAGTTAATAATAACATATTGTATATTTCAAATAGCTAGGAGAGAAAATTTATCATGTTCTCACCACAAAGAAATGACAAAGGTTTGAGATTATAGATGTGCTAATTATCCTGATATGATTATTATACAATGTGTACATGTATTGAAACATCACACACTGTACCCCACAAATATCTATAAATATTTTGTCAATT
>NW_012148719.1:2424964-2425837 GCF_000956105.1 Propithecus coquereli
AAGATGGCTGACCAAAGTATCCTCATAGAGGATGGTAAGAGACCCAGAGTAGCCAAAATAAATCTTGGAAAATAACAAAGTTGGAGAACTCATAAATCCCTATTTTAAAGCTTACTGAGAAGCTATGGTAATTAAGTCAGCATGGTACTGGCACAAGTATAGATCTACAGGACAATGAAACAATTGGGAGTCTAAAAATAATCACATGTCTATGGTTAACTTATTCTTGACAAGGTTACAATTGCCATCCAATGGGGAAAGAATAGTTATTTCAACCAGTGATGCCAGGATGACTGCATAGACACATGTAAAACGATAAAATTAAGCACGTACCTTACAATCTATAGAAAAATTACCCCAAAATGGATCACAGACCTTAATATAAATGCTAAAACTACAAAACTCTTAGAGCAGATAAAACATAGAAGTAGAGCTTTCTGATACTGAATTTTATACAGGATTCTTACATATGGCGACAAAAGCACAACCCAAAAAGAAAAAAGAAAAAGAAAAGAGAGAGAGAAATACTTAAATTTGACTTAATCAAATTTAAAAACATTTGCACTCTAAGGATACCATCAAGGAAGTGAAAAGAAAACCCAGAGAATGGAAGAAAAATCACATATCTGACAAAGGGCTTGTATCCAGAATATATAAAGAACTCTCACAATTCAATATTAAAAAGACAACCTAATGAAAAAATGCACAAAGGGTCTGAATAGATCTTTCTCCAAGGAAGATATGCAAGTGGCCAATAAGAACATGTAAAGATGCTCAGCATCATTAGTCATTAGGAAAATGCAAATCACAACCCCAAGGAGATTCCACTTCACACCTACTTGGAAGTCTAGAATTAAAAGAGACATATAGGGC
>NW_012148719.1:2425887-2428973 GCF_000956105.1 Propithecus coquereli
TCTTGACCAGTATAGGGTTGAACTACATGGATCCACTGATATGTGAATTTTCTTTTGCCTTTGCTACTTCTGAGAGCAAGACCAAACCTTCCCCTTCCTCCTCCTTCTTAGCCTACTCAATGTAAAGACAGCAAAGATGAAGACCTTTATATTGATCCATTTCCACTTAATGAATAGTAAATATATTTTCTCTTCATTATGATTTTCTTAATTACATTTTCTTGTCTCCATCTTACTTCATTGTAAGAGTACAGTATATAATAAATATCTAACATATAAAATATGTTTTAATCAACTGTTTATGTTTTTAGTAGTGACGTTTTGGGGGAATCAAAAGTTATTCACAAATTTTCAATTTGGCTAGGGGTTTGGTACTCCTAACACCCCATTCTTCAAGGGTTAATTGAATTTTTGTAATAAAAGGTATAGAATGTCAAATATTGTTTTGATTTTCTTCGATGAGTCATGAGCATTATAAGATTTTCTTTGATAGTCAGTGGGCATTTTAAACTTATTTTGTTGCAGCCTGAAAATTGTACAGAAAAGGGAAAACATTTCAGAAAATTTTAATCACTTTAATGACACCAATAGCACTGAGAATACTGAAGCCCTAATATCACTAGACTCAGCTTGAGGCAGTGGTTCCACACAGGGAGAGATAAGGCCAGACTTCAGGCTGCTGCCCAACTTTCACTATTGCATGGATTTTTCAGAGAGATGCTCGCTATTGTCTCTGCCCTGGGCCCTTAGCCCTGGTTTAGAGATTTTTGCCTGGGGCAGAACCAGGCCATAAAACAGATAGTTCCTAATCTTTTCTCTAATGAACTGACTTCATTGGCAACAAAGTTTGGGAAACTTCAAGCTTAATGTGCTCTCATGAATAGGGGAATTTGTGGTATAAGACAAGAAGAAGGAGATTCCAAATAGGGGCTCAACTGTAGGCTGGCCAGATTGTAGATGAAAATTGAGGGATAAAACACCATGGAGGAGCCCTCCTAAGGTCAGGAAAAATGTCAAACCTGACCTCAGAAACTTTTTCTTCAAAGGAGCCAGACTTTGATTACATTGCTTTTGCAGAGCAGTTTATGCTCCAGGACATCCTTGAAAACAATGGAGCAATCAGCTGGCAATTACTGGAGTTTAATAGCTGGATGTGGTCAGCGAAAGCCCTCTCAAAGCCATTGTCATAAAAGGTGACTGTAGGTATTTCCAAAGATGAGCTTCCCTGAGGAGTAACACCAAAAGCTTAACATTAAAAAAAAAAAAAATAGACTTTGCTAAAATAATACAGCCAATCACTAAACAAATAAATAAGCCAATGACAATAACATGCTTGGGAGAAAGAAGGAGTATTCGGAGTTGCTACATTATATTATCTAAGACTGTGGTCCCCAACCCCAGGCCGATGCCTGGTACCTGTCTGTGGCCTGTGAGGAACAAAGCTGTGCATCACTGCCTGAGCTCCGCACAACCCTCTCCCCTCATACCCCGCTGGGCCTCACCCCTAGTCTATGGAAAAATTGTCTTTCATGAAACTTAGGAGCCAGGTCACACAGCAGGAGGTGGGCGGTGGGTTACCAAGCAAAGCTTCATCTGTATTTATAGCCACTCCCCATCGCTTGAATCTCCACCTGAGCTCCACCCACTCACCCAGTCCATGGGGAAATCATCTTCCATGAAACCAGTCGCCGGTGCCAAAAATGTTAGGGACCCCTGATAAGGTGTTTAGTTTCCAATAAAAACGTGGAGGCAGGCAAAAAATCAGAAACGTATGGCCTATGCACTAGAAAAAAAACCAAGCAACTAAAACTGCCTGTGAAAATGAACAGGTGGCAAATTTATTGGGAAAAGACTTTAAAGAGGCCATTATATACATGTTCACAAAACTAGAGAAAACTGTGATTAAAGAAAGTTCTGATGACAACGTTTCATTCAACACAGAATATCAGTAACGAGATAGATTCTGTAAAAAATGCTAAATGGAAATTCTAGAGTTAAAATGTAAAATAGCTAGCATGAAAAATTCAGCAGAGGAGTCAAAAATATTTAAACTAGCAAAGAAAGAATACAAAAACTTGAAGGCAAGTCAACAGAGATTATGCAAGCAGAAGAATGAAGATAAAAAGAATGAAGAAAAACAAAATAACCTCAGAGAAATGTGAAACATCATTAAGCACATCGACATAAATGTAATGGTAGTTCCAGAGAGAGAGGGGAGAAAGAAAAAAGCAGAAAAATATTCAAATAAGTGATGCCTGAAAATACCCCAAATATATTGAAAAACAATAAGCTACACACCTACAAACTCAACAAACATCAAGGAGGATATATGTAAAGACATTCACAAACACATGCATCACAGTAAAAATGTTGAATGTCAAATCCAAGGAGGTAATCTTGAAAGCAGCAAAAGAAAAATAACACGTCACTTACAAGTGTGCCTGCAATGGACTGAATGTTCATGTTCCCCCAAAATTTATATGTTCAAACTTTAAACTTAAAGGTAATGGTATTAAGAATTAGGGTCCTACGGGGGTTACTAAGAAATGAGGGTGGAGACCCTTATAAATGGAATTTGTTTCCTTATAAAAGAGACTACAGAGAGCTACCCTATGCTGACATCTCAGCATAAACAATGGAATTCTAAATAACATATTTAATTTTCTCATAAAATAAAAACATAAGCAAAAACAAAGCAAAACAACTATTAACTATGGATTCTATATCCGTCAAAGCTCATGTTTAAAAATAAAAGGTTAAATACAGTTTTTAAGATAAACAAAAGCTGGGAGAGGTGCTTGATTTTTTTTTTTTCCTACAAGACTCACCTTACAAGAAATACTAAAATAAGTTCTTCAGCCTGAATGAATTTAACACCTGTTGATAATTTGAATTCACACCAGTAAACATAAATATGTAATTATATGTCAGTATGAATATTTTCCCCTTGCTTCTCCTAAGTGATTTAAACAATTATATATGCACTTTTTATATTTTAAAATATATGTATTTGCTTTTAAATAAGACAAGCAAGGAGAAAATATTGTATATAAAATGTACTGTTGTGCCTACGACATGTAGAAATG
>NW_012148719.1:2432073-2435007 GCF_000956105.1 Propithecus coquereli
TTTTCTTCTGGTTATTATTTCACTACTAATGGCATTTGTTAATCAGTCAATTATAGCCATGTAATTTTTATATGTATTAATACATAAAAACTCTATCGACAAAAGATTATCATCAATACTATAAAAATGTTTAAATAATTCTAAAATTACATTTTTGAATCATGTCTTTGTCGGAAGGAGTATACTTCATATGATAGATAGATATGACATTAACTCACGGAAAATAGAATCATTATGGAGGGGATAAAATTTGGCATAGAATTGAAAGAGAGTTGTTTTTACAATTTTAAGGATAATATAATAATGCTCTAGTACGTGAAAATGCCCAGCAACTGATGGGGTTTTTCATGCACAAGTATTTACCACAGCATTTTTCGCAGAGCATGAATAAACCTGAAGTATCCTGGAGGAGGAATGAAATACTACCACTTCAATAATTATTTATTAGTTCACATTTGAATCCCACAAAGATCAGTTTATATTCATGTAAACCTATGAATTTGTCTTCCTGATCGATAGGGGTTTCTCCCCTTAATTGAAGCAAGATAATTCCTCTTTTGAAAAGTCAAGTAATAATTTTAGTGTTAGAATTCTTACCTACGAACTTTAGCAGAATATTGCAAAGCAGGTTAGAAAGATGAGAAATATCAGTTTGCTTCACTTTCGATTGCTTTGATATCCTAAAGTGTCATATACAGAAAACACATGATTATTTTCTGTGTGTTGGGTAAGATAATGGTACTTGTAATTTGGTACAGTTAAAGATTTTTTTAGACTTTTTATCTTTTGAAATCCAAATGATCTTAGCTGTTTCACTAATTAGCTGTGTGACATAAGACAAACATTTTAGTCTTAAGTAGGGGTTAGCACTTTCTTCTTATCCTTGTCAGTTGTGAACGTTATAATTATAAAATTGGCATGGTGGAGAAGGAAAAACAGCAACTGGGTATAACTTGAGGAAAGTAATTTATGCTGGGTTGCTTAAGGTGGGGTGAAAAAAGACACAAGATACATAATGACACATATATGTGAAATATGCAGGGCTAAAAATATAATTTGTTGTGGTATAAAATAGTATATTTGAAACCTATTTTCTGTTTATAAGAACAGAAGGGAAGATTGAAATATATATCATATACCATATGGTATATGATGCAGGCTATTTAAATAAAAATATTATATCTGAAGACAGTTATATCTCTAGTCTATAGAAATGGCTTTCTATATTTTTATAAATTTACGTGGATAAATTTAAAAATAACAAAAAAACTTAATTGGAGTTTGCAGCTTTTTTTGTATTGTCTATTATATCCATGCTAATTCTGTTTGGGGTATTGGTGATGTAGCATTGTCATTCTTTTTTTGTCATTCTTCCTATTTTAAAGAAAATAATAAATTTTATATTTTCGAGTTCTTTAAAAACTGACTACATACTAATTATTACACTTTGTTAAAATGTATCTGGTACACCTGTGCAAAATTTTGTATTTGTTCACTGCTATCTCCCTATCTCTATTTACATCTACTTGTTAACAAGTGTTATATTGATTAGTATTATTAAATAGTTCGAATGTAAAGAAAAGCACAGAGCGAATAATCAGGACGCAAACATAGCCATGTAACCCCCATTCAGATTGTCTAAGGTTGAGTTCCCTCGAAGCAGACCTGAGAGCAGGCATTTGAGTGCACGTAGTTATTGAGGAAGTGCTCGTAAGGGAAATCTGAGAGGAAGGGAGTGCAGCGTAAGAGGGAGTTAAACAAGGACATAGTCTCAAGAGTAAGTTTAGGCATGGCTGCATCAATAGGAATAGGGTCCTGGATCACAATTGCAGCACAGTGTTTTCCTCTTTGAAGCAATGTGCTTGGTCACGAATATAGGGGAAGGGCCCTACCAGTGTTTTCCTGGTAAGGTGGCTCCTTTCAGGTAAAAGCAGGTTTCTGGAGAAGAGGTGTAGCCGGGAGCAATAGGAAGCCAATATTCACAGCGACTGAGTAAGGAGTGGGCCAGGATCTGGGCAGGGCACCATAAAGTCCTTGGTTTCCCTCCCACAGCTAAAAGAGAAGTCAAAACCTCTCTGCTCCTAGTCCTAGCTGTCAGAATGTGTTGGTATCTCCTCCTGTTACAGATGCCCAGTCCACCTCAAAGACGGGTTGGGTGGAGACTTCCCAGATGAACTCACCACATATATTAGTATTCTGCTATAATCATTTTTTTTTTATCCAGATCATCATCATCATCAACAAAAACTGCTGGAACACCAACTAGTTTGGTGTCTAGGTAACCAAGAAATTTTTCTATCTCCTAGAGAAAAAACTCTTCAACTTCGGGCAACTCTAAGACTGTATTTTTAATCATGGCCCTTCAAGAAACAAATACATATAATATAATCTTGTGTATGATGAGAGAAATTCAAATCTGATTAATCATTTCGTTTTCAGAGAGTTATCTAGTCCAGTCTTGACTCACAGGAAAAGTTAGCCAATGTGTATTGCTAGAACTCCTCATGGAGGTTATTTCATGTTTTTCAGTTGGATTTAATATAGTGACCAACCCCCAGCCCTGCCTTCTCTCACACCATGAAGTTAGCCCTTAGTGCAGAGAACACATCACTGGATCCTGAATATGTGGTCCATTTATAGACCTTTCCAACGTGCTGGTGCTGAGCTGGTCAGCAGGCAACATACCTGAAATATTTAGGGACTTTTGAGCATCAAACTATGCACCATTGCCCATAAATTCTGTGAACATTTGTACAAATTCCACTTCATTACCCTCTTCTATCCTCATCATAAGAATGCAAGAATGACAATCACTTTACTTATTCATTTCTACTCTAGGCCTACATTTCAACTATCTTACTAGTGAAGACATCTTTTTGAGTGAAAAATGGCCGTCCAATATTTCACTAATGGAAATGCATTTCATTTTAGCCA
>NW_012148719.1:2436187-2437968 GCF_000956105.1 Propithecus coquereli
AAAATATTATATCTGAAGACAGTTATATCTCTAGTCTATAGAAATGGCTTTCTATATTTTTATAAATTTACGTGGATAAATTTAAAAATAACAAAAAAACTTAATTGGAGTTTGCAGCTTTTTTTGTATTGTCTATTATATCCATGCTAATTCTGTTTGGGGTATTGGTGATGTAGCATTGTCATTCTTTTTTTGTCATTCTTCCTATTTTAAAGAAAATAATAAATTTTATATTTTCGAGTTCTTTAAAAACTGACTACATACTAATTATTACACTTTGTTAAAATGTATCTGGTACACCTGTGCAAAATTTTGTATTTGTTCACTGCTATCTCCCTATCTCTATTTACGTCTACTTGCTAACAAGTGTTATATTGATTAGTATTATTAAATAGTTCGAATGTAAAGAAAAGCACAGAGTGAATAATCAGGACGCAAACATAGCCATGTAACCCCCATTCAGATTGTCTAAGGTTGAGTTCCCTTGAAGCAGACCTGAGAGCAGGCATTTGAGTGCACGTAGTTATTGAGGGAGTGCTCGTAAGGGAAATCTGAGAGGAAGGGAGTGCAGCGTAAGAGGGAGTTAAACAAGGACATAGTCTCAAGAGAAGTTTAGACATGGCTGCATCAATAGGAAAAGGGTCCTGGATCATAAATTGCAGCACAGTGTTTTCCTCTTTGAAGCAGTGTGCTTGGTCACGAATATAGGGGAAGGGCCCTACCAGTGTTTTCCTGGTAAGGTGGCTCCTTTCAAGTAAAAGCAGGTTTCTGGAGAAGAGGTGTAGCCGGGAGCAATAGGAAGCCAATATTCACAGCGACTGAGTAACGAGTGGGCCAGGATCTGGGCAGGGCACCATAAAGTCCTCGGTTTCCCTCCCACAGCTAAAAGAGAAGTCAAAACCTCTCTGCTCCTAGTCCTAGCTGTCAGAATGTGTTGGTATCTCCTCCTGTTACAGATGCCCAGTCCACCTCAAAGACGGGTTGGGTGGAGACTTCTCAGATGAACTCACCACATATATTAGTATTCTGCTGTAATCATTTTTTTGTATCCAGATAATCATCATCATCAACAAAAACTGCTGGAACACCAACTAGTTTGGTGTCTAGGTAACCAAGAAATTTTTCTATCTCCTAGAGAAAAAACTCTTCAACTTCGGGCAACTCTAAGACTGTATTTTTAATCATGGCCCTTCAAGAAACAAATACATATAATATAATCTTGTGTATGATGAGAGAAATTCAAATCTGATTAATCATTTCGTTTTTAGAGAGTTATCTAGTCCAGTCTTGACTCACAGGAAAAGTTAGCCAATGTGTATCGCTAGAACTCCTCATGGAGGTTATTTCATGTTTTTCAGTTGGATTTAATATAGTGACCAATCCCCAGCCCTGCCTTCTCTCACACCATGAAGTTAGCCCTTAGTGCAGAGAACACATCACTGGATCCTGAATATGTGGTCCATTTGTAGACCTTTCCAACGTGCTGGTGCTGAGCTGGCCAGCAGGCAACATACCTGAAATATTTAGGGACTTTTGAGCATCAAACTATGCACCATCCCCCATAAATTGTGTGAACATTTGTACAAATTCCACTTCATTACCCTCTTCTATCCTCATCATAAGAATGTAAGAATGACAATCACTTTACTTATTCATTTCTACACTAGGCCTACATTTCAACTATCTTACTAGTGAAGATATCTTTTTGAGTGAAAAATGACCATCCAATATTTCACTAATGGAAATGCATTTCATTTTAGCTGTGAAAATATAATAATAAA
>NW_012148719.1:2438018-2439120 GCF_000956105.1 Propithecus coquereli
TGAGTCACAGAAGAAACTGAAGACATTGATGGAAGTGAGTAGAAGAGCTAATGCCTAGAATACAAAGGTATTTATATGTGTTCACAGTTTAGGAACGTGATTAATGTAATGTTCTCCATAGCAGTGGCATGTTAGCACAACAGGAGTCAGAACACAATAAAAGGGATTACAGCATGGCGAATTCTCTGAATCCCTAACCACCAGGTAGGTGATGTCTGCGTGTTCATGAATAAGCCACCACCTGCCACAGTTCAAGGAAGAAATTGTCTTTGGGCAGAAGGAAAAGGAAGGACAAAAAGAGAGAATTGTTTTTGAAGGGAAGACTAAGTTTTAGCAATGTATTAGAATGAAGAATGAAAAGTCAGTCCTCAGGCTAAAGTAAGTTATGTAACTATAGGGTTTTGGCAGGTGAGAAAAGACCTTAAAGTGTACTGAGTACTGACTTTGGGTTATGTGATTACGGAAGAGAAAGGTCAGGCGTGGCTATTTTGGGTTTCAGAAACTTGCCATCACAATTTAATGGTTACAGAGAAAAAAGGACAAGGAATTAAACCACGTGAGATCCTCTTGTTATAATTAGATGGTTTATATAATTACGATTTAATAGAGGTTAGGCGAAGAATATTAGAGGGACAAAGGGATTAGTCAAAGTGTCTTGCTTATAAATGTAACTGAAATATTTGAAATGAATTTTTTAAAGAAATCATTTTTTATTTATAGCAGCACAATTCACAATTACAAAGATATGGAAACAACCCAGGTGCCCATCAATACATAAGTGGATTAACAAAATGCGGTATATGTATACCACAGCATACTACTTAGCCATAAAAATATGGGGAACTAATGCCTCTTGTATTATTCTCAATGGAGCTGGAGCCCATTCTTGTAAGTGAAGTATCACAAGAACAAAAAAACGAACAACACAGGTACTCACCATTAAATTTGTACTAATCGACCAACAATTATGTGCACATATGACAGTAAAATCCACTGGGGATTGGGCAGGATGGAGGGGGAAGGAGGGGATGGGCAAATTTACACCCAATGGGTGAGGGGCGTGCTGTCTGGGAGATGGGCATGCTTGTAGCTTTGACTCAGG
>NW_012148719.1:2448080-2449111 GCF_000956105.1 Propithecus coquereli
GTGTTGCTGCAAAAGACATGATTTCATTATTTTTAAAGACTGAGTAATATTCCATTGTGTGCATGTGTATCACATTTTCTTTATCCAATCATCCATTGACGGAAACTGAGATCGATTCCATAACTTTGCTATTAGGAATAGTGCTGTGATAAACATCTATATGCAGGAATCTTTTTGATATAATGATATCTAATTCCTTGGGGTAGATATCCAGTAGTGAGATTTCTGGACCAAATGGTAATTCTATTTTTAGTTCTTTGGGAAATCACCACACTGTTTCCCCTAGAGGTTGTGTTAACTTACATTACCACCAACAGTCTATAAGTATTCCCTTTTCTCTGCATCCTTGCCAACATTTGTAATTTTTTGACTTTTTAATAATAGCCATTCTGACTGGTGTAACATGATATCTCATTGTTTTAATTTGCATTCTCTGATGATTAGTGATGTTGAGCATTTTTTCATATGCTTGTTGGTCATTTGACTGTGTTCTTTTGAAAAATGTCTACACATGTCATTTGTCTACTTTGTAATGGGATTATTTGTGTTTTTGTTCTTGTTGAGTTACTCGTAAATTCTGGATATTAGTCCCTTGTTGGCGCATACTGTGCAAATATTTTCTCCAATTCTGCAGGTTGTCTGTTCACTCTGAAGATTATTTCTTTTGCTGTGCAGAAGCCTTTTATAATAGTTTCATTAAATACCATTTGTCTATTTTTGTTCTTGTTGCTTGTGCTTTTGAGGGCTTAGTCATGATTTCTTTGCCTAGACCAATGTCCAGAAGAGTTTTTCCTAGTTTTTTTTTCTAGCGTTTTAATAGTTTCAGGACTTACATTTATGTCTTTAATTCATCTTAGTTGATTTTTATATATGGTGATAGATAGGGGTCTAGTTTCATTATTTTGCATATGACAATCTAATTTTCTTAGCAACATTTATTATAGGGTGTCCTATCCTCAGTGTATATTTTTTTGTTGATTTTGTCAAATATCAGTTGGCTGTAGATATGTGGCCTTATTTCTGGATTCTCT
>NW_012148719.1:2449161-2449462 GCF_000956105.1 Propithecus coquereli
TATTATAGGGTGTCCTATCCTCAGTGTATATTTTTTTGTTGATTTTGTCAAATATCAGTTGGCTGTAGATATGTGGCCTTATTTCTGGATTCTCTCTTGTAGTTCATTGATCTATGTGCCTATTTATGTACCAGTACCCTACTATATTGGTTACTACAATCTTGTAGTATAACTTGAAGTCAGTTAATGTGATGCTTCTAGATTTATTCTTTATACTGGGGACTACTTTGGCTATTCAGGCTCTTTTTTGGCTCAATATGAATTTTATGATTGTTTTATCTAATTCTGCAAAGAATGACAA
>NW_012148720.1:0-568 GCF_000956105.1 Propithecus coquereli
GGGACACCATCAAGACTAATAAATGTATTATAGAAGTTTCAGAAGAAGGTAAAAAAGAGAATGAGGAAGAAAGCTTATTCAAAGAAATATAGACATACCTCAGAAATATATTGTGGGTTCAGTTCCAGAGGCCAGAAATGAAGTGACCATCACAATAAAGTGAGTCACATGAAATTTTTGTTTTTCTTGTGTATATAAAAGTTATTTTTACACATCGTAGTTTATTAAATGTTTAATAGCATTATGTCTATAAAACATGCATACCTAATTAATAATACTTTATGGATAAAAATGCTAATGATCATCTGAGCCTTCAGTGAATCATAATCTTTTTGCTGGTTGAGGGTTTTGCCTTGATATTGATGGCTGATTGATCAGGATGGTGGTTGCTTATGATTGGAGTGGCTTGGCAATTTTTTAAATAAGACAACTTTGAAGTTTCCCTCATCAATTGACTCTTCCTCTCACGAAAAATTTCCCTGTAGTGTGAAATGCTATTTGATAGCATTTTATCCATAGCAGAACTTCTTTCAAAATTGGAGTCAATCCTCTTAAACCCTCCTGCTGA
>NW_012148720.1:1167-1512 GCF_000956105.1 Propithecus coquereli
TCATACGTTAGGTCTCAAAACAAGTCCTGACAAATTTCAGAAGATAAAAGACATACCAAGTATCTTTTCTGACCACAATGGAGTGAAAGTAGAAATCAATAACAGCAAGAAAATGGGAATATTTACAAATATGTGAAAACTAAACAACACACTCTTAAAAAACCATTGGGTCAAAGAAGAAATCAAAATGGAATTTTAAAAATATCTTAAGACAAATTAAAATAAAAACACAATCACCACAACTTATGGGATGCAGCAAAACCAGTATTAAGATGCAGGTTTATAGTGACGAACATCTAAATTAAGAAAGAAGAAATCTCAAATAAACAAATCTAACTTTATACT
>NW_012148720.1:3125-3491 GCF_000956105.1 Propithecus coquereli
TGCACCCAACATTGGAGCACCTAAATACATAAAGCAAATATTAACAAAACTGAAGGGAGAAATAGACTGCAATATAATAATAGAGGACTTCAGTAGCCCACTTTCAACAATGAATAAATCATCTGACAGAGAAGCAATAAGAAAACATTGGCCATAAACTCCTATTAGACCAAACGAACCTAATAGCCATATATGAAACTTTCCACCCAACAGCAGAATACACATCCTTCTAAAGTGCACATCTTCTAAAGTGAGCATTACTCAGAATATGTCATACGTTAGGTCTCAAAACAAGTCCTGACAAATTTCAGAAGATAAAAGACATACCAAGTATCTTTTCTGACCACAATGGAGTGAAAGTAGAAA
>NW_012148720.1:3541-3898 GCF_000956105.1 Propithecus coquereli
TGCACCCAACATTGGAGCACCTAAATACATAAAGCAAATATTAACAAAACTGAAGGGAGAAATAGACTGCAATATAATAATAGAGGACTTCAGTACCCCTCTTTCAACAATGAATAAATCATCTGACAGAAAAGCAATAAGAAAACATTGGCCATAAACTCCTATTAGACCAAACGAACCTAATAGCCATATATGAAACTTTCCACCCTACAGCAGAATACACATCCTTCTAAAGTGCACATCTTCTAACGTGAGCATTACTCAGAATATATCATACGTTAGGTCTCAAAACAAGTCCTGACAAATTTCAGAAGATAAAAGACATACCAAGTATCTTTTCTGACCACAATGGAGTGA
>NW_012148720.1:4557-5844 GCF_000956105.1 Propithecus coquereli
AGGCCCAGCACTTTCTCAGTTAAATTACATTGTGACTTGACCCAACTTTTTGGTCTGGTGGCTAAGAGGGGGTAAACTCTGAAATGTATTCTTCCTAGGGTCCTTCAGGCAAAGAATTGTGTATTTTTGTCAAGGAAGAGTGGAATGCTTTCCTTAATGGGGCACAGTGGCTTATTTTTATAAGCCTGGAGCATTATGCAACATCTGGGGATTCAAAATTTTTTAATACATCAACCAAGATGCCCCCAGCCCATATTTTCAGAAGATCCTAGTCTTTCCAACTCAAGATTCTGACCCTGGCATAATAATTTTTTCTGAGATGGAGCATTCAACCTGCTCTAATATTCTGCTATTCTTTAATTAAGTCCTAGGCATGACCCGAATTATTTTCTGCTCTTTGGTTGCATGCAATGAGAATTTCTCCATATAACACTAACACTGCCTTCTCTCATCATACTTAGCCTTTATTCATCTAATTCGATTGTCCTGTAATTACCACTTGTCCCAAAATCTCTCAGCTATCAGAGACATTGCCCTTGCTAGCACATTTTCCTTCACCAATATCTTACCTATTTTACCATGACTGTAAATAAACAATTTCTCAATGATGGTATGCCAAAGGGGCTATCCATACTCCATATACCATTAGTGATGGATGACTATTACCAACTTTTTGGTGGTTAGTCCAACACCAAAATCCTTTGTTGGAACTTCATTCTTCTTGACACCACTTGCCTTAGGTCAGGTGACCCAGAAGACAAATTCTAAAAAGATTTGCATGTACAAAGTTTATTAGAAAGTAATGGGAGTATCAGTAGACAGTGGGCTGGAGAAATTTAATTTCAATGTATTCACAACAAAGTTGTCAGCCGATTCCAGGGGAAGCTCTGAAGTTGGGAAGTTTCATGCCTTGAGGTAAAGAAACTAGGCATTTTTACCTATTTACCAATCGATGGATGGGAAATGTCCCAAAGGAAGGGGCTAGGCTGTAGAAGAGGGGCTTCTCTTTGAGGACAAATTCCCAGAGAAAAATTCAATGGTCAACTGACAACACTCCGGGAAGTTGGGAGAATGTGTGCCTCAGTCCTGAAGTGGGAGCTGTACTTAAGTCAGAGCAACTGTTAGACTCTCTCGTAAGATTCTTTATTCATGCTTTCTCTAACTGATATTTAGTGTTGTACAGATAACACTAAAAATCAGAATCCATTTGCAATTCTAATATTTATAACTCATGGATAATTCATCTAAAATTCTAGGTATCAGCATTTCTTTATGCAATATATAAAT
>NW_012148720.1:7664-8028 GCF_000956105.1 Propithecus coquereli
TATTCCAAGAGATTATACTACAATTTTAATGTAGAGTTGTGCCAACAGAATGACTCTTGTGTGAAATATGTGTTTAATGACATAATGATTTTACATAACTAAATGAACTAAAGCTTTTATGTCATATCAACAGTGATAGGCTCTTCATACATACTATTAATAATATGATCAGAAGTGATAATTTTGATAGGAAAAATTAAATACAACAGGCAAGTAAACAAAGGTTTCCAGAACAATGTAGTCATTATAAAATCACCTTCAGGACATTAAGGAATTAAAAATCCTTCATCTATAAAATCATGTTTTCTTGGTAACTTTGATGGGTTGTATTTTTATTTTTCATTAAGAAAAATGACAGCAAATG
>NW_012148721.1:0-597 GCF_000956105.1 Propithecus coquereli
GAGACCCTATCTCAAAAAAAAAAAAAGAAAAAGAAAATGTAAAATAGTGCAACTGTATGGAAAACAGTGGCAGTTTCTCAAAATATTAAAAATAAGATTATCATATGGTCCAGCAATTTCACTTCTGGGCATATACCCCCCAAAATTGAAAGCTTTATCTTGAAGAGATATTTGTACACCCACGTTCATAGGAGGACTATTAACAACAACCAAGAGGTGGAAGCAACCCAAATGTCCATCGACAGACGAATGGGTAAACAAAATGTGATATTGTATATACTGAAGGGGATCAGAACATGTCACCCCAAAAATATGTTTTGGCATATTGATTATTTTGAGCTAAAGGCCAGTGAGAAATAGCAGATGCAGGAAGGGCTCTCCATTTGACTCCTTTCTGCCTAAAAGCAAGGCACAGATTTCCTAAGAAAGGTATTCTCCTAGTACCAGGAAGAAAACATTCTTATCACTGGAGATGGGGAGTCTACACTGAGATGAGTCTACGCAAACAAACCTTACTAAAACAACCCTAATCTACCAATAGTCTCCCTCATTTTTTCCCAGTCATTTTCCCACGATTTAGTATTCATGCAAGCCCAA
>NW_012148721.1:2532-3946 GCF_000956105.1 Propithecus coquereli
TTATAACATATTTAAAGTGTTTAACACTGTCTATGCCATTCCATATAAACAGATCTTTAATCATAATGTAGCATACCTGAAAAAAATACCAGAACTCCAGATATCCATACTTTGAAATAAACAATCTAGTACGTGGAATACATAATGCAGATAACTACATACTAGCAAAACGTTATGTACCATTTGATATCACAGCATGGGATTTTGGTATCACTTTAAGGTAATGGGTTAGTTTTGCATTTTTAGTGAAATCATTATTATTTTCTGGAGATCATAAATTAGGCTTATAAATACTTAGTAAGAGGTGTCATTAAAATCAGCCCAAGAATTTTCAAATGACTATTTTGCTCAAATCTTACCTAAATTAGGGAATTGAGAAGAAAATTATTTGATTCTGAAAAAAATTTAATAAAATTATTTGAGTGACTTCAACTTGATTTGAAGTTCAAAAATCTTCTTTTAGTGACAAATACTAAATATTGAAGGGATAAGTAGAAATTAGAAAATCGTAATTTAGTGGCCACTTTCATGTAATAATGGATGAAAGCAAGGATCATCGATGGGTGCTAAAACAACTGGTTGAAAGATTGCTGAGGACAGGATAGTCAAAGGGTCTCAAACTATCACCCCACTGTCTACTTACAAATCATAAAATGCAATACGAGTCTTTATAATTGAGAGATATAGCAGCCACCCTTTTAACAAATGGTCAAGCTTGGCATTCCCAATAGTGGGATAGCTTGGCATCCTGTACCTCCTGATAATGGGATGTTCTCCACATAACTCATGTGATATTCTTGTTGGAAATGTTTGACCAGGATCTATTCAGAAATAAACAGTTCATAAATCCAGAATATGAGATGCTATGTGGAAAAAGTGACCCAGACTACTCAAAGGGTTCAATGGTGACAAGAACAGAGAAAAGGTCAGGGAACAGCTTTAGGTTGAGGGAATCTAAAGAGACATAACAACCAGTGCGTGATTGGCTCCTGTATTTTTTTCCTCTTTTTTTAAAGAATATAAAGTACATTTTTGGAACAATTGGAAAAACTTAGGTATAAACTATATGTTGCATTATATTCTTGAATTAGTATTGTATTTCTATTTGTAGTAACAGTGATGGGGTTATGTAAAAGAATTTCTTTGTTCTTAGGAGATGGAGACTACAATAAAGTACTTGGGTTAAATGTCACAATGTCTACAATCTACTTTTGGGTAGCTTGGCAAAATAGGTGTGGGAATATGTGGGGTGCATGTGTGTACAGAAAGAGATTTGAGCAGTGTGGAAAAAAGTTAACAGTTAGTGACAGGATATACAGGTGTTCATTGCACTGTTTTTTCAACTTTTCTAAGGATTTGAAATTTTTCAAAATAAAAAATTGTATTTCTTCCTTTTTAATTCAAAAAGTATAAT
>NW_012148721.1:9667-10811 GCF_000956105.1 Propithecus coquereli
TGGTTTTATCTACTACTGACCTAGAAGAATATTGAAGTTTAGAAAAATGGAATATCTCGTAAGCAGTATATTACCTTTCTTCTTACTATAAAATATGAGTGTTGGATTTTTTATTTTGATTTTTTTTACTATCATGGAGTCTGTTTATTGCTGTTGATGCCACGGATGTTACAAAGGAAGATATTAACCCCCATTCATTTCCTGCCACTGTCAAGAAAATAAATGGCCTATAATACTTGTGAAAGATAATGAAGTCCTGCATTATAATAACATTCTACTGTTCTGCAGTTTAATAAATATATACAAAAGATCTATCAGTGCTACATATTTTAATAATTCCAGAAAGACCCAAGAAGTAAAATAATTAAAATCATCATTCATCACCCAGAATTATCTTTCCTTATGCTATCTAACTCCCTCAACCCCCACATATGTCCAAAGAGTTGGCCTCCTATTTGGAATATGTAATACTAGTCAGAATTTTGGTAATTGGGTGAAGAATAAACTATTTGATTTCTATACCAAATGAGTGTACTTCAATTCAGTTCTGACATTAGCCACCTAGAGTTAGTGCAGACCCCACAAGTTAAGGGTTCAGTCCTTCAGACTCACTTCAGGGTCTCCAGGGCACTCACCTTTCTGACCAACTTGGCTACAAATTTAGGGGTTCCTAAGACCCCTGTGGGTCAATAATTTGCTAGAATGACTCACAGAATTTAGGAAACTGCTGTACTTAAAATTATAGCTTTATTAAGGCTACAACTCAGGAACAGCCCAGGGAAGAGACACATGAGGCAAGATATGGGAAGGAATGTGGAACTGCCACGGCCTGTGGAGTCAGGGAACATCACCTTCCGGACACCTCAAGGTGTTCATTAACCAAAAACCTCCACTGAGGCTTAGTGTTCAGAGTTTTTATTGGGGTTTCATAACATAGGCATGATTTATTGAATGTTTGGCCGTGTGCATAAGCTTAGTTTCCAGCTCCCTTCTTCTCTCTGGAGGTCAGGATGGCTCAAAGTTCCAACTCTCTAATTAGTCTTTCTGGTGACCAGCTTCAATCCTGAAACTTTCTGGGCGCACTGTGAGTCACTTCATTATCATAACAAAGATACTCAGGAAATTTCAAGGGTTTTAGGAGCTC
>NW_012148721.1:12596-13202 GCF_000956105.1 Propithecus coquereli
TAGTCTGGCTTTTTCACTCTGGCTGGAGTGCAGTGGTGTCATCATAGGTCACTGTAACCCCAAACTCCCTGGCTCAAGTGATCCTCCTGCCTCAGCCTCCCGGGTAGCTGAGACTATAGTCATTTTCACCATGGCTGGCTAATTTTTTCTGTTTTTAGTTACCCAGCTTATTTCTTTCTATTTTTAGTAGAGATGAAGTCTCACTCTTGGTCAGGCCAGTCTTGAACTCCTGACCTCAAGCAATCCTCCTGCCTTGGCCTCCCAGAGTACTAGGATGTTTTAGAAGAATTTTCAAATATTTTTTTCAAAGTGGCAAATAAATGAGTTATGTACAAATTTTTCAAATTTATTTTTGCTTATGTCCTCTTTTAAATGATTTTCCTCCTATAAACTACAATAAATTGAAATAAAATCTGTAGAATTCTTTCTGTATGATTGATATTTGATAGATTCAACAATATTGATGTACTATTATTGCTACAGTACAATGATAATATCTTGATACAATCAATCAATAATGGTAGCAGAAGCTGTGTGTGGAATCCTCATGGAATTTGTTCACATGTAATGGTACTTTAGAACTAGTCTTAAAAACCTTAAAGGAAA
>NW_012148721.1:15693-16018 GCF_000956105.1 Propithecus coquereli
CTATTTTATAAATTACTGCAAAAGGATTGGTAATGATCATTGAATATACTACTATCTCTAGGACTAAGAATATGAATATAAACTCTGACAATATAGAATTGATACAATTTACAAGAGTTAGAAGCGTAACAGAGAGAAAAGACGGAAAGTAGTGAAGTGCACAGATTTCCTCAACTTTCAGTCAGGAGTGCCAGAGATTTACCCAAGGTTACACAGGTAGTGGAAAACATAGTTAAGATTCAATCCCATCTTTTCAAATTATTTTTGACTTGTGAGCAAAACCTGATTCAGGTTCAGGGTTTACTCTATGTAGATAAACGGAAAA
>NW_012148721.1:18727-19360 GCF_000956105.1 Propithecus coquereli
ATGTACCTTGACATCCATTCTTTTCTTCCTCACCCCCTATAATTTTTGAATTTAGAACTTAGATCCATAAAAGCATCCTAAAATTATTTGAGGAAGATACATGAGAGGACAATCAGATGAGGAATACTCTGAAAAGGAAGAGTGATAAGGAAAGACTAGTTCAGTCATATATCAATGAGTATTACAAAGCTGCAGTTACCACCACAGCGTGATATTGGCACAGAAGTAAAAGATAGGCTAATAAGACCCAATAAAGGGTTGAAAATAACTTGCAGAAGTTTATGGAAATTTAGTATATGATAAAGTAGTATTTTAAGTCAGTTGCAAAAAATATGTGGATTATTTAATAAATGACATTTGCACAACTGGCTAGAATTTGTGTTTTTTTAAAAAAGCTTGATGTATACAGCAGCCACAGATATGGTTTTCTGTTTCTGATTTTAATGAAAATATTTGGTAATTTACTATTACTTTAATTTTGACTATTGGCCTGAAATAGATTTTTTTTAAGAAATAATTATTTGAGGGGAAAATAAGAATAGTGTTTAATGTTAGCAAATGCCTTTTTTTATTATATATATGTAGAAATCATATTTTTACTTATTTACTATGTTGATGTGACTCATTACATCA
>NW_012148722.1:0-308 GCF_000956105.1 Propithecus coquereli
ATTAGCTACAGGGACAGTTATCTCTCTAATCTGAGGGAATGTTGACAGTATCCCTTCCTTCCCTAAAACAAAAACAGGTACCCTGATAATCCAATCGTTTATGTGTAGAATTAAGGTCACACCTCAGAAATTCCTTGTTTAAAATATGAACAGATAATTTTAAATGAATGATATAATGTACCAATGATATTTTTGTGCAGAAAATCAACATCTTTTTTTAACACAAAATCAAAATATGTTTATTGTGATCATAAAACAGTAAAAATGGATTTAATGATGAGAAACGTAAATGGAAATATATCCTATGT
>NW_012148722.1:838-2360 GCF_000956105.1 Propithecus coquereli
AAAAGCATAGATAAAATAAATAGAAGTGCTTTTAAGGAAGTTGTGTCATGACAAATGTTAACATGAGGCAAAGGAAAAATTTAGGGCATTAAGATAGATTTCGCTTTTAGCTTCCCCTCATCCCTTTTTTTTTTTCATATGCAGAGTATAAGGCTGCTGGAAATATCAAAAAGAGCACAGAGACCCACTAAAGGGATATAAGTGACATTGAAAGAATCCCTTTCCACTCTGGGTCTCTTAAGATGTCTTCTAGTTCTAATATACATTGAACTGAGATAAGAGATACAACAAAAGCTTTGTCAAATAACTGGGGAGAGCAAGAGAGACAGAGAACCATTGCCAGTATTATTTGTACCAGCTAAAGTTAATATACTTTGTGCATTAATTAATGATTACTGTGTGCAGTAGACTCTCTGCAATTATTCTACAGAAGATGACAACCCAGATTAGGTTTTATTGAAATGGGAAGTGAGAAAAACAAATACCTAATTATAACAGAGGCATTGTAGAAGAAAGATATCGCTTCTGTTCAAAGTCTTTACAACACAAGGGAAATATTTACTACAGTATTCTCGTTAAAGTTCATTAAATATGTAGGGAAAGGGACGGGGGCTTTAAAGGGACAGGGGCTTTGGTGTAGTGAAAGGGAAGAGTGCTTTAATTCCCAGCTGCTTCAGTTACTAGGCTGGCAGCCTTGCATACATTTCCAATCTCTGTTGACCATAATATGCTCCTCTGTTTTAATAAATATTGATTAAATGCATACTATGTACTAGAGATTGTTCTAGGTTTTGGGAATTCAGAAGCAAGCAAGATGAAAGTCTCTGTTCTCTTGATTTTTACCTTCTAAAGAGGAACACAGAAAAATACATTAACAAATAAATACATACCAGAATATCAGGTGGTATTAAGTGGGATGAAGAAAAACAAATTGGAGGGAGAGCAACTGAGATCAGTGGTGGGAGACCTATGTCAGGCCAGGTGGTCAGGAAAGGCCTCTCTGAGCAGAGACTGAATGAAGGGATAGTGAGAACCACAGGGCTCTCTGGGGGATAAACTCTCCAGGCAGAAGATATAGGAAATGCAGAAACCTCTATGAAGAAATGATGTTGTTATGTTCGATGAAGAAAAGTTAATGTGCGTAAAGCAATTTAAGGAATGGGGATAGTGTCAGGAGATGAGGAGAAAGGAAAGCAAGCAGCAGCCAGATTGTGCAAAATCTCATAGGCCCAGGTAGAGATTGCATTTTAGCGTGAGGAGTTTTGTGCAGGAGAAAAAATAATATCTTAGAAATAGTACCTGGTATGTAACATTACTTAGGAAATATTAAATTTTCCTTTCCTTATCCCCCTCATGGTAAAGCAGAAGATTCTTTTAGACTATCTTAACAGACACTTTGAAGCGTGAGGTTCTTGGCACACAGAGACTTGTGGAAATTTTAATGGCTATTTTGTTCTCTTCAATACAGAGAGGTAGTAGAAAGATTTATTTGATTTTCTGATGTGACTCCAATATACTATAT
>NW_012148722.1:5025-5461 GCF_000956105.1 Propithecus coquereli
TTGCCTCTTTAGAGCTGTTGACCTTGAACAAGTCCTAAACTCTCCAAGCCTCACTTTTTTCATTTCTATAATGGAGTAGAAATGACACCTTCCTCGTGGAATTGTAATTACTGAATGTGATAAGAAATATGAATTGCTTATCACAGTAAACAACTCATAAATGTTAGCTAGTATAATTACATTGTTATATCACATTCACTTAATCTATGAAATTATTTTCAGTTCTTTAAAATCTCTACCATTTAAAGGAAATATCTTGCTGCCAACATTTATTTACCGACATTTCTAACTCACTAGCTAGAAAGGATGGCTCTTTAGATCAGGAAAACCCAAAGATGAATCAGAAAGGGACACAGACCTAAATAGTTTTATTAAAGTATATTCCAGTGGTCAAGACTGAAAAGGTGGCAAGCCTAATAATTTTATCTTGGGCTCA
>NW_012148722.1:8166-9119 GCF_000956105.1 Propithecus coquereli
ATTTCTCAAGTTGATTAAAGTTGGATTCCTTATTCCACTAAGATATTTGGCTACCACCAAAATTCTAGTCATGTTGAAAAACTCAGCTGACACAGACAGAACTCTTAGAATTTGAATTTTTTAGTTCTAGGTGATTCTCATTCATCTATTGAAGCGGTTCTCCATCTAATCATACCCAATGTCCCCGTTACTAATAAGCATTTTGTAATGCCTTGAAATGAAATTTTAAAACAGTATTAATGACCTACACACATAATCTTGAAAAATCAATATAAATCCCTAAATTTAAGATATAAAAGAAAAGGAATTCATAATACAATAATACATACTTGGTAGGTAAAAGGCTGGGCATGATTACCCTAAAAACATAATAAAGTAATTAGATGCTTACCCCTGGCAAGTTTAGATTTAAGTGAAATAGAACATTAAATTGATATATTTTCAACACATTTTCTTATAGTCAATTTTTTTAAAGACGTAAATGTGTATATCCATATCATAATGGCCAGGAATGCAACAACTGCAACTGCAGAACTATGCAGGTATAATTATATTAGAGCCACAGATAACATTAGTAGCATTGTCAGCAGTGTATGATTTTCGAAGGCAAAGTTAGAGCACTTATTTTGTGCCAGCTACTACTCTAAGCACACTACATTATTGACTCATTTAATCCCCACAACATTTTGAGACAGGTACAATTACTATCTCCAATTTACAGCTAAGGAAACTGAAACACGGAGTGGTTAAGGACCTTGCCCAAAGTCACATACAGCAAGTAACTATAGGATCTGTAATTCAAAGCTAGGCTGGCTGGCTCCAGAATCCTTGATTTTAACCTTTCCGTTCTGTCCCTCAGTAAATATCTCCCGGTAAAGCTCCTAAAAATACCAATAGAGTCCGTTCTTCGCCCAATTATCCTAGTTGTTGCATTTCTGGAAAGTACATTGTAT
>NW_012148722.1:10865-11294 GCF_000956105.1 Propithecus coquereli
CCCTGACCTTTCCCCCACTGGTCCCTATGATGGCCCCTAAATCACCTCTTCGAGAACCATGGGGATGTTTGAAAACCATCAGGATTACATCTTTCCAATGGTCTCTTCCCAAAGTATTCTTTATGCATTCAATAAACATTTACTGCAAGCCTCATTTGTACCAGACACTCTACTAGGCATTGGGTATATAAGATAAATAGGATATCATCCCTGCCTTTCAGAGTTTTGTACAATGTATAGTAAATAGCTTTCCAATTATTACTTTCTTTTTCATGCAGGGTGCTTCTAGGAAAAGACTGTGAAGGCCAGTGAATGGAAATATTCCTAGATGGTGATAGTTCTCCATATAAATTATTAAACTGGTATCTGGTTTATGCATTAGTCTCCTGAAACTAGCTTCATGTGATGTCATCACTAACAGAGTGTGGT
>NW_012148722.1:13099-14184 GCF_000956105.1 Propithecus coquereli
TGCTGTCTGAAATAATTAGAGAGCTATGAGTTGCCTCTCTCTTTCAGAAGCGATTGTTATCAATTATGGAATTATTAACAATGCCTCCCATCTGCCTCTAGTTTCCAGCTAAGAATGTTAATTAAAACACAAATCCATTCAAAATTTGGGCAATTTATTACTGAAGATGTTTACTGATGATTCTAATAAAATAAATTTACTCAGTACATAATACAGATATTGATTTCACATTTCACTTATGTCAATAATTTTTCCTTTAGAAAATTATATTACCCCAATGACAGTGTTAGGGAGCTGTGGGTGTTTCCCTTCCTTGGTGATTCATCTAGTTCACCTATTTGCCCCAGAACTAGTATATATTATCAGATTTCTATGTGCATCTCACTGACAGGTAGCTACAGAAGAGAGACTGTGCCATGCCAGAGGCCCTTACCAAATTGTAGCTGAAAATAGAGCTAGGCTAGTGATAGACCTTAAGGCTTTAGGATTCTAGCAACCAGAGGTCTACCTCTACACTACTGAGGGCTAAGATTTGAAGAAAATAGCCAAATTTATTCCCAGCCATGTAAAAGGGGGTTTACTTAAAGTTAGTTTCCCCATCCCAGCTGCTCTATTATACCTAAATTATGTCAGAAAAACAAAACAAAACAAAACAAAAAACTGCTCCATACCTACTTCAAGCCAATGATTCCTCTGCAAGTGGTCAGCTAATCCTTTCCAATCCCCAAGGCAGGATGAAGTTCCAAAAGCATCATAGAGGCTTCTCTACATCTTGCAACTTGAATGCTGAGCAAAAACTACAGGCTTCTAATATTGCTGGGCTTCTCAGATTACGTAGGCCTTAGCTGACCCAGTCTCGGGGACCTGAGCACAGTCACTGTGAGCCATATCCTACATTTCTGTCATTCTCACCCACTGGCCAGAACATTAGTCCTTCCAATTAACAAACATCTGCATGCTTCCTATCCATCTATTTTTCTGTGCATTTTTCCATCATGTTCTTTTGTCCATTTCTGGTCTTCTTCATGAATACTTTCCATTGTGCTCTCTGTAACTGCTGTTCCAAGGTAAGCAGCCCCATCCCA
>NW_012148723.1:0-574 GCF_000956105.1 Propithecus coquereli
TATTATTATATCCTATATTCTATATTAGTCAAAATAACAGACTGTCTACATTTGCTGTCTTTAAGTCATGTACCCCTTTAAGGCCTCAACCCCACGACTACCAGATTTAACCACACTCCTTCGTAGAACTTCCTGCAGGAGTCAGCCCAACCCTGCTGTCACCACCAAGGCTAAGGGGACCCAAAACCGTGGCCTACGTGGGAGGCCCCGGCACGGGGCACCCGGCCTCTCCTAGACGCGCCGCCCTGCGCCGTTCCTGGTTCCCATCCCCTCCACGTCCCACCAGGACCACGTTCCTTTCTGCCCGGCATGAACCTTCCTCAGAGCTGTGCTCTGGAAACTTCTGTGCTTTCCTCTTGGCTCTTTTCTGGTCTTCTCCCGGTGACGTGTAATTTGTAGACTTTCACCGTCTCGCGGCAGGGCGCGCGTCCAGTTCTCGTCCACTCCCTGTGCGTCTCCGCGGGGACTCAGCTTGCACGTTTATCGTTTCCTGGTTCCTGCGGCATCAGAGTTCAAGCCCTGGAGAAGCTGTTCCCTGGGCAGCCACAGTCACTCCTGCGGCCTCAGTTATTGT
>NW_012148723.1:10629-11351 GCF_000956105.1 Propithecus coquereli
GTTACTTAACCTCGCAAACTTCAAATTTCCCGTCTACAAATGGGCTTACTAACAGTAACTACCTCATAAAATTATTCTGAGGTTTAAAATATACATTTGTCCAATGAAACTCACTCCCCAATACTGAAAAAACAACCTCAATAATTGTTTGCTCTTGTCCTTAGACAATGCAAATATCTATCAAAGTGGACTTCTAAAAATCAAATTGAAATGAAAGTTACATCATTATTTTTTTATTTAGTTGTTGTTTGACCTGCTCATGAGCACTTAGAATTTTAGGAAAGTTGTTTTAAATGATAGTTGAAACCTAATAAACCATGGGGGTCTCTTTATTGTTAACAGATTTCCACGTTTATATAAAGTAACACCCTCTTCTCCTACAAACAAAACAAAACAAGAACTTAAAGAACACGGTTAAGAAGAAAGAGAGGTGATTCGAAGGCAATGGTTAGGCAATGACTTGGGTCAAGTTGGTGGTCTGTGTAAGATCAATCTCAGTTTTTTTCTGACCATACATTTTCTACAATTCTAGGTAAGAAAAAATATAGTTGCATTTAAAAAAAAAAATTGTGTCTCAACAAATTAAGTAGTGATGTCATGATTAGAAATATCTGAAATATGTATTAGGAGAAACATTGTAAAAGCATGTAAAACATGACATAACAAGTTGGAAGAGATCTATTTATTTTACTTCTTAAGTAGTGATAAAATAAAAGCTATAA
>NW_012148723.1:13591-13963 GCF_000956105.1 Propithecus coquereli
CCTACTTCATGCAGCATTTCCCTTCCCCCTGTTTCGGGCACAGAATTATATAAATTCTAGATGTATTACATAAACACATTTGAATTTTAAATATGCTCCTAGATTAATTTTTAATAAGATTATGCCACCCTCAGAGAGAAATTTGAGACTCAAATCCAAGACATTTGCACAAGTCAGTCCTATCACGGGCAAGATCGTATTTGAAGTTCAGATTTTTCACAGATAAATATTTGAAAATATCATGCTAGCACTGAATATTTTAAAATGCGTTAGTGGTAAAATTGATAATTATTTTGGTAATAATGATGGGTTTTATACATACTCTGATGTGGATCAATTTGTTTCCATCTCTCATAAATCATTAAAAAGGAT
>NW_012148723.1:19164-19951 GCF_000956105.1 Propithecus coquereli
CCAGAGTGCTAGGATTACAGGCGTGAGCCACCGCGCCCGGCCCAAACGCCACTTCTTTATGCTTCCCAAATCCCAGAAAAGTGTCGTCTACCTTAAAAGCTAATCATTCTCTACAATTCTGGAAATCGCCACTGCTGATACACAATTTCATGTTCACGTGTACATGCTTAATGCATGAAGTTGGCTCTTCCTAAAACCACTTGTCAGTGAGGACAGCCGTTCTCCAGAGCAGACTAAACCGTTTCAGAGGGAGTTATTTGCGCACTCAGGAATCTGCTTCAGCGTGAATACCAGTGTAGGATTTAGGGGAAAACCATTATACTTCTTAGCACTTTTATGGTCAGAAAAACTATATGTTAGATGTGGTTACAAAGACAAATTACTGCAGTCATAAACTACGTACCATGAAAAACAGCCGTGATCTGGTTTCAGTAGGTGGGAAGAGGTTCTCTTGCCGCCTTTCCTTATACTTCCCTCTACCTCGCCAAAGCCCCGTCGCTGTGACTCAGTTGTGCCGCAGTGTTCCGGACGCCCACAGTGGGATTTGAGACACGCCTAATGTGTGGGTCTGGACAGCTCTGTTGGAGAGCCTGGGGCTTTGTGTACCTTTTAAACACTGTTTGTAGAAATGACACTAATTCTTTGCCTCTGTTAAAGCATAGATAGCTAAAATAGTCTATGTTCTGCGTAGTGGATTGACCCAGAGTGACACCACAAATGCTCTTAAATTTTATTGTTGTTGTTGGCAGTAACTTTCTTATTGCAAAAATATCAGGTAAATACTGAA
>NW_012148723.1:30636-31215 GCF_000956105.1 Propithecus coquereli
TCTTGGTGAATAATTTGGCATGCTGCTTTTAAGAAATTCTTTCTGTGTTCTTTTGCCTTTTTCACTTTCTGCTTCTCTGTGTGGTCAATTTCAGGATAGCCATTTTCTTCTTCAGGCATAAATTATCACCCTGGGCTTGGGCGTATTGAAAAGGATATGTTTCCGTAAGGATGAATCAAGTTAGCGCACATGCACGAGGAATGGAAATCAGGCCTATGGACAAAGAAACAAAGCTACGAGAGAACCAAGCTTGAACACAGTAGAGAGCCTAAGGCCAGAGTCCAAGGGTGGCAGAAACCAGGGGAAGGTCTCAAACACCTGCTTTAGAGAATTCTCCAAATGCGTCTTCTTTTTTTTTTTTTTAATTTATTTTTATTCCAGAGTATTATGCGGGTACAAACATTATGGTTACATTTTATGTCTTTGCCTCACCCAAGCGAGGGTTAAAGGCATGCCCTTCCCCCCTACAATGCTCCCGTGTCCTTTAGTTGCAGGTTTACCCCCCATCTCCCTAATCCCTGGAGAGTATTACTGCCATGTGATCAACCTAGTGTTGATCAGTTAGTACCAATTTGATGG
>NW_012148723.1:31265-32144 GCF_000956105.1 Propithecus coquereli
TCTTCTTCAAGAATTCCTTGCCTAGGCCGATGTCTGAAAGGGTCTTCCCAACATCTTCTTTTAGAATTCTTAAGGTTTCATGCCTTAGATTTAAGTATGATATCCATCTTGAATTCCAGTGCATCTTCTTTCATTCGTAACTATCTCCTGCACCTGGGCTTTTAACTGAGCATTCAAAAATCTCCTAGGAAATCCACACCTAGACAGTTCCTTTTATGCTTCAGTGTAGGCATTGTAGACTGCCTTTCATTATCAATAGCTATGTGTGGGTATCTTTTCCCTGCCACGTGGCTTTCCTGAAGAATGTGGCCAGCGTATAGAAGGGCTTTGAAGATTCCGCATCTCCTTTCCCTTGTCTTTGAATCTTTTTGGATAACAGATACCATCACGGACTGAAACTCATTCTTGCTCTTCAGTCAAGGCCAATTATCTTTTTAGCAAATTTGTGTTATTGTGCTACTAAGGTGAATAAATCTTCCAAATTCAACCTCTCTGTTCCTCTAGAAGGGGAGTCAGCAAACTCAGGGCTCCGTCTAAATCTGAATGACCACCTGTTTTTAAAACAAGTTTCACTGAAGTTCTTCTGTGCTCACTTTTTGCACTATCTATGGCTCTTTTTACCAAAGGCACAGTTGAGTGGCTGAGATAGAAACCACGATACACAAAATCGAAAATATTTACTATCAACCCTTATAGCAAAAGTTTGTCGACTCCTACTCAAGCTATAGCCTCTACACCACGTTGAGCTCAGATTACAAAAACCTCTATGGGATGTAACCTCTTTATTTTTTCTTTGTCTTCCTTCATCTGTTAATCTGCAGAAAGGTATAAAATTAGGATAGGAACTGGGCATGTTCAGTTGATACTAATGCACCCATA
>NW_012148724.1:0-278 GCF_000956105.1 Propithecus coquereli
ATGGCTGAGTAGTACTCCATGGTATATATACACCACATTTTGTTAATCCACTTATGAATTGATGGTCACTTATGTGGACTCCACATCTGTAATGGTGAATTGGGCTGCAACAAACATTTGAATGCAGGTGTCATTTTGATAAAATGACTTTTTTGCCTTTGGATAGATACCCAGTAGTGGGATTGCTGGATCAGATGGTAGGTCTAGTTTAGTTCTTTGAGGAATCTCCATAATGTTTTCCATAGAGGTTGTACTAATTTGCTGTCCCACCAACAATG
>NW_012148724.1:3188-3602 GCF_000956105.1 Propithecus coquereli
ATAACATATGTATTTATTTAGTGTGCTTTCAAAGTTAATTGTTTTATGTCTAATACTTCTTTGATTCACCTAAAGTGTTTAATCAATATTATATGTAATCTAATCAAGTTATTTATCAAAACCAGGAGTTGGCAAATTATGTTTTGTGAGCCAAATCCTCCCCATACCATGTTTTTACATAGCCTGCAAACTCAGAATACTTTTTACATTTTTATATGATTCAAAAAAATCAAAAGAATAAGATTTTATGTCATGTAAATTATATGAAATTCAAATTTAGTGCCCATAAATAAAATTTTATTGGAACACAGTCACACTTGTTTTCTTTATTTATGGTTGTTCCAGTGCTATAACAGCAGAGTTGAGTAGCTGAGACAGAGAACTTATATCCCAAAAGCTCAAAATATTTACAAT
>NW_012148724.1:5474-6283 GCF_000956105.1 Propithecus coquereli
ATATTGTCATTTATATCAAAATACATATGACTTTCAAAAAGTAATTATTTGTGTTTGATGCTTGGAAATAGATTGTGGTTGGTAAGGTCCACTGTTTGTGGTAGTGAGGTCTCTCTTCCAAGCCAATGAATCTCTGAGCTAAAGTCTAGTAATCTCCTTTCACCAAGCTTGTGCTGCTCTTCGAAACCTGTTTCATCTAACTTGTTCACAATTAAATAGTCATCTATTAAATGCTAATGTTAGGGAAGTGATTCAGATCAACTGATTATTTTCTCTTAGGATGACTCTTGATTTTGTTGTCATTGTTGTTGTTGTTTTGTTTTGTTTTTGGTTTTTGTTTTTTTTTTTCAGACAGAGTCTCACTCTGTTTTCCGGGCTCCTGGGTTCAGGCAATCCTCCTGTCTCACCCTTCCAAGTAGCTGGGACTACAGGCATACTCCACCACGCCTGGATAATTTTTTTTCTATTTTTAGTAGAGAGAGGGTCTCTTTCTCAGGTGGGTCTTGAACTCCTGACCCCAATTGATTCTTCTGTGTTGTCCTCCTAGAGTGCTAGGATTACAGGTGTGAGCATCCACACCTGACCAGATGACTTTTTTTTAATAATGAACTGTGGTCAGCTAATAGATTCATTTCTTGTATTCATAGTTGTTTTCATGAGAAAATTGAACCAAGAGTTAGCATTTTCACTTTTCTCTTTTGTCCCAGAAACCTCAGTAAGGTGATTGTATTTTTTTTTCTATTTTATTATTCTATAATTGTAGCAGACTTTTACTGGATGTAGAGAACATTTTTTGTGTCAGGGACTGT
>NW_012148724.1:8725-9079 GCF_000956105.1 Propithecus coquereli
GTGAATTCAATTAAAGACTTAAATGAAAGACCTGAAACTGTAAAACTCTTAGAAGAAAACATAGAGGAAAAGCCTCACGACACTGGTCTTGGCAATGATCATGGGCATGACTTCTATTTTTTTTGTCTTCTTTTAATATTTCTTGTTTGAGTGAATTGCTTTTTATTTACCTGCTTGTCTTTCTGAGTCTAAAGATAGTTATCTATAAGTATTTTTGAGAAATTCTCAAGCCTAATCTCATTGATTGTTGCCTTCATTCTCTTTCTTTAGCCCTTCTAAAACTAGCTATCCTTCTGAAATTAGTTATTCCTTCTCATCTTGTCCTTCCTATTTGATACCTAACCTTTTCTTCAC
>NW_012148724.1:11169-11836 GCF_000956105.1 Propithecus coquereli
AGATAATGAACTAATAAACAAATAAGTATATTATATGCATGGGGATACCACATATTATATCATGAAGAAAAATAGAAACATAATGCTGGGTAAGGAAAGTGAATAACTAGATTGCGGAAACAAAGTTATTTTAAACAAAGTAGTTATTGAAAGCCTTTCTAAGAGAGTAAAAGAGGCAAGATCATGCAAGCTCTTCTAGATGATGTCACAGGGTTTCTATTTATTCTAGTTTGTCATAGGGAAGCTACAGAAGGGTACTGAGCACAGGGTGACAGAATGCAATTTAAGTATTATTCAGATCAATCTGGCTATTCCAGAGAAAATGGAATGTGGACTACAACAGTTAGAAGACAATTTTAGTAATGAAGGTGAGAAATGATAGTGACTTGGAGTAAGAGAAGTTGTAGAGACGAGGAGAAGCATTTGGATATCCTCACTATATTCTGATGTTACAACTAATAGAACTTGCTGATAGAATGATT
Organism: Propithecus coquereli; assembly: GCF_000956105.1. Taxonomy (NCBI): domain Eukaryota; kingdom Metazoa; phylum Chordata; class Mammalia; order Primates; family Indriidae; genus Propithecus; species Propithecus coquereli. The sequence continues at coordinate 11,652 of NW_012148724.1, forward strand.
ACAGGATGTGAGAGGAAAAAAGGTGAAAGGTAAGCCATAGCTTTTCAGTATGAGATACTAGGTAAATCACATGACATTTATTAAGAGGAGATACTACATGAATCACAGGTATGAGGCATAGGTTGGACGGCCTCATGTGTCATCTCAATTTGTCCAGAAAGTCTCACATCCCAGCCACTTTAGCA
>NW_012148724.1:24956-25307 GCF_000956105.1 Propithecus coquereli
AAGTAATATCTAAAATTATCTGTTGTATACTAAATACAATGAACCAATAAAATAGGAAAAGTAAAGGATATAAGAAAAAGCAGGCATCAAATAAGTGCAAATTTATAAAATTTAAGTTCAAATGCTATTTCTATATTGATTTTATAGTGCATTTCTGAATGCATGCACTTTGTTGAATGGACATTTATACATGGGAGGATCAGATATATTTTTAATTAAGGTTTTGGTCAGTGTCATGTAGTGAATGCTAATGAGGCATATTGCATACATTAAGACTGATTTTCATTTGTGCATCAACCCTGTTAATAATAGTATCTAATTAAGACATTCATTGAAAGTCTATAATGTTAA
>NW_012148725.1:0-1644 GCF_000956105.1 Propithecus coquereli
GGTCTTTGATAGGTTCTTGGAAACTATGACTTTAGGCAAAAGGATGTATAACAAAACCAGTTTTGCTAATTGATTATAAAAAAGAATTAAGTACCTACAGCATATTTCTGGTCACAAAAACATCACCAAACTTCTAAATAAAGACCAAAACATTTCTAGTATTAAATATTGAAATAAATGTGAGCTATACATACATTTAAGAAAGATTAATAAAAACAAGTAAGATAATTATTTACCCACTTATTGCAGTTCAGGGTCCTGGATGGCCAGATCCTATCCCAGCAAGGCAGAAACCAGCCTGGGACAGACCTCCATCCCATCACAGGGCATGCTCACACACACCCACACTCGCTTAGACTGGGGCCATACAGACACACCAACGCACCCAACAGGCACAGCTTTGGGATGTGGGAGGAAACCAGAGTACCTGGAGAAAACCCATCCAGACATGGAGAGAACATGCAAACTCCACACAGAAAATGGCTCCAGCTAAGAATGTTTTTTTTCATGTCCACATTATTGTGAAACGACGTCATTCGAGGACTTGCTGCTTGTATAAAGTTTGTTGTCATTAATTCTATTACAGCATTGTTTTTAAAGTTTATTTGCCTCCAGATTATTTGAGGTTTAATTGGACAGACTCAGCATAGAAGACCTTGAAAGTGTTTAAATATCTACTAAATATTACCTCAAAAGGTACATGGCGTCTTCAAAAGGTACATGGTGTGAGTTGTGATAAATAACACAAGTTACACAACATGATAAGCATATGCCTCAACTCCTATGTAGGTGCAAACTGCCCTACGAATAAAATGGCACATCTACTAAATACAATGAGAATCACATTTGCCCTTCCCCAAATGCCAATGGAAAAATTAGAGAACTGCCTAGTGCTTAGGATTCATCAGTATCTAGCTTCCCTCCTCCATTTAGGTGTTAGACGCTGAAAGTAAATTAGCACTGTGAAAAGTACAGTTCCTCTTTGGTTTATCCTTTAATTGAGAGCAGAGCGATGTCACTTTGTGCATGTTCCACTAGCAATCTTTTGTGTATTCATTTGTCTCTCTTCCCTCTTGCTGAATGTGTTCCTTTTGTGTTACTAATGCTTGATGAACTCCATTTCTAATCTTTAGTTATTCCACCCTCCTGAGTTTTTATTCAGATTAGGTGGCAGAATTAAAGGGATGAATGATGATTTTCTGCTGTGATTAAGGTAAAAATACAATTGCAGCTGGAACAAATGGATATAAAATGGCTCAGCCATATTGAAAGGCTTTTTTAGGCATCATTTTTCTTCCATTAGACATTAGCATTTAGGCTATTTGTTGTAAAGTGTCAAGACTTCCAGAAGATATCATCATTACACTACTTGGTTATAGATCTGGAGAGCAGAATGCAGTGATAACCTATTATGCTTGCAAACTGTCACCTGGGCATCTTCCATTCCTCGACTGTGCTCTGAGTAGATTAATAATTCTTTCTCCTTCTGAATAGTTGGAACGAGAGAGACTCAACATCACCATTCTAATCACTGAATCAATGGTTCCAAGCCTAATTCTGTACTCTATTCTGAGCTGGTCCCACTGGAATCAATTAACATCAGAAATGAATATTTATTAAACCCCAAGAGGCTATAGAGAACTA
>NW_012148725.1:3001-4264 GCF_000956105.1 Propithecus coquereli
CAATAATATAATAATACGAAAGTAATAATATGAAAGTAATACAAAAGAGTATAAGGTATAAATCTAAATTTGCAAAGTTCCAGTATACTGTGGGAGATCTTCTCCTAAATAAATATTTATAGAACAGTGTGAAAAGTGTGGTAGAGGTTTATAATGTACAGTAAGAGCATAAAGAGAAAAATACCAAACTCTACCCAGGATCATCAGTGAAGGCATCTTGGAAGATATGACATTTCACTTCAGTCTTGAAAAACTCAAGGAAGAATTACAGTTAGGTGGGTGGATGTTGTCAAATTCTTGTCTGTTAGCCTCATCATAACTCAAGCCCAGGTGATGGCATAAGAGAATATGTCTTAGATTACATATTTATGTGCAGCTAAAAATAATCTCTAAACTTTGTAAGAAATTTCAAAAATGGGTCTGTGTCTCTAGGATGTTTTTTCCTCTAAGAAGTTCTTGCAGATGATAACACAGGAAATATATTTTCTATTTGTAATTAAAGATTGCTTACACCCAAATATATTAATTGGTGGCAAAAACATTATATTATACAACAAGAGCAGAGAAAATGAGAGAAGAGACAACAGAAGAGAGATTACAACACAATTGTGAAGCAATGTTTGTCAGAAAGAGGCAAATGATTTAATATAGTGGAGAAATTTACAACCAGGGTATTGGTTGGCAGAGGAGGATAATGATAGGAAACAAGCTAATTTCTCTGCAGAGAACCTGAGAGGCTGAGTACTTAGAAGCTTTAAGGATTGTGAGGAGTGGGAGGTGGGGTTAGGTTCAAAGCTAAAATCATGGGATTAGCTAAAAGTCTAAAAAAAACTATGATTGGAACCCCCGGTGTCTTACCTCTTTGCTATGCATGCAAAGGGTCTATTTCTCTTCCTCCACATGACAAAATTCACCTACCAAACTAGACATTTATTCCCTGGAGAAACTGAGGGCTGCTAGGCACAGGGGAGGTAAGATGATGGGCGGAGGTAAAAACAGAGACAAAGCAAGACTACAGCCTGAATAGTGGAATCCTTGGCTGCTTTCCCCAATTCTGCTCTCAAATGGAAGTAGGGGGTCATAAATGCCTCCAGATAGGAAAGTAGACATTCTTCTCTAGAAAAGAATGAATAACCCCAAATAAAATATCTCTAGATACTAGCATATGGGGATCCCCTAACAGAAAAAGTAATTTGCTACCTGGTCACCCAGTAGGGAAGCACAACCAATCAACAAGACTCACCCATCTACTAGAAAGCTTCT
>NW_012148725.1:6994-7306 GCF_000956105.1 Propithecus coquereli
TTTATTTCATCAGTGTTTTGTAGAATTCAGCATATAGATAATGCACATATTTTATTAGATTTTTACCTTATCATTTATTTCGTGTGCGCTATTCTTTGTGCTTTTTAAAACATTTAAATCCAATTGTTTTTTGCTAGTGTGTAGAAACACAATTGATTTTGCTATAGTGACTTTGTACTCTGTAACGTTGTTAAATTCATTATGAGTCTTAGGAGTTTTTTTGTGATTCCTTAGGTCTATATAGATCTTCTACAAAAAGACACTGTTTATTTACTACTTTCCAATCTGTATGCCTTTTACTTCTTTTTCCTG
>NW_012148725.1:9405-9739 GCF_000956105.1 Propithecus coquereli
AGTAAAATTTAATTTTCATATATTTTAATAACATACACAGATAGCATACCAGCCTGTTTGATTATATGCATGGAGTGTATCAATTCATCTTTGTCTTTGGCCTTAACGCATGCCTTGCTTTTGACTATATCTCCTGTAGTACAAATCCTTATGCATGTTTTTTCTTATCATATATAAACCAAAGATGCCACAGCACACAAATGTGGAGGAATCAGATGGACCCTTCTGGTATTATAAGATGCTTCTTTAGACCAAGCTCTGTTTCTACATTGCATTTGCCATACTTGTCATATTATCATCAGCTGCGTCTATATCCCAAAAGAATACTAACTAC
>NW_012148725.1:9789-10123 GCF_000956105.1 Propithecus coquereli
AAAATTTAATTTTCATATATTTTAATAACATACACAGATAGCATACCAGCCTGTTGTTTGATTATATGCATGGAGTGTATCAACTCATCTTTGTCTTTGGCCTTAACACATGCCTTGCTTTTGACTCTATCTCCTGTAGTACAAATTCTTATGCATGTTTTTTCTTATCATATATAAACCAAAGATGCCACAGCACACAAATGTGGAGGAATCAGATGAACCCTTCTGGTATTATAAGCTGCTTCTTTAGACCAAGCTCTGTTTCTACATTGCATTTGCCATACTTGTCATATTATCATCAGCTGCGTCTATATCCCAAAAGAATACTAACTAC
>NW_012148725.1:11893-12360 GCF_000956105.1 Propithecus coquereli
AATAAAATTGCAACTCAAATTTTAAAAATCAACATCTTCTTTAAGAACATGATGGCATAAAGGTATTTGTTATGAGAATCTCCAATTCCTACATTTCTGATCAAAAAACATGTCTGATCATGCTGGTTAAAGAGTTATTGGAGAAGTAAATCCATTTAAGTGAGTTAAAAAATTAAGATATATCAGAGTAAACCATATTTGAAAGACGTTAGTAATACTAAAGAATTTATCAATTTGGGCATTTATTTTGGCTGCAAGTAACTAAACACTCGACAACAGAGACCCAAGTATAATAAATAGTTCTAGATAAATAGTAGAACCTTGAACAACATGGGGCTTATAGCTGCTGATCCCCACACAGTGGAAAATCCATGTATATCTTTTTTTTTTTTTTTTTTTTGAGACAGTGTCTCACTCTGTTGCCCAGGCTAGGGCTGGTCATCCCGTCAGCTTCTCCCTCTGTCCTC
>NW_012148726.1:0-1236 GCF_000956105.1 Propithecus coquereli
CCCAAGAAGCTGGGACTACAAGTGTGCACCACCATGCCTAGCTAATTTTTCTATTTTTAGTAGAGACGGGGTCTTGCTCTTGCTCAGGCTGGTCTCGAACTCCCTGTCTCAAGCAATCCTCCCGCCTTGGCCTCCCAGAGTGCTAGGATGACAGGTGTGAGCCACTGCACCTGACCCAAATTTTTCTTCTATGTTATACACACACATATGTGTGCATTAAATGTGTATTTAGTTTAGAAATTGGCCCATTTACACCCATTTCAGATTGAGTTACTGCACTGGCTACTAATGGTATTTGCTTTCTTTTTAATTTAGCAGTAGAACTTGACCTATTTTCCTTTCTTAGGGATTAGCTCATTATTTTGACATGTATCTTGTTGGATTGGTCTCGCTGCCCTTCATTTCAGACATCTGTTATTTTTCTGGGAGGATCTAACTAAGAGAAGGTCCCTCTCTGGGTTATTCCCTGAACCACACCATCACCTGTCTTCATTCTACACATGAAGCAACTGAAGTAGAAACAGAGTAAATGGCTCAGACTCATGTCACTAGAGAGAGCTGGGAGTCCGCTTCAAGCCTCCTGTCGCCCTGCCCAGGGCTCCTTCTGTTGCACCAAGGAAAACACTGACTGGCAGCCTGAGCCTCTCAGGTTAAAGGGGAGGGGAAAAGAAAATGTGCCGGCCAGGCGCGGTGGCTCACGCCTATAATCCCAGCACTCTGGGAGGCCGAGGCAGGAGGATCACTTGAGGTCAGGAGTTTGAGACCAGCCTGAGCAAGAGCGAGACCCCGTCTCTACTAAAAATAGAGAAATTAGCTGGGGTATGGTGGTGCATGCCTATAGTCCTAGCTACTCAGGAGGCTGAGGCAGGATGATCGCTTAAGTGCAGGAGTTTGAGGCTGCAGTGAGCTATAATGACGCCACTGCACTCTAGCTGGGGCAACAGAGCAAGACTCTGCCTAAAAGAAAATAAAAGAGAATGAAAACATGCTGCCTGTGTCGTCTGCGTTTTCTCTAACCGCTCTAGCCTGTGGGTGTGAATCATCTGTGTAGCTGGTTCAAAATGCAGATTCCTGAGCCCCACTCAGAGATTCAGATTCAGTAGATCTGTGCGGGTACTTGGGATGTAGTATTTTAAACAAATGCCAACAGCTCATTCTAAGGCAGGTGGTCTTCTGACCACTCTCTAAGAAACACTGCGATGGGCTAGAGGCTCTTGGAGAGAGATAGCATCATCA
>NW_012148726.1:5188-5502 GCF_000956105.1 Propithecus coquereli
ATCTTTGATTTATTTTTCTCATTGTGTTGGATAAAACTTCTAGTATAATATTGACTAGAAAAAGTGATAGCATAAGATCTTATCTATTATATTTATAAATCAGTTATCAGTAATGAAAAGTGATATTTTTATTTGCTAATCTTCTACTTTACTTATTCTACTAATTGTTATATAGGGTTTTTAGTTGATCTGCTTGGATTTTCTACTAGGATTAGCGTGTTGTCTGCAAATAATGATAGTTATGTGTACATATTTTCATATTTATAACTTACCACTTTTTTCTCTTTTACTTATTAGTGTTAATCTTCTATTAG
>NW_012148726.1:7442-7719 GCF_000956105.1 Propithecus coquereli
TGCCCAGGCTAGAGTGCAGTGCCATCATCATAGCTCACTGTAACCTCCACCTCCTGGGCTCAAGTGATCCCGCCTCAGCCTCCTGAGCTGCTGGGATTACAGGCACTCATCGTCATGCCTTGCTGATTTTTAATTTTTTGAGAGATGGGGTCTTGCTGTGTTGCCCAGGCTGGTCTCAAACACCTGGGCTTAAGTGATTCTCCCAAAGTGCTGAGATGATAGGCGTGAGCCACCACACCCAGTCCTGTATATGCTATACTTTTATATGACTGGCAGT
>NW_012148726.1:7769-8116 GCF_000956105.1 Propithecus coquereli
TCCTGACAGCTCTGTGATGCTGTCTCCCAGCCGGGGACATGGTGCGTCTCTCCGTTGATTTAGGCCTTGTTTAATGTCTTCAATAAAATTTCATAGTTTCCCTATATGCATCTTTGTCAAATTATTGCTAGTTATCTTCTTTATTTTGTTGCACACTTAAAAAGGTATGTTTAAAAGTTACATTTTTAAAGTTACATCAGTTTGCTACTGACGTAAAGGGAATATAATTGATTTCGTATACAGAAGATTTACTGAACTCTCTCACTAGTTTTAGCAATTTATCTGTAGTTTTTTTTGTATATTCTCCACAGGCAATTAATTTTTTTGCATTTAATTTTGTTTCTTCA
>NW_012148726.1:8166-8583 GCF_000956105.1 Propithecus coquereli
AGCATCACCACACACACGTAAGTAACGTGTTGTGCTACTATGACAGCTATGATGTCACTAGGCAACAGGAATTTTTCAGCTCCACTACAATCTTACGGAACTGCTGTTGTATATGCAGTCCATCATCGACTGAAATGCTGTTATGTGGAGCACGGCTGTAGTTTGCAGTTTCAGCTGTGAGTTATTCAGAAGAGTGACTTAAATCTTTTAAGTGGGTAGATTTTGTAGGGGCTATCTATTGTTTTTGTGCTTAATCTTTAATTTTGTTATATTGAAGTTGGAGAAGTTTTAGAATTTGTTCTTTGTGACTTAAATCTTGGCTAATTTCTGTGAATGTTTCTGGGTGTTTAAAAAGAATGTGTGATTTTGCAATTTATAGTGTACAAATCTATCGTTAATACGTTATATTTGGTGTTA
>NW_012148726.1:10513-10754 GCF_000956105.1 Propithecus coquereli
TATAGACATTTTAACAATGTTGATTCTGCTGACCCGTGAGCATGGTATGGTTTTCCACCTGTTTACATCCTTTGCTATTTCCTTCCTCAGTGTTTTGTAGTTCTCCCTATAGAGGTCTTTCACCTCCTTAATTAAATATATTCCTAGGTATTTTATTTTCTTTGTTGCTATTGTGAAGGATATTGAGTCTTTGATTTGGTTCTCAGTTTGACTGTTGTTGGTGTATAGGAATGCCACTGGT
>NW_012148727.1:0-314 GCF_000956105.1 Propithecus coquereli
TGATGAGGATTTTTGTATCTCTGTTCATAAGTGATATTGGTCTGTAGTTTCCTTTTTTTGTTATATCCTTTCTTGGCTTTGGTGTCAAGGTGATATTGGATTTGTAGAATAAGTTAGGGAGGAAACCTTTCTTTTTGATGTTATGGGATAATTTCTGTAGGATAGGTAGTGGTTCTTCTTTGTAAGTCTGGTAGAATTTGGCTGTGAATCCATTTGGCCTGGGGCTTTATTTTGTTAGGAGATTTTTTTTTTTTAATTACTGCTTCAATCTCACTGCTCCTTATTGGTCTTTTCAGGATTTCTATTTCTTTCTT
>NW_012148727.1:1199-1505 GCF_000956105.1 Propithecus coquereli
AAATGTCCATCTTAATTTCACCATTGATCATTCAGCAGCAGATTGCTTAATTTCCATGATTTTGTGTGGATTTGTTTTCTAGTTTTATTCTACTGTAGTCTGAAAAGATACATGATATAATTTCAATTTTTCTAAATTAGCTGAGACTTGTTCTGTGGCCTAGGATATAATCAATCTTGGAAAATGTCCCATGTGCTGATAAGAAGAACGTATATTCCATGGCTTTTAGAGTGTTCTGAAAATATCTGTTAGGTCCATTTGTTTTAGAGTCCCATTTAAGTCCAGTGTTTCTTTTTTCTTTCTTTC
>NW_012148727.1:3940-7316 GCF_000956105.1 Propithecus coquereli
ATATATATTTTTGTCTGCAGTTCCAGTGTTTTTTTTTCATGTTTGGGTGCCCTAGGCATCTGAAGCAGGCCTCAGGAAACAGATATCTCTCTCTGATCTTCTCCTCCTCCTTCCACCAGCCCAAGGCATGGGGCTCTTCCTCTGCCTTTCTGATTATGGGTCATAAGACCCTAATTTCAGAATGGGCCATGCCCGCTACCTTGGAGGAAGGAAAGCTGCACAGAGAGGCCAAGAAGAATCTGAACAGACAGGCCTTGCTGGATGTCCTCACTCAGTCTATCTGTATTAAATCATACCCTTTTTGTCCTATCACATTTCTACATAGTAGTCAGTTGTACCTATTCAATGGAGTCTCCATAAAGGGCCGAAGACAATGGTATATAGAGAGCTTCCAGATAGATGAACACGTGGGGGTAGAGGTTCCTAGAGGTGGCCCACCCAGGGAGGGCATGGAAGCTCTGTTCCCCTTCCCCTGTACCTCACCCCGTGCATTTCTTCATCCATATCATTTGGAATATCCTTTATAGCAAACCAGTAAACATAAGTAAGTGTTTCCCTGGCTGCTCTGGCAAAGCAATTAATGCAAGGAGGGGCTGTGGGGACCCCAACTTGAAGCTGGTTAGTCAGCAGTCCCAGCGGTGTGGACTTAAGATTGGGAGGGAAAGGGGAGCAGTCTTGTGGGCCTGAGCCCTCAATCTGTGGGATTCGACACTCTCTCTAGGTAGATAGTGTCAGAATTGAATTTGAGGACACCCAGCTGATGTCCACTGAAGAATTAATTGCTTGCTTGCTGGTGGGGAGAAATCTCCACATATTTGGGGGGCACATAGTCTTCTGTGTTTATGAATGTTATTGAGTGAGAAAACAGAAAAAAAAATAAAGCACTTTGAGTTTGGGTTTGAGTTTTTCCACAGACCATGAAAAAAATCCACCTTGAGACGCTGGTCGAGGTCTGGGGATGATATTTCCTAGGAAGTCTCACAGAGAAGTAACCTGTAAGACAATGATGACAACAATAAATATAATCAGTAATTAATAAGTGATCACATATTTTGTGTTTATGATGGGGCAGTTATGCTAAATGCTTCTCGTGTGCTTAATCTACACTCTAAGTTGGGAGGTTAACACTACCAACTCTTCTTTACAGAAGAAGAAGTTGGATATTGGCAAGATTGGAGCTTGCCCAAGGTCACCAACCGGTGAGGGGTGGGTCTGGGGTCCTATCCCAGGTCTGTCTGCCTCAAAACCCCACATCTTTCTCTGTTATGCCTCTGAAGTGGAGCAGCTCTAAGTTCTGAAAGGCCCTGAGCAGGAGGGTGAGGCAGAGCAAGAGAAGCAAAGCAGCCAGTAAACAGCCACCGGAAAGATTGCATTCGGATTCCTGTCTTCAATTCTGTTGCTGTCAGCCCCTTGGCTTGGATGGCATGACCTGAGAGTATACAGGAATTGTTAATTGTAAAAGGTGGGAGATTTATGAATTTTTCACAGTCCTGATTCATAGCCACAGTGTGGAGGCTTCCCCAGGCAGGCAGCCCCAGAGCTCTGTCTTTTCTGTTAGGTCAGCTCACTTTTAACTGAATTGGCCCCACAGAAGGATGAATAAGGCACAGCGCAAATGGCACCAGAGGCGATTGTCACCAGCACCCAGGAGAGAAAGGAGTAATCGATGACAGCCTGGAATGTAGTTCACATTGAGATTCTCAGGTCAGGCAAGCTGGTTCCACTGTCTGCCAGGTGGGGGCAATTCGCCTCCCCTTTCTCCCTTTCTCTATGTCATTTGTAGTTTATTTTTAATACAATTGTATGGTTATCACAAAAAAAATTAGAATATACAGAGAAGCAAAAATACACTGAAATTGACATATTTTATCCTCCCAGATGGTTGCTGTTTTACTGTTATCCGATCTGATACAGTTTGGATGTTTGGCCTCTCCAACCCTCATGTTGAAATTTGATCCCCAGGGTTGGAGGTGGAGCCTGGTGGGAGGTGTTTGGGTCCTGGGTGTGGATCCCTCATAAATGACTTAGTGACCACCCCTCGGTAATGGATGGGTTCTTGCTTTATTAGTTGATGTGAAAGCTGGTTGTTTAAAGGAGTCAGGCACCACCTCCTCACTCTCTTGTGTCTGCTCTTGCCATGTGACACACTTGCTCCCCCTTCACCTTCCTCCTTGATTGGAAGTTCTCTGAAGCCCTCACCAGGAGCAGATGCTGCTGCCATGCTTCTTGTATGTTCTGCAGAATCATGAACCAAATCAACCTCTTTTCTTTATAAATTATCCAGCCTTAGGTATTTCCTTTATAACAATACAAAGCAGTCTAATACAAGATCATGTCCTTCTAGAGCTTTTTCTATGTAAAGTTACAAAATTAAAAATAAAAGAATTCTACTGCATCTGCTATTTTAAGAGCAGTTATTTTTCTTTAAACATGTGTTGTAAGCATTCACGCCAATAAATTTTCCACTACAGCAGAGGTTAAAAGATTAGTGACTCATGATATTTTTCCCCTTTTTGCATAGTATCTTAACAGGCTAAGAAACTAGATAATGTGTAGTAGACTTGGTATCAGTTTAATAAGCTTATCATTTATTGTTTTATACTAGACCCAGCTTGCAGTTACATGCATCTGCCTGGCTGCTGTAGGCGTCTGAGTGTGAGGCTCCTGCCCTACCATGTCGTGCTTCATGGGAAGCGTTTAAATGCTATGTGAGTTTCCTATTGCTGCTATAACAAATGACCTCACACTTAATGGATGAAATACACATGTATTTATTATGTTACAGTCCGGTGGGCTAGAAGTCTGACATGGTTCTCACAGGGCTAAAGTAAAGGTGTCAGCAAAGCTGCATTGGAGGCTCTAGGGAAGATTCATGTCCTCACTTTTCCAGCTTCCAGAGACCAACTGCATTCCTTGGCCCAACGCCCCTTTCCCATCCTCAAGGCCAGCAAAGTAGCATCTGTCTGACACTCTCACCCATCATCACCTCTCATTCTCGGATCATAACTGGGAAAGTTCTCCACTTTTACAGATTCATGTGGTTGGATTGGCCCCACATGCACAATCCAGGATAATTTCACTTTTTCAGTGTCTTTAACCTTAATCATATCTGCAAAATCACAGGTTCTGGGGATTAGGGCAGGGACATGTTGGAGGCCATTATTTTCCCACCATCAATGATATCCTATCATATTGACATAGGGCCATCATTTATTTAACCAGTATATTATTAATATGCATTTAGGCTGCTGCCAACATTTTTGCTTTATCAACATTCCCGCAATACAAATTAATATGACTAAGTCTTTGCTTAGCTTTGTTTCTTTAAAAGGAAATTATTAAAAGGAAACATTCTGAATTAAAGCATATGCCCATT
>NW_012148727.1:7366-7878 GCF_000956105.1 Propithecus coquereli
CAGCTCATTCATTGGTTTGTATGTGATGATCTCTGGGATTCTTTTAACTTACTGTCCTTCCTTCTTTGCTTTGACACTGATAAATTCAAAACTGATTTTGCAGCATACTTTTTCAAGTGTACAAAACTAGAACAGTAAGAACCATTTGCTAGGCTTTTGGGAACAAACCATTTGTGGCAAGAACCGATAGCTCAGGCTATTTTCCTATCCTAATTTTATCTTTTGCCTCAATTTCCTCATTAACAATATTCTTGTCACCTTCTATGCTACCTTACTATCCTTTAGGCTTTTGGCTTGGTTAAATACATAAATAATATCATGTATTGTTACATGTTAAATGTAAATAATATTATTCATTATGTGATGATTATGTATTATACATAATACTATTATGTATTAAATACATAAACATTAACAATACTTCCCATGTATGATATTATGTGTGTGTATGTGTATGTATGTGTATACGTATATATATGTGTGTGTGTGTGTGTGTGTGTGTGTGTGTGTAT
>NW_012148727.1:7928-8292 GCF_000956105.1 Propithecus coquereli
ATTAGCCAGATGGGTTTTCTTTTGTAGGTTAGTTGTTGCTTTGGTTTTGCAGCTTGTGGAATTTTCTCCTTCATTTTGATTTTGGCCATGTTGATTATTATGGGTCTTGGAGATTTCCTATTTGCTATAAATCTTCCCAGTGTTTGATGACCATCTTCTTGAATATGGGTATCTAAATCTCTGGAAATACCAGAGAAGTTTTCCTCAATAATTCCTAATAATAACTCAAATATATTTTCCAAGCTCTTTGCTTTTTCTTCTTCTCCCTCAGGGATACCCATAATTCTTACATTTTACATAGTCCCATATTTCTGATTCATTGTTTATTCTTCTTTATTCTTTTTTCTGTATCTTTGACTGATTA
>NW_012148727.1:8591-9062 GCF_000956105.1 Propithecus coquereli
TGCATTTAGGCTGCTGCCAACATTTTTGCTTTATCAACATTCCCGCAATACAAATTAATATGACTAAGTCTTTGCTTAGCTTTGTTTCTTTAAAAGGAAATTATTAAAAGGAAACATTCTGAATTAAAGCATATGCCCATTTGCAAAGCATTTTCACATTTAATGTTCAATAAACATTGCTTGAGTATCTTCTTTGTGCCAGGCGTTGTTCTGAGTAGCAAGGATTCATTAGTGAACAAAACAGATAACAATAGGTTTACTCAAGAGCAGAGTTTATATTTGGGGGGATTCTGATGGGTAACTGTTTTTTAGCAATAGTTCAACTACTTTTGATGTTAATTTTTAAGTGTCTTTCTTTAATTCACCTCTCTCTTAGAAAACCAGCTTCCTTCCTTCCTTCCTTCATTCCTTCCTTTCTTCTTTTAACAGTCATTAAAATATGTATTTATTACAATATATAGAAGGCAATGA
>NW_012148728.1:0-527 GCF_000956105.1 Propithecus coquereli
TTGTTTTTACTTGCTCTTTGCTTGTATTTTCAAGCTGCTTTTTTATTTCTTAAAATAAATGAAGCGTAATTCTTTTATATTCTGACAGTGCGAGAGTCTGAAGGCTTTGAGGCCTGGCTGCCATTCCTTGTGCGTTATTTCTGTGCATTTTGCTGATTTTTGACTGCAAACTACTCATTTTTCTCGGAACTTTGTGTTAGGAGTTGTTTGAGTCCCAGATTTCCCTAAGAAGACCCTACTGCTTTCGGGCGCTGCCGGTCTGGGGATGACGTTAGTTTGTGGCTTGAGCGTTTTGGACCATGCAGGTGACATGGGTTCGGTTTGCAGACTTCAGTGAGTGTCGTCTGCGGCTGTAAGTTCTCGGCGATGTCCCCGCCCCGCTTCCCCAGCTCCTGATGCAGGACCAAGGCCTGCAGTTTTCCTTTCATTCCCGGAGGTTAGGGGTGGGGTGGGTATTTATTCTAGTTCATTCTTCTCACTGAAGGTCAAGGCTCCTGGGATCCCCACTGAGGGGGCAGCTTCCTTTG
>NW_012148728.1:3482-4117 GCF_000956105.1 Propithecus coquereli
ACACCGACACATGGTGAGTGGGGACAGAGGACCAAACTCCTGAGGTCTGAGAGTGGGTGAGAAAAGGACCAAAAATGACGGGCAGAGCGTGCGAATGGAGAACTCACGAGAGAAGAAGGGTTCTTGCCTCTCAAACGTACGACAAGTTTCTCCATCTGCATCCTAGTGAGAAAGCTGCAGACTGGAGTCACTGTTAGAGCCCGTCGTCCCGTCGGATGGGAAACCTCAGAGTTCGCCGACGCTGTCTGTTGTCGGGGACGGAGAGGAAAAGCTGCTTTCAGTTGCAGACGCGTGTCCGTCCCCTTTGATCCGGCAGCCCCGCGTGGGACCGCGTGTGCCGTGAGAGGCGTGGGGGTCTTCCCGGCTGTGCATAGCTGCTTCCACTTTTGGGGTTTTTTGTTTTTTTTTTTTTTTGAGACGGGGGTTTCACTCTGTGGTCCTCACTGGAGTGCGGTGGCATCATCACAGCTCACAGCAGCCTCAGACTCCTGGGCTGCATCGATCCTCCTGCCTCAGCCTCCTGAGTAGCTGGTACTACAGGCATGTGCCACCATGCCCGGCTAATTTTTTCTATATGTTTTTAGTTGGCCAGCTAATTTCTTTCTATTTTTAGTAGAGACAGGGTCTCGCTCTTG
>NW_012148728.1:6024-6458 GCF_000956105.1 Propithecus coquereli
CAGTTAGAGGTCGGAGCTGTCTCTGTGGCTCCATGACTTGTGGTATCACTGCTGTCACACCTACCTGGTGACTCAACCTGTCGTCACCAACACAGTGGGCCAGTGTGGGCTGGTCCCTGCTCACGTGTTCTGATCCCCGCCTGCCCGAGCAGCCTCAGCCTCCCTCCAGGGGGGCGCCGCGGTGGTGGGGCCTCGGCAGCCCTCCCGTCACCCGGCCTCCCCTCTGCTCCCCTTTGCCCAGGGCTGTGCCCTGTCAACCTGGCTGCCTGCACCACGGCTCTGCGTCACATCCTCCTGCTGAACCTCAGGTCATGGCGCCCACGGACCAGACATCCTCTTAGGAGGGGCTCACCCAGGTCACGGCACCCAGGGACCAGACACCCTCTTAGGAGGGGCTCACCCAGGTCACAGCGCCCAGGGACCAGACACCCTCT
>NW_012148728.1:6508-7062 GCF_000956105.1 Propithecus coquereli
CTTGGTCAGGCTGGTCTCCAACTCCTGACCTTGAGCGATCCTCCCACCTCGGCCTCCCAGAGTGCTGGGATTACAGGCGTGAGCCACCACGCCAAGCCTCTCCTGGTATTTTTAAACAGGGCATAAGAGCACAGCTTGGCATTTGCTCGTTTATGCGGAAAGAAACTGGTGTAGCCATGGCTGGGGTGTGGGGCCGACGGAGATGAGGGACACGGTGAGCCGGAGACTTTTCTCTACCCCCTGGGTGTGTGAGAACGTGACTGAGTCGCCGTTTACACGTTGAATTAAAAAAACAGCGGGGCAGGAAACTAAAGAGCGCTGGGGAGGCAGAGCGGAGGGCAGGGCCGGGGGCAGTCAGGGCAGAGGCTCCTACGCTCTGCGCGGCACCGTCCGTCTATCAGTCACGTGTTCACGCGGCCCTGGGCCACACGGAATCCCCGCCTTCCCATCGATCACGTAGTTGGGGCGCACAGCTTGCTGAGCATTTGTGTTCTAGCGACTTCCCAGCCTCGTGGAAGAAGTCGCACACACGACTTGACAGGAAAAGTAACGTT
>NW_012148728.1:10541-15265 GCF_000956105.1 Propithecus coquereli
ACCCAGGTCACGGCGCCCAGGGACCAGACACCCTCTTAAGAGGTGCTCACCCAGGTCACGGCGCCCAGGGACCAGACACCCTCTTAGGAGGGGCTCACATAGCTCTCAGGTAGCATCACCAGAGAGGGCCTGCCCCAGCCCTGCCTACACCAGCATGGAATCACTACATACTCAGGTCCCCGTGACACGCCAGGCTCACGGAGCGTTTGTTTCTCCCCAAGACAGAGCCAGGGTGATCCTCAGGCTTTGTACCCATACTTGAGTCCTCCCTGACGGTTCGCACCTTTCGTCGTGTGGATCACGTCCGTGGTGTTTCATGGCTGGGAGTGGAGAGGGGCTGGCGTGTGCGGTAGATGTAGAGTTTATCCGTGAGAGCAGCGCGGGCGTCCAGAGCATCACTGTGCCGTGTGGGACAGGACCGGTCCACGCGGCCGTGCATGAGGGAACCACAAGCTCCAGCAGGCCACGAACTGTGTGTGGCCGTGGCCGGGATGTCATATGTGCTGCACGTGGAACCCGGAGCCATGACATGGGGTGTGTTTGACCCGCGCCTAGACCAGGCCGTGACGTGGTGCATCATGTACATAGGGTCTGGGCCGTGACATAGCCAGTCCTGGACACGGGACCGGGACGCAGAACCTTCCGGACGCCCGCACGGAGGGCCCGGCCCCCTCCTCGGCAGCTCTGTGCGTTCGTTACGTTGGAGTCGACGTCTCTGCTCCCGTCTGACGTGACCAGCCGACGCGTGCTTGTCTGCGGTCGTGGACGCGGGGCAGCGTCGCCGTCTGACGGGGACGCTCCGACCTGCCTTGGTCGGGGGGTGAGCGCGGTTGACCTTTGCACTGTCGCTCACACCCACGGCGCAGTCGGGAAATCGAGCTCTCGCAAAGGACTCTTTTCTTTGTGTTAGACTCTTGGTGACATCATGTCCGTTCCGTGCGTGTCTGAGGCTCCGCAGGACGTGCCTGAGCGTGAACCTGGAACACGCAGCTTTGAACCGGGTGTCACGGATGACAGAAATCTTCCTCGCGAGGAACCGACGCCGCGCTCTGCCAGGAGGAAGTCGCGGCAGCGCGATCCCCGCGTCTCCGCTCTTGCTGTGCCAGGCGTGACGGGCGTGGACGGTGGCTTCCCCAGCGCTGGCTACGGACAGAGGGCAGGGTCCGTTTTGCTGCGCAGGCGCTTGTCTGCGTGCTGTGGCGGCGTGCGCAGGGGGAGAGGGCGTGCCGGGGGAGAGCGGGGTGCGCCGTGAGGTCCAGCGTCGTCTGCGCAGAGGGAGAAGGTCCGCCACGACGACCGACCATCACGGCGCTTAGCGCCCGTTCCTGCCTCGCCAAAAAGGCCTGGAGAAATTGAACAGCCCCGTGGGTGGGGCTTCCTGGGGCTCAGACCGGGCCCAGCTGTGTCCTGGGGCAGCAGCACACACTGAGCGAGTGACACCTTGGCCCGAGGTCACCGGTCCGTGTCTCCTCTGGTCTGCGGCTCCAGCCTCCCCAGGGCCACCTCGCCCACGGCAGCCGCCAAAGGGCCTGTCCCTGGCCCCGGGGTAGACTGGCAGCTCTTCAGGCCATGCCTGTCCTCGCTCTGTCTGGCCCTCACCTGGCCTCCCGCCTCGCGGCAGAGGTGACCGCTGCACTCGGTGCCGCGCTGCTGGGTTTTTGCCTGCCGTGGTCTCGTGGCCCAGGGCCAGCGTCTCCGCTGCCTGCCACGGTCACCAGGCTCACGTCCACATGGCGTTCCCTGAGCTACGCAGGACCCAGCGGGGCTCTCCCGTGACGCAAGATCCCCAAGCATCAGCCATGCGCCACCTCTGTCGTGGTACGGCGCCACGTCTGACACGTGGACTGAGGGGACGTGGCCCCTGTCTGATAGGGTGACTGAGGGGACACGGGCCTGTATCAGACTGTGTGACTGAGGGGGTGTGTCCCCGTGTCTGAGGTGTGACTGAGGGGCACGTGGCACTGTTTCATGTGTCACTGAGGGGGGCATGGCACTGTTGCTCAGGCTGTGGACTGAGCCAGGAGGTTTCCCCTGTCGCAGGGCTGAGATAATAACATCCACCTCGCTGGTGTCGGAGGCACGTCGTGAACACCGTAGCCCACTGAGCATGTTTTGGACCCGCATTATAGACCTGGTGACAGCAGTTTGCTGCCTGCTGGGTGCTGCGAGTCCTGGCGGGCTTGGCTGTCCCCAGGACACCGGGCACTCCGCTCTGCCAGGGGCCTGGCTGTGTGACTCCCAGCAGGGCCGTGATGCCGACCCTCCCCCTGCCTCGGCTGTGCCGGCACTTGTCCTATGTCCGTCTGTCTCCCGGGGTGTGGACCACGGCTCGCGAGGGCCGCAGGCTGGCTGTGCTCCATGGCTCCCTGGTGGGGCCGGCCCACGTGGGGTCTCCGTGGCCGTCTCTGAGCCACGCACGTCCCAGGGTACCTGTCTCTGGTGCGGGGAAGGCGCTCTCGGGGTGGGCACGGAGGTCATCGAGCACAGCCACCAAGCAGTCTCGGTGGGCCTCCTGCCAGGCCCCGTGGTGCCCGGCTCGCGGCCGCCAATAGGCCTTTTACGTGGTTTGACCGAACGGTCACTTCCACTCGGGACATGTAGAACCCAGCTGTGTTTGCACGCAGAGCACGCCGTGCCCACCCGTAACCGACAGCCCGTCGGCGGGTCCTCAGCCAGGCGGGCGTCCTAAGACCCGCGTGTCCTCGGAAGCCGTGGCAGAAACTCACGCAGCTCAGAGTCAGACGCCTACGGGGTCAGCATTGGTTTTGTGCGGCCAATCCCTGCCTGTGCTCTTCCTGGCAGGAATGAGACAGCAGGGCCGAGACCCGTCTTCTAGGCCGGGGGTAGATGCGTGTCCTGTTCTCTGGGAGGTGCTCGGGTGGGAGAGCGAGCCCAGGGTCCAGCTGCAGGCGGTTGGGGGGGGGGGGCAGCCCAACCGTGCGTCCCTGTGTCGAGCGACCCTCTCCATCCACGGCCCTGTGCCGAGCGACAGCCCCTGCCCGTGGCCCGGTGCCGAGTGACCCCACCTTGGCCACAGTCCCAGGCCAAGTGTCCTCCTCCCGCCTCCGGTCCCCAGCCCCAGTCCACAGTGCTACACCGAGTGACCTCCCCGTCCACGGCCCTGCGCTGGTCCTGCACCTCCCAGGGGGGGGTCCCAGGGTGGCTTCTCCACAGGAAGCGGAGCGGGTCCTGCCTAGACCCTGGGGCGCTCGGCCATCCTGGTCCCCCAGCTGACACTGAGGCAGGAGGGGGAGGCTCAGCGATCTGGTGTAGCGGCCGCTCAGGGTCCCGCAGCCTCCCGTGGGCAGGCGGCCTCTGCACGGGAGTCCCGAGTGTCGCGTCAGCCTCCGGCGATCGTCTGGCGCCCTCTGGACTTGCGCTCGACTCTAGACAGGTCCCCCGTGTGTTCCTGCGTGTCTGTGCGGGGAAGCTGCGTGGCGGCCTCTGGTTCTCACGGGTTCTGCGTGTTGCGTTCCTCAGGTGCAGACGAAGAAGGAAGAGCCGCTGCCGCCCGCCGCGAGCCAAAGCATTCCAGCCTTCTACTTCCCGCGGGGACGCCCGAAGGAGACGGTGAACGTGGACGCCGTCATCGCGAAGATCGAGAGGGCCTTTGCGCAGTTCCCCCACGAGAGGGCCACCATGGAGAACATGGGCCTCGTGGCCAAGGTGGGTGTCGCGCGCGTGTTGCAGCTCGTGTCGCCCTCGGCGGAGGCCGGGATGTCACATATGTGACCATGGGACGTGTGTACATCCATGGTTATGCTCATGTTTAGAGGTTTGTAATCTGATTCGTACTTAAATTCTTGAGACTCCAAAACACAGCGAGGACTTTTGCTCCAGTTTCCATCCTGAGGTGCTGAAGAGCACAGACCCGCCTCCATCGTGATGCTCGTGGCTTCCGGAAGGCGTCAGGAAGGCTCAGGCCTTTCTCTGCACCTCCCTGACCCGCGTCAGCCCCCGTTCCAGGTGGCGTCTGCTGAGCACAGCGAACCTGGACCTACCGTCCCTTGCGGGGACACGCGTGCGAGCTTCCGAACTCGGCCCGAATGCTGCCGCACAAGGGTGTTGCTCACTGCTTGGTTGTTCCCTTCAGCCGTGTGTCTCACGGTTGTCCGTGTCAAGGCGTGTAGGTGTAGCTCATTCATTTTGGCTTCCGTGCACCATCTTGTGGTAGGAACACGCCACGACTCTCACATCCCTTCCCCACTGGCTGTGTGTGTGTGTTTCGCGGGACGTGTCACCCGTGTTCTGTGCCAGTTTCTCCAGCGCCCGGCGCTGGGTCACGGATTGCTGCGACAGAGAACAGTCTCAGCCCCTCATCACGCCAGGTGCTTCCGTGATGCCCACGTGGGAGCCCCACGGGGCGCGTGACTTCCTGCTCCCCGAGCCCCATCCAGCTCTCAGGGTTCCTCTGCCTGTCGTGTGTTCCTCTCTTTTCCGTGTCGCTCCGGGGGTGGGCGGGGTGACTCCCCTTCCCTCCTCTTCACGTAGAGTCTCTTACGTTCTGGGCGTGGCTTCCCCTGCTGCCTTTGCTCTCGGCTCCGGGGATCAGGGTGCCCTCTTCCTTTGTGTGACAGCCCAGCTGGGACGTGACTCACGCACCGTGCAATTCACCCGTCGACAGTGGGCGACTCGGTGGTTTCTGGAACATTCACAGGGCTGTGCGGCCATCCCCACGCTCACCTGCAGGACATTTACATCCCCCCAGAAAAGAAGGCCTCTGC
>NW_012148728.1:16665-20288 GCF_000956105.1 Propithecus coquereli
TTTCCAGCCTCTTCAATCGAACGCTGTGTTTGTTCAGCTTTATTGGGATATGATTTACACACACTAACGTTCACCAGTTTGAAACATTTTGGTAAATGCACACGCCGCAGCAACGACATGGAACACCAGTCACCCCCAAACCTCCCCGCGCCGCCTCCTGCGGCGGGTGTCCCCTTCCCGCCCGGCCCGGGCGAGCGGCGGCCGTGCTTCCGCGGCTGTGGCGTTGCATTTCCAGAATGTCACACGAGTGGAGTCGTGCAGTTTCTTGTTGGTTCCTGACATCTTTCGCTACCATATGCTGTTTAATTTTTAACTTTATTTTTCATGGACAAATAGCAGTCGTGTATATTTGTGGGGTACATCCCTGGTGGCCCTGTGTTCAGTTTCACAAGGAACTGTAGGAACGTTGTCCAGCGTGGCCGCCCGCCACGCGTGTCCGGCCAGCAGTGGACGAGACCACCCCTTCCGCGGCTCTTGGTGTTGACGCTGTTTTTAAATTTTAGCCGTTCTGCAGCGTGTGTAGACGTGTCCTGTTAGCTTTTCGTTTCCCTGATGAGCATGTTGAACACCTGACTATGTGTGCATTTTTCAGCAGTGTATCTTTTTACTTTTTGACAACTTTCCTGACGTATAATTGAGGTGGGATGACCGGCACGTGGAAAGCGTGCAATGTAATGAGCTTTGACGTTCGTGAGCGCCCACGAAACCAGCGACACAGTCGGGACAGGAGGTGTTTCCAGCCTCCCTTAAACTCAAACGTCCTTTAAACCCTGTTGCCTCCTAATACGTCCCCACCCGACCCCAGGCTACCAGGGGTCTCCTTTCGGTCACCGCGGACAAACGAGCTTGGAGTTTTACAATTTTCTGTAAACAGAATCACAGGACGGGCGTCTGTTTACTGCGGTGCAATTCACATGACACAGTTCACCGTTTTAACCATTCGAAATACACAATTCAGAGGCATTTATTGCACGTGTGGTGTTGCGTGAGCATCGTCACCGTTTATTCCGGAACATTCTCATCACCCAGAAGGAGGCCTCGTCCCGTTAGCCGCCGCTCCCCGTCCCCTCCCAGCCCGGGCATCACGGACCTGGTTTCTGTCTCTCGGGACCGGCCCGTTCTGGATTTTTCCTGTACGTGAATGGACCACATGACACGCGACCTCCCGCGTATGTTTTCTTCCACGCCACGTCTTCTCGTCAGGGTCCATCCGGGTCGTGACACGTGTCAGGGCATCGTCACGGCTGCGTGGTGACCACGCGTGTGCGTGCACACCACGTCCTGCCCGTGCCTCCCTCGTTAGCGGACACAGATCGCTCCCGCCTCTTGGGTGTCGGGACTCGTGGGAACGTTTGCACAAGTATTTCCTCGAGTCCCTCTTTTCAGGGCACGCGCGTGTGTGTGTGTGTGTGTGTGTGTACACACGGCGCTGCGAGAGCAGCTGTCGGGCCGCGTGGTGACTCTGGGTGTAACTCACTGGGGCACCGTGGCCTGTTCCCGCGGTGGCCGCACCAGGGTGTGTCCCCACCAGCAGTGCGCGAGGGCTGCCGCCGCCGCGTCCCCACCATCGGTGCGCGAGGGCTCCCACCGCCGCGTCCCCACCAGTGCCTGGTGCGGCGCCTCTTTGATCGTGGCCGTTCTGATGGGCACGTGGAAGGATCTCGTTGTCGTTTTAATCCGCATTTCCCGGTGACTGATGGCTCGGACCGTGTGCCCGTGTGTAGGACTGGGTGGTTTTGCTGCCGTCACGTGTGTGCTGCTCAGGGAGTGCAGGCGAAGCGCGTGTCACACAGCCGTGCGGCAGGTTCTCCTGTCCATGGACAGTGTTTCTGCAGCTGCCGGAGCTGTTCGCTGTGACGGGCGCGTGTCCATCCCCCATGCGGCACCGCGTCGTCTGCGCCACGCAGGACGCGCTGACGTCAGACGGGCTCGCTCTGCCTGCCTCTTCCTTCCTTCTTTCTCAGGAGTGGGGAGGCTGCCTCCGTTTCTTGGCACTGCCGTGAGAACATTATTTTTATTTGTTTTTCACAGCCTTACTGAGCTACGATCTATACACAAAAACCTTCCACGCGTTTCATGTCGCGATCTGACGCGTCTGCGCGTACTCGGACACCGGGAGACTGTCGCCGCAGGCGAGGCGGCAAACACACCCGCCACCTGCAGAAGTGTCCTGTGTCGTTCTGCGTGTGCGTGTGCGTGTGTGTGTGTGTGTGTGTGCGTAAGAACATGTCACGTCACATCTGCCCTCCTAAGTTTTAAGTGCTCGTGGGTTTTCCACCTGCAGGCGCCGTTTCTCGCGGCCCTGGGCCTGTTCCGCGTAACCGAGCCTTTGCACCCAACGAACAGCAGGTCCCCGTTCCCTCCCCGTGCCGTCCCCGGTAAACGCCATCCTGTTTCTGCTGCCATGAGTCGGACGGTGTCAGGCGCCTCGTGCGTGAGATCACTCAGAACTCACCTCCTGGGCCTGGCGTGCGCTCCGGGCCGCTCTGCGCTGTGGCGGCTTCCCCTGGTCGAGGCGCCGTGAGCCTTTGTGCGCACAGAGCACGCTTCCTTCACCCGCCTCTGTCGGTGGACGTTTGGGCTCTTTGTGCCATTTGTCTGCAGTGAACATGGGGGTGCAGACGCCTCTCCAAGACCTTCCGGAGGGTTCTTTGGACCTGTGACCGTACCCAGCGGCGGGACTGCCACGTCCTCAGTAGCTCCGTTTGCGGTTTCCGAGGCACGTCCCTGCTCTCCCGCGGCGGCTGCCCCAGGTCACATTCCTGCCTAGGAACCTCAGAATTGGCTTCTCCGTTTCTACCAGAAAGTTCCACCGCGGTGGGATTGGGAGCGTGTGGTCCGTGCAGATCATTTAGGAAAACCGAGACCCCCACAGTGCTGCGGGGTCCGCCTGGGGGGCACAGGAGCTCCCCCATAACCTGAGTCTTCCCCGTCTGCGCTGCTGCTCCGGGGCGTTGCCGTGCGCAACAGGTCACCTCCCGTCAGAGCTCACACCCACGCGGCGCCTGGTTCTGATGACGCTGCGGACGGCGGCTTTACCTCGGCGGGGACGTTCACGGCTGGTGTCAGCGGGACTGCCCTTCTCTGTGGTGGGCGCTGCCTCCGTGACGACCTCAGCTCACACTGCGGCTCCGTCCGTTCCATTGGTGCCTGGTGCACGGTCGTGTCACCTTCCCAGGGGATAGTGGGACCCTTCCCTTCCCTTCCCATGTGTCCTCCTTCCTGACTCGTTGGCTGGCGGGGACATCTCTGGGGACGTCTGTCGTGCGGCTCAGCGTCCCGAGGCAGACGGAGGACGATGTTCCCTTGTGGTCCTGCCTTCCCGAGAGTTTCTTTATGTCACACTTTGAAATCGCGGATGCGTGAGTCTCATCGGGTGCTGTCTGCCTGTGTCTCCTCTTCTGCAGTCCCGTAGACACTGGACCGACTGACACTGCGCTCTGGCTGGGGGTTCGGGGCCGGCCGGGAACCGTTCTCCTGTTCTCTTTGCTGGAGCCGTCGGTTAGAACTGGCGTTTATCGTCTTTTACTGGAATGTTTGGTAGAATTCGGCAGCGCAGTGACCTGGGACTGGAGTCTTCTCTGTGGGGAAGATTTTATCCACGATTTCAAATTTTTAACAGA
>NW_012148729.1:0-325 GCF_000956105.1 Propithecus coquereli
AAAAAAAAAGAAAAGAAAAACAAATCAAAAGTTAATACATATATTTAAGCTTAACATAAACTTTCCTCTAGAAGATCAAATAGAAAACAAATACTTGGTTCTTTGCCTAACTTTGATTATAGAACCATAATATATTTTGCACAAACAGAGAAAAATAGTTCAACATTAAGGTATCATTTAAAAAATTTAGAAACTTACATGGAAAAACTGAGGACATGGATCTAGCTGGACAATCTTAAATGGCATAATAAACAGATTATATCAAAGTTAAAGAGCAAGTTAGCAAAATTTTCCTTATGGAAATAAACTCTTACATGGATAAGGA
>NW_012148729.1:1980-2312 GCF_000956105.1 Propithecus coquereli
ATAAAGGCTAAAGGAAATTGTGGAAATATATAAATCAACATGAATGAATTGCCACCTTGGGTATCTTTTTCCTGAATTTCAAGAAAGTGTTATAACTCCTCAATAACATTTATGGTACTTTAAAATGAATAATATGAATTAAAATGTCCTCTATAAATAGAGTTTTATGAAGATAAAACTGCTCCAAAATTAATAGAATAGATATTCTAATTGTGTTTTTATCTTTTTCTTTCCTTTATAGAGTGGATTTTTCCAGGACATTTTTACTCTGAACCTTAAACAGTAGAAAGCCTAGGGAAAGCTTCAGAGTTCTATGAATTATATGAAAATGT
>NW_012148729.1:4757-5628 GCF_000956105.1 Propithecus coquereli
GTGCTACAAATCCGACAGAGGGCTGATAACCAGAATCTATTTAGAACTCAGAAAAAATCAGCAAGAGAAATTTTAATTATTGATATTAACTCCATGTGATCATTTATATTTCCAATGATGATTCTACTTAGACCATGTCCTTTATTGATTTATAGGTACCAGTGACTAGTGACTTAAGGTATTATACTTTTCTTCTTATGTTCATTAATTATTGAAAAAAATAAAGAAACTTTCTAGACAGTTTTAGAAAGGCTTTTGACTTGAAGACAGGATGAGGTGATCAAATAAATCAAAGCCAACCTGTAGGAAAATAAAATATAGAAATATAAGAAATCACATCTTCACAAAAATTAAAAGCAGAACTAAATTATGATCCTTTGGGAACTCCTGTCTTTAGTCAGTATTATTATTTTAAGGTATATTACAATTTGGGTAAAGCAGCCAAGCTGCAAAACTTTAAATATTCATTTTGATTATCAGGATTATAATCTTAGAGTTAGTTGTTTCCTTGGAACTACATCATGAATCTATTTGCTACAACTCTTTTCAATAGTCAATCATTCAGTGTTTATACAAATATTTTCACTATACATAAAACCACATAAAACAAATATATAACTTAAAAATATTATGGGATAAACAAAGTGGTTACTCTTGTAACTATCTCTTAAATCAAGCAATAAAACTATGATAGATACCTCTAAAACTGATCTATGAGCCTATCCCTATCATAACCAGTTCTCTGCCTCCAAATACAAACACTTTCTTCACTATATTAATCACTTTCTCATGTTTCTTTCTGCCTATCCTGATGTATTATACTTTAAAGATCTGTAATTAGCCTTTATGGAGCTACAGCTGTATGTGATCT
>NW_012148729.1:7045-9145 GCF_000956105.1 Propithecus coquereli
TTAAAGAGGTTGGAGAACATTTGAAATTGTTATTGCAATCAATGGGATCTTCAAACTATATTTGGGACAGAGTTGAAATAAGTAAATTTATAGTAGTAATAATCTGAATGATTGCATAATTTTTTGTCAGCTTTACCATAAAGAAAAGGACTAATTGAGTTAATAAATTAAAGGTTTAGATGGACTGAATAGACTACACAGTGATAAAAAACCAACAAAATATTAGGTAAGTAAATGTATGCATAATTTTTTTCCAATAATGAATTGCAAGAGTTTTTAGGCAAGCAGGCTGAAAGAAACTAAATTGTAGACAGAAAAAATGATTAATTTGGTGATTTAGGGGCTGTTAATAAAATGACTTATGCTCCAAGATGTATTTGATGAAGTGAAGGATATAGATAGTTAAACCAAGGTAGTCAAGGCATACGGGGTTCAAGATGGTGTTCGGGTCACTCATAATGACATCAACAATTTTGGTAGACAGTAAAATTAAAAGCAAGATGCTAAGTCTTCAGGAAATGAAGGAGAGATGGAAGAACTCTAGAGAACAAGGTGATAAAGTCAAATGGGAAGATTTTCAAGAGACAAGGCTGATTTTTCACTTATTAGTTTATTATTTGCTCATTTATTGCTTCATTGGTTTAATTTTTTTCTGTGTTCACTTATTGTTTTATTTTATGTTATAAGAACTGTAGAAGGATGATTGCCTTAAGGTCACAATGAGCAAATAAAGTAAAGATTTACCTCTTGATTCTGAGCTACACAAGTTGGGGATGTAATTTAAAATCACTAGTAAGGGTCAGAGAAAAATCACGTCTTCAAATATTTTCTTTTTCTAATCAAAAGCAAGCTAGATAAAAACTTACATATTTAATTTATTAGGTACCTTTGAAATTAGGAAGTGCACTGTGATACAATTCTAGCATATAGAATGTGAGTGAAAGGAATATGCCCTTTTCTGGGCCCAGACCATAGACATCTCCTATGCCTGCTTCTCCATGCTATTTTTGCTTTCTGCTGTCTAATGAAATGGAGATTCCATCTAGAAAGACCTTGGAATCTATGTATTTTGTATGACAGAGCTTTTATCAAACTGGATTCTTGAATCACTGCATGAAAGTTGGCCACCTCACTGATCTATTTTCTTACCCAGTACTGTTTTGTGAGCAAAGGGGATTTTGCGGTCCTTAGACCAACACCCAACTATGCTGACTAATAAAAACGGGCGTAGAGGAATAGTTAAATTTAGCAACTCAGTTTCTTTAAGTTTAGTGGATGGAGGACATGGTGCTTTGGACTTTTGGTGGTATAATCTGAACATACACAACCTAGTAAAATATAAAGCTGCAATCCCAGTTTACCGATTTATTTATCTACTTATCTAAGGATGCAGCTGGTTCCAGGAACCGTAATTCATTAGATATTTTAAATCAAATTGTTCATAGTTTAAAATGAAAATAATTTTACTTCTCCTTTCTATAATAATGATATTATTTTGAATAAAAACGAGACAAAATCATTTGCTTAACCAAGAGAAAGTAGACAGGAACAAACAAAAAGGCCAGGTAAAGTGGCTCACACCTGTAATCCCAGCACTTTGGGAGGACGAAGTAGGAGGATTACTTGAGGTCAAGAGTTTGAGATCAGTCTGGACAACATAGCAAGACTCCATCTGTACAAAAAGTTAAAAAAAATAGCTTGTTTGTGGTTGTACATGCCTCTAGTCCTAGTTACTTGAGAGGCTGAAGCAGGAGGATCCCTTGAGCCCAGGAGTCCGAGGCTATGGTGAGCTATGATCACACCACTGCATTCTAGCACAGGTGAAAGAGCTCGACCCTATATTCAAAAAAAAAATTAGGTATGCATACATATTCATTCATTTTACTTATTTGACCTCTTAAGCGTGAACTATTTTAACTTCTTATGTTGGATATTGGTCTAAGGATCATAAAACCTCCTTTGCAGGTTCTGTATAAGTGGTTAAGCCATTTTCATTGGTAAATAGGAGTTTTTGCCTTCTGTTTATTTTAGCCTTTGTGACAACAGCAAAAACAAATGAAGATTTCCATTTTAACATCTTATTACATATATTTATTGAAA
>NW_012148729.1:11225-11728 GCF_000956105.1 Propithecus coquereli
TAATGATATTATTTTGAATAAAAACAAGACACAATCATTTGCTTAACCAAGAGAAAGTAGACAGGAACAAGCAAAAAGGCCAGGTAAAGTGGCTCACACCTGTAATCCCAGCACTTTGGGAGGACGAGGTAGGAGGATTACTTGAGGTCAAGAGTTTGAGACCAGCCTGGGCAACATAGCAAGACTCCATCTGTACAAAAAGTTAAAAAAAATAGCTTGTTTGTGGTTGTACATGCCTCTAGTCCTAGTTACTTGAGAGACTGAAGCAGGAGGATCCCTTGAGCCTAGGAGTCCGAGGCTATGGTGAGCTATGATCACACCACTGCATTCTAGCACAGGTGAAAGAGCTCGACCCTGTATTCAAAAAATTAGGTATGCATACATATTCATTCATTTTACTAAATTTATTTGATCTCTTTTATTTGATCTCATTTATTTGATCTCTTAAGCATGAACTATTTTAACTTCTTATGTTGGATATTGGTCTAAGGATCATAAAACCT
>NW_012148729.1:14389-16167 GCF_000956105.1 Propithecus coquereli
TTATTTTAACTTGTGAACCAGACCAGTTATCTGTTTTCAAAATATAGTGGTGGTATAGGAATAGGATAGATATTCCCATTCCAAAAGAGAGAAATTGGGAAGAAAAATAAAATAAAAACAGAGTCACAGGTCCCAAACAATTCCAGAAACAAGTGCACTTATAACTTTGACTCAAACAGTACAAAAGCAATTTATGTAACTAAAATGTTTGTACCCCTGTGAGATTATGAAATAAAAAAAATAACAGGGAGAATTTTCATTAAATTTTAAGGCTTTTGAATAATTATCTTTGGCTTGATATTGATATGTCTCTGGGACTCACCAAGAAAGCAGCCCAGCACTCTAGGATTTAGGCTATACTGCCTGCCCCTTTACATCCTTCCCTAGGAGGTGGCCCTGCTCCCTAGGCTGTCAGTGGAAGCCTGCCCTCTGGAATCCCAAGGAAGTGTCCTTGCCCTCTGGGTCCGTGGCTCTGATCCCAAAGTCATTTTTCCTTGACTGTCTCTGTCCTCATTCTTCCTTCATTTCGTCTAATCTCTGTCTCTATCAGTCCAGGTTGTCAATGTTTCTGTTGGTACAAAATTCTCAAAAATTGTATTGACCTCCCATGCAATTCACAGAGGTCTAAGATACCATGCAAGAGAGGCCTCCACATCTCTTTCCTGAATAACTGTATTTCTATTCCTGGCTTCTGCTGAGATGATTTATTGGATCCAGGCATCATATACCTAATCTCTTTAGTGAATGGTCATCTAGTTGCACCCTTAGCCTTATTTAAAGAGCATGCTATCTGAATAAGCTGATATCTCCCAAATAATTTTTCTGGTTTCTTTTTGTGTAGTGATTTATCTTTCAATTTATTTCTCTCCTCTAATATTGTATTATAAGCAGCAAGGAGGAACCACATCATGCTTTCATTACTTTGCTTAGGAATCTTCTCATCTAAATACCCCAGATCACAATTTACCATTTCTGTTTTCCATCTGAGACAAAACAATTCAATCAAGTCTTATGTTACTTTATAGCAAGGTTCACCTTTCCTCCATTTTTCAATAATATTGAATATGTACCCCCTTTCTGTCTGAGACCTCAACAGAATCACCTTAAATACTCATGTTTCTAGCAACATTATGTTCATGACAATATGTGTATTCTCTAAGATGGTAGAAGCTTTCTCTTTAGCACTCCGCTTTTATTTCTGAGCCTTTACTAGAATCACCTCTGACATCTGTATTTTTATCAACAGTCTCTTTGAGGAAATCTAGGCTTTTCAAAATCACACATCACAAAACTCAGCCTTTACTCATTACCCAATTCCAAAGATACTTCCATAGTTTTAGGTACTTGTTACAGTAGCTATCCTCTTCCCACTAAATCTGTATTAGTTTGCCAGGGCTGTGTTCACAAAGTACTGCAAACTGTGCATCTTAAGCAACAGAAATTGATTATGCCGCAGCTATAGAAGCTAGAAGTACAAGGTCAAGGTGTTGGAAGTGTTGGTTTCTCTTGAGAGCAATGAAAATACATCTGTTCCATGGCTCCCCCATAGCTTTTGATGGTTTTCTGGGAATTTTTGGTGTTCCTTGGTGTTTAGAGCATCACCCCAATCTCTGCCTTCTCCTTCACATGACATTCTCCTGTGTGCACATCAATGTCAAAACTCCTTTTTTTATAAGGACACTAGTCATATTAGATAAGAATTCACCCTATTGACCTCAATTTGACTGGATTATATTTTTTTAACTGAAATAAAATTTTTTCACATACATGATATGCAA
>NW_012148730.1:0-4659 GCF_000956105.1 Propithecus coquereli
CCCCTATCCTATCCCACCCCCCCCATGCCCTAGCCCCGCCTTCCACCCCAATACTTTCTCCTCCTCCACTTCACTCTCTACCAACAACAGCTCTTGTGAGTCCAGGATCACCCATGGACATGCCCACGCACACACGCACGCTTTCTCTGCCAGGCGTACAAAAGTTTGGCCACATTGGGAATTTCCTCCGCCTACCTCCGCCCATCGGTCTCTCGGGCCGTCTGCTATGTGGAGACCCCTGCGCCTCCTCTTAAAGCCCAATTAATTCTCTAAGTAAACTTCTGGTACTGGTTACTGCCCCTCCTACCACAGTACAGCCCACCTCAGCAGGATATAAAAGTTGGTGGTGAAGAGGTTAAGATCCGACCCAGAGTCCGGTCAAACTTGGGCCTGAGCCAGGGCCCGGATCACAGGTTGTGAAGGTTTTCCACACATGTAGGCGTGCCTCCTCAGAAAGTGAATTTCAGGAGGCTTTCCTCTTACCTAAAGCGCAGTGCTGGTACTTCCCCGTAGGACAGGTCACCTAACCGCGGGAACCACCGGACCTGTGTTCTGCGCAGGCCCAGTGATCACGTGTCTGCCCGGGCTGAACCGCACATGACCGCAGCATGGCACGTGACCGCAGGAGCCACAGCCATTGGGTAGCTGAAGTGGTCACGTGACTGCAAGCGCTCTGCTTGCCGCCTGATGGCAGAAGCCATGTGGCAGCCCACATGTGGATCTGCAGAGTTCAGTGGCTCACAATCTTCATGCCACAGAGAGGGCTGAGCCTCACACTCTATCCATTATGGCGGCAGCGAGGGTGGGGAGGGCGCAGGGGCTGTCGCGTGCGGAGCATCTAGGTGACCGTAGCATCCACATGACCCTAAACAATAAGTCCCCTATATGACTTCAGGGGCTGAGATTTCCACATGGTGGTAGCCAATAATGGGCACACGATGGAAGAATCCACGTGAGTGGGGCGAGGTTCCAGAGTCCACCTGACTGGAAGAGCTGGACCCCGCACATGCCCATAGCGACAGAGCTACTACACAATCTCAGGGTTTAAGAGCCCGAGTGCCCATGTGACCTGTAGGGCTCATAATCGTGGTGTCCACATGATGGCAGCATCCACGTAACCCACAGCCTTGGGAACACACGATATTCACGTGTTCAAAAGGGCTGGGTCAACTTTGGTCAGCTTTCTGACAGTAGGGTCCCACGACAGTAGGAGTCTCCTCATGGGCGTGTTTCAGGAGACCATTTGTGTTCATGAGACCTGGAGATGTGAGATTGCCCGCGTTACTGAGATGGTGGTGCCTCCAGGTGGCCTTCCACATCACATAAACTTGGGCTTTAGCTACCCACACCCCTCTTGAATAAATGTTATGTGGTTTTTTGTCTAATAATACATAACAGAACAATACATAACAATGTAATAGCTCCTCCCTGGAACCATAATCATAGAAACTACTCCAAGAGCCTAAGCAGTCGGTTCAGGTAAGCATTGTTGACTTAATTACATACGGGTCCAAAGGAAATTAAAGCACATCTAATGAATTTTAGTCATTCATTTCAAAAAGAGAACGTGTGTAGGGATCACTATGTGTCACACACTCCAAAGGGCTCACGCATTAAGAGTGGTAACGCCATGGAGTAGGTACTGTCACAGAATTTTACAGATGAGAAAATGGAAGCTCAGAGGTGTAAAATTCACTTGCCTGAGAGGTCACAAACATTGTAGGTGGCAAGCCAACTGTCTCCCCTAGGCAGTCTGGCTCCAGACTCTGTTCTGATCACCCATCAGGTCCCCCAAAGGAAATTAATATTAGTTCAGCCTTAACTAATTCACAGAAACTGGAAGCCAGCCCCAGTTGCTGAGGAGTTGAGATCATGGAAGTTCTCTTTGAAATACCACCTCAGTAATGTCAAGTACTATCGGTAATTAGCACTAGTCAATGTTGAATCCAATTAAGAACCTCAGGAGATTTATTTAATGTATACACATCAGAGTACCATTAATATATGAAATATGTGTATACATAAGAGGAGTAAAATACTTGATGTGAGTTGAAAGCATTTCCTTCCTTAAAAATATTCACTGAAAAGAGAAATACGAGAAAGTTTAAGCATCATACCTGGCCCTTGCCTGAATTACAGCAATTATAAATGATTGGAATCTGAATCAATTAGATTTTACTGTATGTATATTCTGTCTGTGTCTCCCCAGACAGGACAGAGAAAAGAGAAGAAGACGATACATTGTAGGCTTTTTTCTTTTTTTAAATTGCAATTCCACAAACACTTCTTTTGCTGATTTGTGAGGGAAACCGCAGCTTAGCCTGTATGTCCAAAATAAATTTGGTGTGGTCTTCCTGGTTTTCTTGTACGGGTGAACAATGCTATACAAGCAGGGTTACTTTGCTAGGTTCCTGCAGTGTGGCATGGCCACATAAACAAGCAGAAGCAAACTCAACAGACCAAATTTTCCACCGCAGTTAAAGTTGAATATACCAGTGAGGACAACAGACTGTGTTTGTGGTTCTAAGATTGTCAAAAGCAGTCACGGTGTTTAAAACGAAGACTAGGAAGAGAGCACAGTATTGGTGCAAATCATTGGGTCTCGTATAATTTTGCGGAATTATTTATGGGACACATGTAAATACAGGATATAGAATGGAGCCACATACTTACAATAGAGCCTATCACGAAATTTCGAGCTGGATTTCGGAAGCATCCAGATACAGTCACAGGTTGGACTTCTACTTCAAGACCCGGTATCTGTCCTGACCCTAGTTCCCATAAGCACATACAGATGAAGACGTCATCGGTGAAAGACACAGCAGAATTACATCTAGCCCACCTATGCTCAACTGGGACTTACACAGTATGGATGGCGATTGGGGTCAAAGTCTTTCACAAAAAGACAATCCTAATTATGAATCTTCTCTAAGTCAGATTCTGCTCCTATCAGACCTGTTACTCATATCATTCTTTCTTTCTCTGAGATAATTATCAGGAGTTTGTTCAGATTGTTAAAGAATTTCTGTCAATGGAGGCCTGTCAGCATGTTAGGTTCGTCTGTGTGGATGTTCCCTGGTCCCCTGCTTCCCAGTGTCAAGAATGAATACTGGCACCGAATTGAGCCAATGACACAGAACAATTTTAAACCGTTTATCACGTGAAAGAAAGAATGAAAGGAAGGAAGGAAGGAAGGAAGGAAGCTACACAAAGTGAAAAATACGTTCCAGAGAGAGTGGAACGGGTCAGTCTCCGCCAGTGGAGAAAGACCCTGAAGGCTGAGCACAGCTGCCCTTTATAAGCCCACTAGTTTGTCCCACCTTTCCCCTGGCAGCATTGGTTGCCATTTCCCACCTTTGGGGGTGATTGACAAGTTGTGGTTATATAACAGATCACATGGCAGGTTACATAACAGGGTAGATTACATCACAGTTTCCCTTTCTGCTGGTGCATCTTCCCCAGAACCCTTCACGGAGTTCCACCCATGTCATGCTAATTAGATGGTAATGAGCTCTAGGTCAGTGAAAGATTACTAGGAACATTTTACCATGTATGTTCCCACCAGGGTGCAATCCGGTACATTTCCGTTCCCGCTCTCCACCCTTAGCCACTCCCTTGCCACCTGTTTGCCCTCCACCAGACCAAACAAGCACTCACGAACACACACGTGAGTTGTGGGGAAGGTAACTCTATGGACAAAGATTCGTAAGGCTGGGATCTAGTTTAGGCACTGAATTTATCAGGCGCCGCATTTGTTTCGTTGAAGCAGGTTGGTAAGCCATTTCTCTTGTGTGTGTTTTGGCAGGATTAACAGGAGCAACTTTTCCTTCTTTTACTTTTTCTTTTTGTGGTGCACATTTTGGAGGTCAGTGCTAAGTGGCTTTAGGAGGAATAGCTTTATGTAACACAAAAAAGTGAGAAAGGGGAGTTACCAGAACAGTTATGATGCTGTTCAATTAAATGTAAATACTCAAATGTTTGTGGTCCAAACACAAACATGTACAACTGAACCGGATGCCCTATGCAAATTTACTTTCAGAAAGCAAAAGTGACTAACCTAGCGTCAGATGGGTCTGTATCGTTGTGGAAATTGTATTAAAAACATATTTTTCTTTGTTCCTTTCTGAAATTCATGAACTTAGCTGGAATTAGCTTTATGGCAGTGTGGAGCAATGGGAAAAAAGAGAAACAGTTGCATATCATGCTCCCTGCCAGAGGGCTCAATGTGCCCATCCCGAGACACAATGTGAAATCCAACAGCTCTAGGTAATAGGCTCACTCTTTGGGAACTACCACAGCAGGAAAACACAAAATTACATCCACACTGAGAACTTCCCTCAGGCAAAGGATGGAGGGAAATTAGAAGCTAGAGATTCTGCAGAAGACATTTACTCAGGAGCTGCATCATTTGTGATGGTATGACTCTCCGGTGCAGTGGGCAAACCCCCTCTGTGTGAAGACCATTAAAAAAGTAAACAATTGTGGTTCAAGGATTTTTAAATTATCAAAAGGAGAGACTTTGAATTTTCCCAGATTGCTTCTTGTTATCCGCTCAAGGCGATTATATTTTGCCATTCAAAAAATAGTTCTAAGTACTGTCTTGGGCCAGGCTCGGTGGCCCACCCCTGTAATCCTAGCTCTCTGGGAGGCCGAGGCGGG
>NW_012148730.1:9887-31456 GCF_000956105.1 Propithecus coquereli
CTCTATGACTGAGAAGAGACCTGTGTTGAGCCTCAAGACTGTTGAGCAGTCGATCAAAGAAGCAGGACAGAGGTTCAGGGACAGGGTGGGAGTGGAAAGCACCAGGCACCTTCCAAAATCCACACAATGCTTTAGCAGCTAAGCCCCTCTGAAGAGGACTGAAGAGCTTGTGCATGTATGCTTGTGACACGTTTGAATCTTCTCTCACATCTTCTTCAGAATTTTTCCATTTCTCTGAAGGTAAAGCCTACATTTAACCACTCAACTTCCGCAGAAATCATTTGCAATGACTGCTGCTAATGTATTGAAGCAGAATATTGTTGGGGCACCTAGAGCCACCTTTGCTCTTCCCCACTTTTGAGGGTAGATGCTGAAATCCACGTCCACACCGAAACCAATGATAAATTGAGTTACAAAAATACTCCATGCACATTTATTGTCGTCTTCACGGGGACCACAGGGGGAGGCTCAATGGCACATTTCCAAGTGAAACTTCATCAAACAGTCTTCATTAGACAATCTTGCCTCTCTTCCTTGGACCCTCATGAGATGGACGAGCATCAGCTCCTGCCCTTCCTCAACAGTCTCCTTCCCTCCAAATCTCTTTTCTCTGTGGAGCCATTTACCTCCGAAAGATTCTGGTGTCATGACCCTGATCAGCACATCGAGGATCCTTATTCATATCCCTCCTCTGTAGGATGTAGGAGAGTTGTATATAACGATTTCTTTTGTAACTGTCACACTGATTGTTTTTTTCACATCCTACTCAGAGCTTCCTACTGTAGGGCTTTGAGCTCAAGGTCCATAATGTATCTTTTCTACAGGATTCTTGAGCTGGAACTTTGGTTACTGCCTGAGCCAACAATTTCAGCCAGTCCCTTTTATGTCCACACACACACACACACACACACACACACACACACACACACACAAATCAATTGTGTTTATTGCAGTCTAGTTTTGGCCAGATCAGGGCTGCTTATCTGAAAAGCCTTTACTTCTGTACCACTTTTGTTAAAGTGTGGATTTCGACGAAGTCTGTTGTGTCTTCTGTACAAAGGATGAGGTCGGTGAGAGTAGCCGTGTCCTTTAAGTCCTTTCCTATGAACCCAAGAGAGTGAACACTCAGGGAACCGAATCCTGGATTCTGAAATACGGAACAGACCACATGCATTTGAGTTAGGAATTCCCACAAACTGTTGTCCTAGGTTATGAGTGTATTCTTTTATTCAAAAATTACTGTAACATGAAATAAAAAAAATTACTGTAACAGGTTTACTAATGTATAATTGTCATGCAATAAACTGTATACATTTAGATTTTACAACTCGATAGGGTTTGACACATGCGTACACCCGTGAAATCATAATCACTAAAAGATAACGAACGAATCCATCATCCCCAAAAGTTTCTCATGCCCCTTGTTACTTCCTCCCCACTCTGTCCCTCAGCCTTTCCACTATCTCCTATTTGCTGTCTGTTACTATAAATTAGTTTGAATGCTCTAGAGCTTTATATAAATGGAATCATACAGTTTGTGCCTTTTTCCTCTGGATTCTTTCATTAAACATAATTATATTGACATTTTCCATGTTGTTGAGTGTAGCTGTGGGTTTTTTTGCTGCTTTTTATTGCTGAGTAGTACATTGAAATTGCTTTTCCAGTTGCTAAAATGATGGGTATTTCAGTTGTTTCGGGTATGGGCTATTATTAGTAAGGCTCTTATGAAAATTCATGTGCAAGTGTTTGGGAAGACATCTACTTTCATTTCCCTCAGATAATTGCCTGGGAGACAAACGGCTACAAAGCATGGTAGGTGTAAGTTTAGCTTTTTAAGAAACTGGCAAACTGGTCTTCAAGGCTGTTATACCATTTTATATCCCCATTCAAGCAATAATTATTAAGGTTCCACTATGTCCCAGGTACTGTTGTAGACAATGATGATATAGCAATAATCAAAGCAGGCAATTATGCGAGTCCTTTATTCAAGAAAGTCAGAGAATGTTCCGAGTTTGTCTGTAGGGAGCAGTCTGTGAAGTAGAGTTCAGTAGATTGGATGTTTATTAGGGAGTTCCCTGCGATAGACATCTGTGGGAGGAGGAGAAGAAAGTGAGATGGCACTAAGGGAGAAGTCAGTCTGCAATGCAGCCCCAGGGACAGCCTTCAGCAGCACTACAGGGGCTTGCAGAACTAAAAATGCTCAAAGAGAGTTTTCCGGCATTGGGGCAAAATGGCTGGGCATTTATACCCTGCCTCCATCGTTCGCTGGATGTTGAACACCAGAGGAAGGGCATGACCTTGGGTAAGACAGCTCTCTGCAGCAAAGGTTATCCCTGAAAATAATGACAGCTGAAGGCTATCTGCTGATAACTATCACAAGAAGTGGGGCAACAAGTTCTTCCTTGACTGGGGATCTAGTAAGCACGTCTCTGTGCCCATCGCTGTCTACCCCTTGCACTCATTGGATCCGCTTCTACATATGCATTGAAGAGTGGCTTCTCCAGGATCTGCTGGATCTATGTTACTGAGGGAAAACCAAGAAGGAGATGGTTCCTAGAATGAATTCTAGCCCGGACTAGACTGCTGCAGCTAGTCTTGTGGCCAAAGACTTACTCAACTGCTTCTTTCACGTTTCAGTCTAGATTCATTTCTCCTTCAGCCTCTATATATGATGGTCTTACAGATGGCAGTATCTGGATCCTCATCCCTGGCCACCTTACCCTTCCCTGGCTTGGGTTGCTTCCCTGTGCTTTTACTGAAAATCCTGGACAGGGGACTACCTAGAAGCACTCAATGGATCACTTGGACACCAAACATATTTCTCCCTGCTTCCAATGTGTAATAGCATCCCTACTTGTCCTGATGACCAGAGTCAATTACCCCTGAAAGGGTGGTGACTCTTCTCTATGTCAGTTGGTTGATGGCCACAGAGCTGATAAAAGCACGCAGGTGGAATCTGTAGGTTTTACTTCAAGGAAACTCTTGTGTTGTTCCTAATAAAAATAATCCTTCTTTGGAGACCAGGGCTTCTAACCCTGCATAACCCATTGTTCTAGGGCACAGATACACACATTTCCCCAACTGGGTCAAATGGAGTGATGGGAAGTTGGGCCATGCCTGCTCACACCTCTTGCTTCCTAGCCCCATTTTTATTCCTTGTAGGGCACAGAGCCAAAAGTCCTTCATTCGATATGTATACTGAGCACTAGACGGTGATTCCCAATGATACAAAAATTTTGCCTCCAAACAGCTCTTCAGCTGGGCCTTCAGCAGTCTGTTTCAATGCTCCCTCAGGCAGGCAGCTACTGGGTGGTGCGAAATGTCACGGAATCATCGAATCCCATCTTCATGCGCCTGTTTCCACATGCCATTGCTGTAAATTCAGTCTCCGAGTCCGTCGGGGTGTTTTGTGGGATTCCAGTGACAGTGGATCAAACACTCTGTAAGATCTTGGATAAAGTGATGGCTGAGGCCCTGCAGGCAAGTAAAGACAGGGAAAATGTTTCTATTTCTCTCAAAAGAATCATTGGCCATTCCACAAGAGCAAACTTCCAAACCTTCAAAGAAGAGATAATTCCAAGTTCACCCAAATTTTACCAAAGACCAAGATGAAAGTGTACACTTCCGCATTCATTTTATGAGGCTAATCTTGATTCCAAAATGAAACAAATATGAAAAGAGAAAGGAAAGTTACAGTACAAGCTAACTCTGAGTATAGGTAAAAATCCTAAATTAAATATTGCATACTTAATCAAGCAATGCGTAGAAATGACAGTGAACCAGAACATGTCTGGTTTATCACAGGAATGTAAAAATTCCTTAACATTAGAAAAAGTATGAAAGGAAATCATCACATTAACGAAAAGAAACAAGATTATGTTACTGTTTTAATAGAAGAGAGTAAAATCATTTACTAAAACCCGGCGCCTGTTCATGAAACAAACAAAAAGAAAAAAAACACAATTCTTAGCAAACGAGGAATGGAAGAGACTGAAAAAGTGTATCTACAAAATAATCTGCAACATTCTTTGTCAGCAATGGTGAAAAGTAAGATGGGTTACCCTTGAAAATAAAGAACAGGACAAGACTGCTCAATATTGTCATATCTATTCAACAGTGGAGGTTCTAGCCAGTGTAGTAAATAAAAGATGTAAGAGATACAATCATCGGATTGAAAAACCAAAACTATCAAATCTATATAGACAACATATGCTTTGGCCGTATAGGAAAACCTGAGATACTCTACAAACTGTTAGAACTAATGACAGCTCAGCAAAAAATAGACTGTATTCCCATTACCAGCAACAACCATTTAGAGGAAGAAATGATCTTAAAATGAGTACCAATTATAACTGCAAGAAAAATGATAAGGTATGTAGAAATGAATCTATCAAAGGTGCATAAGATTTCAGTTGAGAAAATGATAAAATTTTATTGAGAACTAGCCCTAAATGATGCAGATATAAAGCATGCTCATGGGAGAATCTCTATGGTAAAGATGACAGTTCTCTTCACTTAACCTACATAGTCAATATGATCCCGGTCAAACAGCTACCACAGCTTTTTGTGGAACAATAAAAGCTGACACCAAAATGCATACTGAAGGACAGAGGGCCCAGAATATCCAAGAAAATTTAGAAGAAGGTAGATGGAAAGGGAAGGGACATAGCTTACCAGATATCAAGTTTTGTTAATGAAGGTGTAACAGTTAAGGTAATTCACTTGTATGACAAGCAGGCCAATAGTATTAATAGACTAGAGATCCCATTACATATGGGAAAACTTGGTGCGAGAGAGTCACCATTGAAGAATAGCTGGAAAAAGATAGGGTATTCAACACATGGTGCAGGATCCACTGGGTCTACACATTTCCTAGCGGGGTGATTGCTACTTCACATCATACACAAATATAAATTCCAGATGTTTGAAAAACCTAAATGGAAAAAGAAAGCCTGCAAAATGTTAGAACAATTATGAGAGACATTCATTTTATGTCCTCAGAGCAGGAAAGTCTTTCCTGCAAAAGTAATCACAATCCACGAACACAGGATATCTTCCACTTATTTACGGCCTCTCGAATTTCTTTCAGTGATGTTTTGTAGTTTTCAGTGTACAGTGTTTCAGTCTTTCACCTCCTTGGTTGAGTTTATTCTAAGTACTTTATTCTTTCATTGCTGTCCTAAATGTAATTATATTCTTAATTATCTTTGGGTTGGTCATGGTTGGTGTACAGAAATGCAACTGTCACGTGTTGATTCTCTATCCTGCAACTTTGACACATTCATTTATTAGCTCTAACGGTTTTCTTTTTTAAAAATCTCTAGAGTTTTCCGTATATAAGATCATGTCGTCTGTGAAGGGAGATAACTTTACTTCTGCTTTTCCATCTTGGATGCCTTATATTTCTTAACCTTGCCTAATTACTCTGTCTAGAGCTTCCAGTAGTATGTTGAGTTAGAAGTGGCAAAAGCAGGCATCCTTGTCCTGTTCCTGATCTTATAGGAAAAGCTTTCAGTCTTTCCCATTGAGCATGATCTCAGCTATGGGTATTTCCATACCCGGCCTATATCATGTTGAGGAAGTTTCTGTCTCTTCCCAGTCTGTTGAGTGCTTTTAACACGAAAGCATGTTGGATTTTGTTAGATGCTCTTTCTCTATCAATTGTTATGGTGATATGCTCTTTTATTCATATCATCCTTCTATTAATACGGTGCATTGAGTAACTTTCATGTGTTGAACCATCCTTGCTTTGCAGGAGTCATTCCCATTCAGTCGTGGTGTGTAACCTTTTTAATATGCTGCTGAGTTCACCTTGCTACCATTTTGTCTAGGATTCTTAGCATTGATATTCACAAGGAATATTGCTGCATAGTTTTCTTGTGGCTTTGTCACACTTCCGTATCGTGATAATGTTGGCCTCACAGAATGAGTTAGGAAGTGGTTGCTCCCCTTCAGGTTTTTTGGAAGAGACTGAGAAGGAATGGTATTAACTCTTCTTTAACTATTTGGTAGAATTCACCAGTGAAGCCATCTGCGCCAGGACTTTCCTTTGTTGGAAGGTTTTTGATTACTGATTCAATCCCCCTATTAGTTATAGGTCTATTCAGATGTTCTGTTTCCTCATGATTGAGTCTTGGAAGGTTGAGTGTTTCTAAGAATTTGACAATGACATCTAGGTTTTCCCATTTTTTGGCATACAGTTGTTCATACTGTTCCCTTGTCATCCTTCTCTTATTTTTCTAAAATCAGAATGATATCTCCACTTTCATTTCAGATTTTACTAATTTAAGTCTTCTCTCTTTTGTCCTAGTCAACCGAGCTAAATGTTTGTCAGTTTTTGTTAATGTTTTCCAAGTACCGACTTTTGTGTCTTTGATATGCCTTTGTTATTTTCTATTTTATCTATCTCCACTCTAATCTCTATTTACTTACTTCTGACAGCTGTGTGTTAAGTTTGTACTTCTTTTCATAGTTCTTTAAGGTGTAAAGTTGGGTTATTGATTTGTGATCTTTCTTCCTGATTAATGTGGGTGTGTACAGCCATAAATTTTCCTCTTAGGACTGCTTTGGCTGCATTCCATATGTTTTGATACGGTGTTTTCACTTCACATCTGTGTAAAAATAATTTCTAATCTACCTGGTGATTTCTTTGACCCACTGCTTGATTATGAGTGTGTTGTTTCATATCCATATATTTGTGAGTTTTTTAGTTTTTGTTCTGTTATCAATTTCTAGTTTTGTTCCATTGTCGTCAGAAAAGAATGTTTTAAAACTCATTTAGACTTTTCTTTATGCCCTAACGTATACCCATGGCTGGAGAATGTTCCAGGGGCACTTGAGAAAGTTTCTGCTGTTGTAGGTTGGAGTGATCTGCATATACGTCTTAGGTCAAATTAGTTTACCATGTTGTTGAAGTCCTGCATTTCCTTATTGATCTTCTCTCTGCTCATGGAGTACTGAAGTCTCCAACTATGATGGTTAAGACTGTCTGTTTTCACCTTTAGTTCTGTCAATGTTTGCTTTGTGTATTTTAGAGCTCTGATGTTTAGAGCATATGTGTATGATTCGTACATCTTCTTGATGAATTGATCCTTTTATCAATATATTATTCCTTCTTTGTCTCTTGTAACAGTTTTTGCCTCAAAGTCTATTTTTTCTGATATAAGCAGAGTCACCCCTGCTCACTTTTGGTTACTATACACATAGATTATCTTTTTGGATGACTTCCCCTTCAGTTTCTTTGTATGTAGAGGTGTAAAGTGAGTCTCTCTATGGTCACCTTTACCAGTGATTTTATTTCTTCACATGGAATCAAGTTACTGTCTGGTGTCTTTTAGCTTCAGCCTGAAGGTCTCCCTTTAGTATTCCTTGTGAGGAGGTTCTGTTAGTGTCTAATTATCTCAGTAATTTTTAAATCTCAAAATGTATTAATTTCTCCTTCATTTTCAAAAGATGGTTTTGTCACATATGGGATTCCTGACTGAAAGTTTTTTTTTTTTTTTCTGTTAGGACTTTGAATATATCATCTGATGGCTCTGGCACTGCATGTTTCTTATAAGATATAAGCTGTTGATCTTACGGAGCATTGGTTTTATGTAATAAGTCACCTCTCTTCTGTCTTGCTTCTTTCAAGAGTCTCTTTTTCTCTTTGGTTTTCAACGGTTTTATCATAACCTGTCTAAATGTGTTTGATTCTACTTGGAGTACATTGAACCTCTCACATGCATAGATTAATATTTTTCATCCTACTGGGGAAATTTTTAGCCATTATTTCTTCATGTATTCTTTCTGCACCTCTCCCTTTATCTTCTGGGGTCGTCATTATGCATAATTTGGTATTCTTTATGAAGTAACTCAGGTCTTGAATGTCTTTTCATTTTTCTTTATTCTCATTTCTTTCTGTTCCTCTGACTGGATAATCTGAAGTGATTATCTTCAAGTTTACTGCTTCTTTCCGTGGCTTTTGCAAATAAGATTTTGAGCCCATCTTCTAATTATTTCATTTCTGTTACTTTAAAACTCTCCTTAGAATTTCAATTTCGTTCTTTTTAAATAGTTTCTAGCTCCTTGGTGTTGTGCTAATTTTGTTGCGGCATGAATCATTACCATTCTTTAGTCATGATTTCCTTTGTTTGAATGTATCTAAAATAACTGGTTTAAAATCTTTGTCCAACAAGTCCAAAGTCTGGTTGCTATTGTTCATGTGTTAGGATCCATACTTTGCAGATTATTCACGTCTCATAAATTTTTGGAGAATGGAACATTTTGAATGATCTATTCTGACAATTTTGGAAATCCATTTATCAGCCCTCCCCAGGGTTTGCTGCTGTTGCTATTTATTGTTGTTGTGTGTTTGTTGACTTTTCTGATCTAATTCTCTAAAGTCTCCTTTGTCATGTGTACCCACTGAAGGCTCTTCTTGATTAGATTACAGTTTGCCTAATGACCGGACAGACATCTCCCTACACTCCTGGAACCCATACGTCTCCAATTATTTGCCCAGGGAGTCCGTACACATGTTGGGATACACCTTCAACACTTAGCCAGGCAGTTGACAGCTCTGCCTTAGCCTTCACTGACGGCTTGGGCAGAACCTAAAGTTCAACCTGAGGTGAGAGCTCAGGATCTTGTCAGGTATTTGAGAGCATGTGCACAAGTCAACGAATGCAAACAGCCCTGTACATGTCTGTGGTCTTTTAGATCATGAGGAACGTGTTGGAGTTTTTCAAAACCCCTGTGGATATCTCATTCACCAGCTTTCCCTTCTACGTTTTTGAGTGATGCATTGTCTTCCTCAACTGTTATCGATTATATCAGACAACCACAAAGTTACTCAACTGTCCCTGATTATTTCTACCATATGCACCATGGGAAAAGGCTTTTTGCCCAGTGTCAGCCCTAAGTCAGACCCAAGAAGAAAACTCTGCAAGTGGGGTCTTACATTGAACCGCCAGACAGGCCATACAATTCATACAACTATAATTCTCTGATATAAGGGTTCAAATGACCTGCAAACCCATTTTGCCTCCTCTGGTAGCTGCAAGACTGCTCGCTTTCCCTGTGGTGGCTGAATATTGGTTTCAAGGCTATGTCCTAATTTGAGATAGCGTAAGTTATAACACCCAGATACACATTTTTCTTACCAAGACCTAACCGTTTTTCTTTAATAACTGCTCCCTGGATTCTCTCAAGCCTTTATCTAATTTTCAGAGTCCAGAAAATGTTGATTCTGCCCATTTTTCCCAGTTATCTTGTTTTTATGGAGAATATAATTTCTGGAGGGCCTCACTCCACTGATTTTGCTGATATCTGGTAGCCCCTTCTTCTTTATCTTACCCAATTGGCATGCTGTCATGAAAAGAGAGGATTTATGTTATGTTTTGTGTGGTGTTTTGTGGCTGAAGAGCTCTTTGTAATATGTTGTGACAGAGGGTAGAAATATGCATGGGAAAAAATTTTAGATGTATACTGGCGACTATTCCACATTGAATGCAAACTATTTCTGATCCTCTTCTCAGACAGAGATAGAAAAGCATGCATTTGCCAAATCAATGGCTGAAGACCAAGTGCTCTATCTGCCCTAGCAAAGATACTACTTCTAGCATAGCAGCTTCATTGTTGACTGCAATTTAGTTGACTTGGTGTAGTATGCAATCATCTCTCAGGATGTGTCTGGTTTCTCTAACAGACAGACTGGTGAATTTAGTGGATGTATGACAGTGGCCATGTCTTGTGTCCTTTTAATTTTTAAGGGTGTGCTAATTTCTGAGACACTCTTCAAGAGGCAATACTGGTTTTTGTTTCATTTATTAACATGGTTGAGAGATTGCTGATTTAGAGGTCTTCACTGGCTCTTTCCAATTCTGATGGCTTTAGACCACAGGCAACTGACCGATGTGGGTGTTGTACTATAGTCCAAATAGGTATATCGCAGTTAGATACCTGAGAACCGGATGAATGAACATCAATTGGATGTACAGAAACAGTGAACTCACTGGTAGATTGTGGCTAGGACTCTATTTGTTACCTGGCTGACACATGCCCCCACTCTAACTGGGTGCCAAAATGACATTTGGAGTACTGATGTCAATTCATACCCTATGTTTGCCATTTCTCAAAATATCTGGGTATTCCCCTTTTTCCAGTTCACCCTGTTGTGAATGAATGGATGTGTGTCTACTGAGGGAAGGTCTGGGTGAATCATTACTGTGTCCACAGGCTGTCGTGAAGAGGAGACCTTCCTCTTGGGTACCCAAACTCCTTTTCAGTCCAAAAGTTCCAGGTCCAAATGTTGATTCAGGTGTAAGAAATTGGACATGGGATCCTGAGTGTTTTTGGAGGCGACTCTCTTCAGTCTACTTGTTGTCAGTCTTGATTTCTTCTGATGGCACATATGGAGTAGTACTCTAGTGACATTGTATTTTCCCCCTAGTTATATTGTATTCTTCTTGATGATCTCCAAAGCACGCTGTGGTCAGGTTCCCTTGGGGCTCATTTCAGTAATTGAATCCACCTGACTGCTAATGGTTAGATGCTGACACCTGCTTTCTATGGTGTTAGGCTTTCTTCTCATCTCCATTTCTATCTTTGGACCTAGATCTGTAATTTCTTCTCTTATGTAATTTAACCCTAGTTATGTTTATGGCAAGGAGATGTTTGGGGGTACATTCTGAAGGGATTATATATTGA
Source organism: Propithecus coquereli (assembly GCF_000956105.1). NCBI lineage: Eukaryota > Metazoa > Chordata > Mammalia > Primates > Indriidae > Propithecus > Propithecus coquereli. The sequence continues at coordinate 20,577 of NW_012148730.1, forward strand.
CTTGAGGGAGAAATCTCTGCATTTTCTTCAAGAGAGAAGGAATACTAGCTCATAATAACAAGTATTAATGGCTCACTTCTTCAATTGAGAGGGTTCATCAGAATTAGGGTAATTAATTTTTCAGAGGTCTCATCCCAAATTACCCCATGGAGGGCCTTGAACCTGGAGAAGCAGACCTGACTCGGTTGGAAATTTAACCTTCTTTGGAGCCTCATTTTTCTGATTATTAATTCACAAGCCTGGTTTTTGGCTTTCTCTGCTATCCTGTGCCAGGAGATGAAAGTCCCTATATAATCCCAAGGAAGCCCCAGGGCTATCACAATTGGCTTTCAATTGCATAATAATTTCTCTCAGCTTTCTTGTCTTTTTCTAGAGCGTCAGTTGACCTTACTAATAGCCATGCAATCTTATTTAATCATTATAACCTCTACCATACTTTTCCAGTATCTGAAGCAAATTCCCATTCCAACTATCTACCTCTGTAATTTAACAACTGTACTCAATCCTGCTTAGAAGCTCTCTGCACTTCACTCACCATTAGTGATGGGTTATGAAACTCAGCTGAAGGTAAGAGCTCCAGCTTCATAACCCCATTTTGCCTTCTTGATGCTGCCTGGTGACAACTGTTGCAGTTTTGTTCTACAGGAAACAGTCTCTGTGATAGTATTTATTGCACAGGATGTTTAATTTAGAGTTGATATGGGACATACACCTGTGGAGAGTAGAGGTAGAAAATGGAACCTGACGAAGGAAGAAAATGAGCTACTATGCAGGCTCATTAGCTTCAGCCAACTCCACAGGGAATTCTGAAGCTAAAAATGACCCTTCAGGTTTTCTTACATTGATTAAAAATGTCTGAGATTTTGTATTCCTGCCTCTATCAGTCACTGAATGTAGGCCACTCTGGAAAAACAAGGTGGCTCTCTGGACCTGAGGTGATCTCCAAGGAGGGTGATAGCTGAAGGCTGTCTCCTGACAGCCCTCCCAGCAGATAGAGGAATACATCCTAAAGGAGAATCTGAGAGTGTTTTTAAAATAGACTGGATTAATAGAAAATTTTAAACAGATAAGGAAATTACCTCCTTGAAAAGGTAGCTTGTTAGTCACACTTACCAAGAGAAGAGAGGATGCCCAGCCATGGGGAATCACGTGGAGAAACAGCAGGCTTGGACAGGAGGTGGAGGGAGATAGGAAAATGCAAGCAAGAGCTTTTGTTGTGGTCCTCTGCCTCTGTGAGAAGGAACTGGGGAGGCAGAGTAACCAATTCAGGATTGGCTAGTGTGAGTACTTTCAGCAGCCTTAGGGTATAGGGTTGTCCCTAGTTGTCAGGTACCTGGCCCTGTGGTTATTAGGGCACTTGGATAGTGACCCAGAGTGTTAGAGCCCTGTAAAGGAGGTGGTTGGAGACATTGTCTCTGGATTGATTTGTTTGCGTTTGAAAAGAGCCCTCCAGGGTAAGTTGTTTACTATCTCTAGCAATTGTCTTACCCTGGGAGGAGCAGTCTCTCCAGGATCTACAAGGCCTCAGATGCCAAGGCATCAGAATACAGAAAATAAAAAACATGGTTGATACATTTTTGCGTCCACCACAGAGGGCATGTGCAGCTGGAGATGACAAAGATGTTCTTTTGGAATTTATCTGTCTTCCTGGTGCCAGGCCCGGGGCTTAGAACAAGCACATGTGCTGTGGAGAGTTTGTTAAATGGACATCGTACGTCGGGTTCTGAATTAGGCAGTGAAGACAGAGAGGAAATGAGGATAGAATCCACTGCACACAGAAGGTGTTCAACAAGTGTTTGGTGAACGAATGAGTCTACAGATGAAGCCCAGGGACTCCTAGTCAACATATCACAGGAGAATCAGGAGAAAGGACAGAAACTGACAGCCACCTTCTGTGCAGCTGTGGATTCCCCCATTTTATTTCACTGAGTGAGTTTGAGGAGGGTTTGAGTAGGGTTAGCGATAAGAGTGGCAGAGAGTCAGAAAAGCACATTATCTCAATCGGAGGCAAACTAGGTCAGAATCAGGAATAAAGGGGTTGCAGTTCATCAGACCTGAAGACTGTGGCAGGAATTATACCCAGAAATGGGACGGTTCTTCCTGATTCGGGACACAGTTGGGAGAAATACAGGTAATCAAATAATAATCATGGTGCAGAGTTTTGAGATTTCATCTTGGGACAGCATGATTATGTATACACTCCCTTAATTTTCTGACCCACATTTTTTTTTTTATTGATAAAGAATCCATCCAAGGATCTTAATCCTGCATAGCCATAAGAGAAAATTTCCTGGAAATGTCTTCCTTTAAAAAAAAGAAGTTTATGGAATTATAATATGCATAGTATGACATTCTCCTGTTTTTTGGTACATTATTCCATGCATATTGACAAAAGCATGTAGTCATGTAATCAATCCAAGAGTCAAGATATAGAACATGTCCAAACCTCCAAAATGTTCCCTTTATATCTTTTAAAGTTAATCTCCTCCCCGACCCACAGCCTGTGAAAACCACTGATTTTTTTCTATATATTGTTTTCCCTTTTTCATCAAGTCAAATAAATGGCCTCATATGTAGTCTTTTGAGTATGGCGTCTTTCACTTAGCATAATGTGTTTAAGATTCATCCATTCTGTTGCATGTATGTTATCAGTACTTAGACCTGTTTTATTGTCAGGTAGTGTCCGTAGTGTTTCATTGTAGGTATATATGCCAGTTTGTTTATCTCTCCCCCAGTTACTGGGCAAGTGGGATGTTTGCAGGTTTTAGCAATTAAAAATAAAGCCACAATAAAGTTTTGCTTACAGGTTTCTGTGGGAAACAGGGTTTCATTTCTCTTGGGTAAATACCTTGGAGTGGGATTGCTGGGTTGTACGATAAGTGTATGTTTAACTTTAAGCAAAATTGTCTAATTGCTTTTCAAAGTATGTAGACCATTTTATATTTTCACTGACCATGTGAGGCAGTTCCATTTGTTCTATTTCCAGCACTTGACATTGCCAGCTTTTCTTTTTGGCCATTCTGACGGGTGGCATCTTCCGATTTTATTTTGCATTTCCCAAATGATTAATGATGGTGAGCATCTTTTCACGTGCTTATTTGTGATTGGCATATCTTCCTTTGTAAAGTTTCTAGGCAAATCCTTTACTCTTTTCTAATTAGGTGTTTGTTACCTTATTATTTAGTTTTGAAAGCTCTTTATAAATTTTGTATGCAAATCATATTAGATAAGAGTTTTCAAAACATTTTTTCCCAGTCTGAGTATTGTCCCTTCATTTCCTTGGAAGTGATTTTCAAAGATGAAAAGTTGTCAGTTTGATGAAGCCCAAAATATCAAGGTTTTCTCTCACCTGTACCACACTATCTTTAAAAAAAAAAAAAAAACCCCACACACAAAAGAAATTTATTTTCTCCCATCTAGAGGCTAGAAGTACAAGATCAAGGGGTTGGTTTCTCCCCAGGCCTCTCCCCTGGGCTTTTGGATGGCTGTCTTCTCCCTGTGTACTCACATCATCTTCCCACACAATCTTGATGACTATGGCTGCCTAGCAACTCTAAAAAACAGAAATCAAGAGATCTCCAACACTGTTTATCTTTTGAAACATTATTTTATTCATGGTATTTTCTTTAGTTTTCCATAAAACTTTTAGGAACAGCTTGACATTTTCTACCAAAATACAAAAGCCCACTGGAATTTTGATTAGGATTACTACGTATCTGTGGACAAATTAGCATAGAATTCATACTCTAACAACAGTTCTGAGTCTTGTAATATACAAACACTTTGTACATCTTCTTCTATTTAGGACTTCTTTGATTTCTCTTATCAAGCTTTTGTGGTGATTTCCAATTACAAACCTCATAGATCATGTTTTTTTGAATACTATAAATTGCAATACTTTTATTAATACATTTAAATTTCCAATTTGTCTGTGCTAGCATAGGCACTCCTCACTTTGAATGGCCATTCAGAACCTTGAGAATGACTATACAAGCTGAAACTGTGGAAAGCAAACTTAATGATCAATGAAACATTTCCAATTGTTCTGGAACATTTACAAGTTTTATTCAAACATTTAAAAGCCATTTATGTTGTTGGTAATACTTTTTTTAGAGAAATTTAAAGAGGAAAAGGAAACATTATACTGGATAACTGCAGAAATACAAAATACCATCCATGATACTATGAAAACCTCTACACAAAGTAGAAAACCTAGAGGGAATGGATAAATTCCAGGAAACACATGACCTCAAAAGCCTGAATCAGGAAGCCATAGAAATCCTAAACAGATGAATAACAAGCTATGTGATTGAAGCAGTAATAAAATATCTCCCAACAAACAAAATCCCCAGACTAGATGGATTCACAGCTGAATTCTACCTCACCTACAAAGAAGAACCTATCCTGTAGAAACTATTCCATAACATTTAGTAGGAGGGAGGGACTCCTCCTAACTTATTCTATGAAGGCAGTATCACCTTAATACCAAAGCCAGGAAAGAACACAACCATAAGAGAAAACTACAGCCTGTGAGCAGCGAGATCCAGGGACAGAGTCTCAGCCTCGCCGCTGCCGCTGCCCAGAGACTGCTGAGCCCCCGTCCGTCCGCCCGCCGCCACCCACTCCGGACACAGAACATCCAGTCATGGATAAAAATGAGCTGGTTCAGAAGGCCAAACTGGCCGAGCAGGCTGAACGATATGATGACATGGCAGCCTGCATGAAGTCTGTAACTGAGCAAGGAGCTGAATTATCCAATGAGGAGAGGAATCTTCTCTCAGTTGCTTATAAGAATGTTGTAGGAGCCCGTAGGTCATCTTGGAGGGTCGTCTCAAGTATTGAGCAAAAGACGGAAGATGCTGAGAAAAAACAGCAGATGGCTCGAGAATACAGAGAGAAAATTGAGACCGAGCTAAGAGATATCTGCAATGATGTACTGTCTCTTTTGGAAAAGTTCTTGATCCCCAATGCTTCACAAGCAGAGAGCAAAGTCTTCTATTTGAAAATGAAGGGAGACTACTACCGTTACTTGGCTGAGGTTGCTGCTGGTGATGACAAGAAAGGGATTGTGGATCAGTCACAACAAGCATACCAAGAAGCTTTTGAAATCAGCAAAAAGGAAATGCAACCAACACATCCTATCAGATTGGGTCTGGCCCTTAACTTCTCTGTGTTCTATTACGAGATTCTGAACTCCCCAGAGAAAGCCTGCTCTCTTGCAAAAACAGCTTTTGATGAAGCCATTGCTGAACTTGATACATTAAGTGAAGAGTCATACAAAGACAGCACGCTAACAATGCAATTGCTAAGAGACAACTTGACATTGTGGACATCGGATACCCAAGGAGATGAAGCTGAAGCAGGAGAAGGAGGGGAAAATTAACCGGCCTTCCAACTTTTGTCTGCCTCATTCTAAAATTTACACAGTAGACCATTTTGTCATCCATGCTGTCCCACAAATAGTTTTTTGTTTACAATTTATGACAGGTTTATGTTACTTCTATTTGAATTTCTATATTTCCCATGTGGTTTTTATGTTTAATATTAGGGGAGTAGAGCCAGTTAACATTTAGGGAATTATCTGTTTTCATCTTGAGGTGGCCAATATGGGGATGTGGAATTTTTATACAAGTTATAAATGTTCGGCATAGTACTTTTGGTACATTGTGGCTTCACAAGGGCCAATGTTAAAACTGCTTCCATGTCTAAGCAAAGAAAACTGCCTATGTATTGGTTTGTCCTGGTGGGGGATAAAAGGGATAATTGGTTCCGGTCACAGGTGTAGTTATTGTGGGTACTTTTAAGGTTTGGAGCACTTACAAGGCTGTGGTAGAAACAGATATGTCATGGATACTACATGTTTAAACCATGTGTATCTGTAGAATACTCAATCTCAATGTGCACACCTTTGACTACAGCTGCAGAAGTGTTCCTTTAGACAAAATTGTGACCCAATTTACTCTGGATAAGGGCAGAAACGGTTCACATTCCATTTTTTGTAAAGTTACCTGCTGTTTGCTTTCATTATTTTGCTACACTCATTTTATTTGTATTTAAATGTTTTAGGCAACCTAAGAACAAATGTAAAAGTAAAGATGCAGTAAAATGAATTGCTTGATACCCATTACTTCGTGCATATCAAACATAGCAGTAAAACAAAAAAACCCATGTATTTAACTTTTTTTAGGTTTTTTGCTTTTGTGATTTTTTTTTTTGATACTTGTCTAACATGCATGTGCTGTAAAAAATGGTTAACAGGGAAATAATTTGAGATGATGGCTAGCTTTGTTTAAATGTCTTATGAGATTTTCATGAACAATCCAAGCATAATTGTTAAGAACACGTGTATTAAGTTCATGTAAGTGGAATAAAAGTTTTATGAATGGACTTTTCAACTACTTTCTCTACAGCTTTTCATGTAAATTAGTCTTTTGGTTCTGAAACTTCTCTAAAGGAAATTGTACATTTTTGGAAATTTATTCCTTATTCCCTCTTGACAGCTAATGGGCTTTTACCAAGTTTAAAGACAAAGTTTATCATAACAAAAATACTACTAATATAACTACTGTTTCCAACCATGTCCCATGTTCCCCTCTCCTCCTCCCAACCCCCCAAAAAATGAGTTGTTATTTTTTCTGGGGGAGGGGGAGATTGATTGGAAAAAAGTAATCTGTTCCATTTAAAATTTTGGCATATGGCATTTTCTAACTTAGGAAGCAACAATGTTCTGGGCCATCATGACGTTGGGTAGCATTAACTGTAAGTTCTGTGCTTCCAAATAACTTTTGGTTTTTAAGAATTTCTTGATAGTCTTACAGCTTGCCTTCAATTTTGACCTTTTATTCTATTTGTCAGGTGCACAAGATTACCTTCCTTTTTTATCCTTCTGTCTTGTCACCAGCCATTCCTACTTGGTGGCCATGTACTTGAGAAAAGGCCACATGATCTTTCTGGCTCCATTCAAAGTCTAAGATACCCTGCTTCCTTTGCTTGCATCCCACAAACTATTTCCCTCATCCTCTTTACTGCAGCAAATCTCCTTAGTTGATGAGATTGTGTTTATCTCCCTTTAAGCTCTACCTATCCTGAATGGTCTGTCATTGTCTGCCTTTAAAATCCTTCCTCTTTCTCTTCTTCTATTCTCTAAATAATGATGGGGCTAAGTTATACCCAAAGCTCACTCTACAGACTATTTCCTCAGTACTTTGCAGAAAACACCAAACAAAAATGCCATTTAAAAAAAGGTGTATTTTTTTCTTTTAGAATGTAAGCTCCTCAAGAGCAGGGACAATGTTTTCTGTATGTTCTATTGTGCCTAGTACACTGTAAATGCTCAATAAATATTGATGATGGGAGGCAGTGAGTCTTGATGATAAGGGTGAGAAACTGAGATCCCAAACACTGTTTTGTTGCTTGTTTTATTATGACCTCAGATTAAATTGGCAATTATCATCCCTTTTGGATAATTGTCCCAAATATTACATTCAAATAAAAGTGCAATGGAGAAAAAAAAAAAAAAAGAAAACTATAGACCAATATCCCTTATGAACAGAGATGCAAAAATCCTCAAGAAAATACTAGCAAATGCAATTCAACAGCACATCAAAAAGATAGTCCACTATGACCAAGTGAGTTTTACCCTAGGGATGCAAGGATGGTTCAACATATACAAATCAATAAGTGAGATTCACTACAAAAACAGAAACAAAAGCCCTATGATCATCCACACAGATGCAGAGAAACCATTTGATAAAATCCGGTGCCTGTTCATCATTAGAAGCCCTCAATAAACTAGTCATAGAAGGAACATACCTCAAAATTATAAAAGCCATATATGACAAACCAAATGCCAACATCATACTGAATGGGGAAAAGTTGAAAGCATTTCCGCTAAGAACTAGAACAAGACAAAGGTGCTCATTGTCACCACTTCTAGTCAACATAGCTGAAATAAAAAAATAAAACAAAACAAAATAAATAAATCTGAAAAAACCCAAAAACATTGTGTTGGAATTCCTAGCCAGAGCAATCAGGCAAGAGAAAGAAATACAGGGCATCCAAATCAGGAAAAAGGAGGCTAAACTATCTCTGTTTGCTGATGATATGATCTTGTATTTAGAAAAGCCTAAAGACTCCACCAAAAGGCTCCTGGAAATGAAAAATAAATTCGGCAAAGTCTCAGGTTACAAAATCAATGTCCACAAATCAGTAGCATTTCTATATACTAATAACAGTCAAACCAAGAGTCAAATGAAGGGTTCAGTACCATTCACGATCACTACAAGGAAAATAAAAAACCTAGGAATATACTTAACCAAGGAGATGAAAGATCTCGACAAGGAGAAGTATAAAAGATTGATGAAAGAAATCACAGGTGACACCAACAAATGGGAAGACATCCCTTGCTCATGGATTAGTAGAATCAACATAATTAAAATGTCCAGACTGCCCAAAGTGATTTAAAGATTCCACACAATGCCAGTCAAAATCCCCTAGTCATATTTCACAGATCTAGAAAAAAATAATCCTAAGCTTCATTGGGAACCAAAAAGGGGCCCAAATAGCCAAGGCAATCTTAAGCAAAAAGAACAAATCTGTAGGCATCACATTGCCTGACTTCAAATTATACTAGAAGGCTATAGTAACCTAAAGAGCAATGGTACTGGTAAGAAAGTAGAGATATAGATCAATGGAATAGATAGAGAATGCAGAAATAAAACCACCTACCTACAAAGAACTGATCTTCAGCAAAGCAGACAATAACATATGCTCAGAAAATTCAATAAACGGTGCTGGGAAAATTGGATAGGCACATGCAGAAGAATGAAGCAGGATCCCTATCTCTCACCATATACAAAAATTAATTCAAGATGGATAAAAGACTTCAACTTAAGGCACAAAACCATAAAAATTCTAGAGAAAAACATAGGAAGAACTCTTCTAGACAGCGTCCTAAGCAAAGAATTTATGACTAAGACCCAAAGACAAATACAGCAACAGTAAAAATAGATAAATGGGACTTAGTTAAATTAAAAAGCTTCTGCACAGCCAAAGAAATAATTTCCATAGTGAATAGACAACCTCCAGAATGGGAGAAAATATTTGCAAACTATGCATCTAACAAAGGACAAATAACATCCAGAATCTAAAAAGAACTCAAATGAATCAGCAAGCAAAAAAAGACAATCCCATCCGAAAGTGGGTAAAAGTCGTGAACAGAAAGTTTTGAAGGAAGATAGACAAATGTCCAACAAACATATGATGAAACGGTTAACATCACTAATCATCAGAGAAATGCAAATTAAAACCACAGTGAGGTACGACCTTACCCCTATCAGAATGGCCATGATTAAAAAGTCAAAAAACAGTAGATGTTGGCATGGATACGAAGAGAAAGGAATGCTTATATACTGTTGATGGGACTGCAAATTAGTACAACCTCTATGGAAAACAGTATGGAGATTCCTCAAAGAAATAAATGTAGACCTATCATTATATCCAGAGATCCCACTGCTGGGTATCTACCCAAAGGAAATGAAATCATTTTATCAAAAAGACACCTGCACTTGAATGTTTATTGCAGCGCAATTCACAGTTGCAAAGTGTGGAATCAACCTAAGTGCCCATGAGTTGATGAGCAGATAAAGAAAACGTGTTATATATGTATACTATGGAGTACTACTCAGCCACAAAAAGGAATGAAATAATGTCTTTTGCAGCAACTTGGATGGGACCTGAGACCATTATCCTAAGTGAAGTATCTCAGGAATGGAAAACCAAACGCTACATTTTCTCACTAATAAGTGGGAGCTAAACAATGGGTACACATGGGCACAAGGCATTATAGAGGACGTGAGAAACCAAGTAAGGGGAGGTTGGGAGGGAGGCAATTTGATAAAAACTTACCTGTTGGGTATAATGAGCACTATTCTGGTGACAGGCACACCATGAGCCCTGAATTAAGCATTATACAAGGTATCTATGTAACAAAAGCACTTGTACCCCCTCAATTAATGTTTTAAAATGAAAACAAAAATTATGATTGGTTTATTTTTAACATTTACCTAGTATACAGCATCCTAGATAAATTCATTTATTAGTTCTAGGAAATCTTTCATAATTTCCTAAGGCTATCATACATAGCAATCATGTCATCCATAAATAGGGACATTTTATCATGATTTCATTTCCAATCTGCGTGCCTTTTATTTCTTTTCCTTGCTTTATTGTACTGTCTGGGACTTCCAGCGAGGTATTGAATGGGAATGCTGAGAGTTTTTGTCCTTGCCTTATTCCCCATCACAGAGGGAAAGGCATCAGTCTTTCACCATTACATGTGATGTTAGCTATAAGTTTTCCTGACTATGTCCTTCAAGAGGATAAAAATGTAACCTTGTATTCTGAATTTGTTTTTATGAATTAGTGTTGAATCACTCTGATTTTAAAAACTTGAACTAGTTTTTTATTCTCAGGATAAACCACACTTGGTCGTGTTGTGTTATATTTTATGTATTGTGGATTCAATTTGCTAATAGTATGTTGAAGATTTTTGCATCTGTGTTCAAGAATGATATTAATCTACATTGCTCTCCTTTCATTATGTCTTTGGTTTTGGTATCAGGGAAAGGCTGGTCTCATAAAATGAGTTGGAATGGTGGCCACACCTTCTTTATCCTGGAAGAGATCGTGTAGCATGGGTATTACTTTTTCTTTAAAAGTTTGTTGGGCCGGGTGAGGTGGCTCACACCTGTAATCCTAGCACTCTGGGAGGCCGAGGCGGGGGGATTGTTTGAGCTCAGGAGTTCGAGGCCAGCCTGAGCAAGAGTGAGACCCCCGTCTCTACTAAAATTAGAAAGACATTAATCGGACAACTAAAAATA
>NW_012148730.1:32039-71720 GCF_000956105.1 Propithecus coquereli
GGTCTCACTCTTGCTCAGGCTGGTTTTGAACTCCTGAGCTCAAACAATCCGCCCGCCTCGGCCTCCCAGAGTGCTAGGATTACAGGCGTGTCATTGGTTTTTTATGAAAGATTTTTCAACTATTAATTCAATATCTTTAGTAATGTTGCAGCTATTGAAATTTTCTATTTCTTCTTAATGGGTATTAGTAGTTTGTATCATTCAAAAAACTGTTCCATTTCATCTAAGTTGTCAAAGTTATGGCCAAAGAATTGTTTGTGGTATTTCCTTATTATCCTTTATTGTTTGTTGATTCTGTAGTAATATCTACTCTTTCATTCTTTTAAAGAAAATTTATTGTATATATTTAAGGTATACAACATGATGTTTTCATATGCATATATATGTATGTGATTGTGTGTATATGTCACACACACACATATATATAGCAAAATGGTAACTGTGGTCAAATAACATTGGTAATATGTTATTTCTTTCATAATTTATTGGTCAATATGGCTAAAGTCTTCTCAACTTTATCCTTTGTGTAAACAAACAAATTTGGGGTTTCTGACAGTCTAAATTGCTTTTCTCTTCACTATACTATTCAATTTTCTCCTATCTTTATTATCTCCATCCTTCTACTTGACTTGGGCTTAATTTTCCTTTATGTTTTCAGTTTCTTTAGGTGGAAGCTTATATTATTGATTTGTGGTCTTTATCAATTGCCGATATAAGAATTTAATAACATAAATTTCTAAGTATTGCTTCATTTGGTCCCACAAATTTTGATCTTCTCTGTTCCGTTTCATTCAATTCAAACTGTTTTATAATTTTTCTTGTGATTTTCTCTTTGACCCATGGTTCATTTGGAAATATGCTGTTTAACTTCAAAATATTTGCAGATTTTTCCAAACATCTTTCTGTTATTGGTCTCTAGTTTAATTCTGTTGTAGTCATAGAGCCTACTTTGTAAATTTTTTTAAGTTGATAAGGTTTATTTTATGTCCAATTATCTGATCCATCTTCATGAATGTTTCATTTTCACTATTAAAAATAATTTGTGTTCTGATATGGAGTGAAGTGTTTTATAAATATCATTTGGTCAGTCAAGTTGGATGATAGTATTGTTGAGGTATTCTATAGTCCTAATTTATCTAATAATTCTATTTATCACTGAGAGAGGTATGTTGAAATCTCCAGCTACAATTGTGAATTTCTACTTTCAGATCAGTCAAATTTTGCTTTATGTATTTTGAAACTCTTCTTTTATGAGAACACATTTAAGATTACAATGTCTTCCCGGACAATTGGTCCCTTTATCATTATGTAACATTCCTCTTAATTGCTGGTGATATTTTTTTTTCTGATGTGCACTCTACCTGTTACTGAGGTAGGCACCCCAAGTATTCATTAGTATTTGCATGGCATAACTTTTTTCCCTTGTGTTTTACTTTTACTCTTTCTGCAGCTTCACATGCAAAGTGGATTTCACATAGATGACGTATGATTTGTGTGAAGTCATCAATCGATCCCTAAACACCAGCGACCACTGCAGATTCGAGATTGGCATGTTGCGCTACCATAGTTTTGGCCCGATAAAAAGGAAGCAAGCTCAAGTGAATTTAGACCATCTATCACTTAACATACTGACATAGACTCACTTCATCAGCAAGGTTAGCCTGGAGTCAGCCTTTTGCATTTTTGGTCCCACAGGATGACACCAAACTGGAGGCCCAGGAGAGATATGGCACAAGTTGTGGATCTCCACATCATTCTAATTAACCTAGTGATAGGGGATTTGACCATATCCTTTTTATAAGTCATAGGCAACATCAGATGGAAGTGACCATAACTATGCCTCCCAGTAGGAAGATTATGGCTACTTGGAGGATAAACAAAAGCCAGGTTTCCCCTCCAGATCCACGCCAGTTAAATATGTCACTAATCTAGGTGCAAGGAAAAAAATTGTAATTCCCATACTGCTCCTTGATTAGCCAATAGGATGTCTAAAAGAATGCAATTTTCTATCACCACTCACACCATGGTGTTGAGATGGTTTTGTGTGTGACACTCAAGTATAAGCCTAATGTCTACATAAAAAATAGTAGTGACTTCAGCAGCAGCATTTTGCCAACATGAAGTTAAAATGCATTCTAAGATGTTTTTGTTGTCCCAGTCAGGGGGAGATGACAGATCCAGCAATACAGGCGGGTTTTATTTTTTTCTTAGGTAGTAGAAGCGTATCATAAGTTATCGGCAATAATAAGACTATTGGTAACCATATTAATATCCAGAAAATTAATGATGTTTTGTCATCTTGGGCTGAGGCCATCTACCTCTAAAGTCAGTACTCCTTAAAGTCTCCTTATAAAATGGGTATCTAGTCAGGTGGAGGACACGGGCAATAGTATGAGATAAGGACACCAAAATATTACTCTGAGATGACAGACCTGACCAGATGTCCTGCAGGCAAGAGCCAAGAGATGTCAATGGTCCCATTTCGTACCCTTGCCTGACTTCCCAGAATCAAAGAAGTTCCTTTCCCACCATCCAGGGTTATTGCTCTTTTTTCCTAGTCACATAGTCAGTATGAGCAGTCTCTACAGCAACCACTTCACCCTATTTCCAATCCTCCCCATATCTAAACCATACCACTCATCAAGACTCATCCCTGGGTGGATCAGAAGTTTCATTTTTATACACATTGTACCAGCAAAAAACATCTCTTAACCACTGAAGTGTGGGCCATACCAGGACTAACTTAGAAATGGTGACTTCATTCTCATAATTATCATCACCTGTATCTGTAATTGCACAGAAACAACAAATACCACAAGATAGTAAGAAAAACACTGCATTAGAGTCTCCTGTCACCCGGCCCTTTTTTGTCTCTCACAAATTTCAGTAGCCAGGTATCCTAGGGATAGGCATAAAAGGAAAAGGAAAAGGAAAAGGTGAAAAACGTTCACTAAGTATGTTATTGGATGTGGTATGAATGTTTTATAGCCAGTTTTATCCTCATAATTAAGGATTTTATTCAAATAGGAGATACGTTTTATGGACAATTGACACATTTAGAGTCCCTCCTGCCTGTCTCATGCATATGTTTCACTAGGAGCTGAGGTTTGGTCAGCCTGTTTTCATTTTGGGGGTATGTACCTAGGAGTAGAATTGCAGGTTCATATGATAACTGTATATTTAACTTTTTGAAGAGCTGCCAAACTGTTTTCCAAAGCTGCTATAGTATTTCACATTCACACCAGGAATGTATGCAGATTCTAATTTTTCCATGTCCTTTCCAAAACTTGTTTTCCCCCTTTTTTGATAATACCAAACATAGTGAATATGAAGTAATTTTTCATTGTGTTTTAGTTTGCATTTCCCAAATAATTGATGATTATCAGCATCTTTTCATGTGCTAGTTAGACATTTGAAATTTTCTTTGGAGAAATGTGTATTCAAAGCATTTGTCCATATTTTTGGTGGGTTGTCGTTTTTTTATTGACTTGTAACTCTTTCTATTAATATATACTCTGGTTATAAGTTCCCTTATCAGAATATAATTTCCAAATATTTTCTCCTAGCTGTGTCTTTTCACTTTCTTGATGATATCATTTGTGGCACAAAGGTTTTATTTTAATGTAGTCCAATTTATCTATTTCTTCTTTTGTCATTTTGCTTTTTGCCATATATCTAAGAAATCATTGCTTAAACAAAGGCCATTCAGATTTACCCACATTTGCTTCCAAGAGTTTTATAGTTTTAGCTTTTATGTTTCAATCTATGATCCATTTTGAGTTAATTTTTGTCTATGATGTGAGGTAGTGGTACAACTTAAACGTGTATGTGGCTATCCAGTTGCATAAGCACAATTTGTTGAACATATTACTTTTTCTTTTTGAATAGACTTGGCAAATATATGTTGAATATAAATGTATAGGTTTATTCCTGGACTCTTATTTCTATTTCATTAATCTATATGTCTATCCTTATAACATCCCATACAGTTTTGATCCATGTAGTATTGTGGTAAATTCTGGGAGTGGAAACTGTGATTCTTCCAGCTTTGTTCTTGTTCTTCTTTTCAAGATTTTTTTAGCCATTCTGGAGGCCTCGCATTGCCATATGTATTTTAGGATTGCCTTGTCAGTTTCTGATAAAATGCTGTAGGAATTTTGATAGAGATTTTGTTGAATCTGTCCATTGGTTAGGAGACTATTACTGTGATAATATAATAAAGTCTTGCATTTCATGAACATGAATGTCTTTCAATTTATTTGAGTTTGCATTAATTTCTTTTGACAATATTATATATTGGGTAATGAACAAGTCTCACACTTCTTGGGTTAAATTTATTTCTAAGTATTCTTTCTTGATGATATGGTAAATGGTATTTTCATCATCATTTTATTTTTCATTGTTTATTCCTAGTGTGGATAACTAAAGTTTACATTTGTAAAAGTTTTTTTACCCTGAACTTTTACTGGCCTCATTTATTAACTATAATAGTGTTTTGTGGTTTGTTTAGGTTTTTCTTTACATAAGAATGTCTCTTGCAAATAGAGATGGCTTTACTTTTCCTTTACAATCTAGATGCCTTTACTCTTCTCCTTGCCCAATTGTCCTGTGGGAAGTTTGTTAGTTACTAAGTATATCTCTTTACTTGTTATAGGCCAATTTCTATTTTCTATTTCTTTTCAATTTGTTTCATGAACTTATTTCTTTCTAAGAATCTGTCCATTTTGCCTAATTTATCTAATTTCTTGGTGTACAGTTGTTTGAATAATTCCTTTATAATACTTTTTATGAATTTATGAAAATTGGTAGTGATTGTCCCCTCTTTCACTTTTGATTTTGGTAATTCAAGTCTTCCATTTGTGACAACACGGATGAACTTGGAGAACATTATGTTAAGTGAAATAAGCCAGGAACAGAAAGACAAATATTGTATGATCTCACCTATGTGGAATCTAACAAAGTTGGTCTTACAGAAGTAGAAAGTAAAAAGGGAAAAAGTGTTTGCAAGTTATATATCTGATGGTGTATTGATATCTTGAAATATGTAAAGGATTCCTACAACTAAAAAACAAAAATCAAAGAACCCAAAGAGAAAATTGGCAAAGGATTCAAATAGACATTTCTCCAAAGAAGATATACAGATGCATAATAGCACATAAAAAGATACTCAACATTGATAATCATTAGGGAAATGCAAATCAAATCCACAATGATGTACCACTTCACACTTATTAGGATGGCTGTTATCCAAAATAAGCAAAAACAACTGAACATAATAAGTGTTGATGAGAATGTGTGATACCCTTATGACTTGCTCATGGGAATTTAAAATGGTGTATGCAAAGAGATTCTTTTCCCCAGTGTATGTTTTTGTCAGCTTTGTCAAAGATTAGATTACCATATGCAGATGGTTTCATCTCTGGATTCTCAGTCCTGTTCCAGAGGTCAATGTCTCTATTTTTGTGCCAGTACCAAGCTGTTTTAATCACTACAGCCTGGTAGTACAGCTTAAAGTCAGGTAAACTGATACCTCCCAGTTTGTTCTTTTTACTTAGGATTGCTTTGGCTACACGAGGTCTTTTCTGGTTCCATACAAAGTGTAGAATTATTTTTTTCCAGATCTGTGAACAATGATAATGGGATTTTGATAGGGATTGCATTAATTCTGTAGATCACTTTAGGTAGTATGGACATCTCTTTTCAATAAATGGTGCTGGGAAAACTGGATAGCTACATGCAGAAGACTGAAACTAGACCCCTACCTCTCACCTCTCACAAAAATCAATTCAAGGTGGATAACAGACTTAAACCTAAGGCATGAAACATTAAGAATTCTAAATGAAGATGTTGGGAAGACCCTTTCAGACATCGGCCTAGGTAAGGAATTCTTGAAGAAGACCCCAAAGCAATCGCTGCAGCAACAAAAATAAATAAGTGGGATCTAATCAAATTAAAAAGCTTCTGCACTGCCAAGGAAACTATCATTAGAGTGAATAGACAGCCCACAGAATGGGAAAAAATATTTGCTCTCTACACATCTGATAAAGGGCTGATAACCAGAATCTATCTAGAACTCAAAAAAATCAACAAGAAAAAATCAAACAACCCCATCAACAAATGGGCAAGCGAAATGAACAGAAACTTTTCAAAAGAAGACAGAATAATGGCCAGCAAACATATAAAAAAATGCTCAACATCTCTAATCATTAGAGAAATGCAAATCAAAACCACAATGAGGTATCACCTAACCCCGGTGAGATTGGCCTCTATCAAAAAAACACAAAACAACAAATGTTGGTGAGGATGTGGAGAGACAGGAACACTTCTACACTGCTGGTGGGACTGCAAATTAGTGCAACCTCTGTGGAAAAGAATTTGGAGATACCTCAGAGAGCTAAAAATAGAAATACCATTCGATCCAGCAATAGCACTGTTAGGCATCTACCCAAAAGAGCACAAAACATTCTATGATAAGGACATCTGCACCCGAATGTTTATGGCCGTTTGTCTATTTTTGCTTTTGTTGCCTGTGCTTTAGAGGTCTTGCATAAGAAATCTTTGTCCAGACCAATGTCCTGTAGCATTTTCCCAATGTTTTTGTCCCATAGTTTCATAGTTTCAGATCTTAAATTTGAGTCTTTAATCTATTTTGAGTTGATTTTTGTATATGGTGAAAGATAGGAATCTACTTTCATTCTTCTGCAGATAGTTATCAAGTTTTCCTGGCATCCCTTACTAAAGAGACTATTCTTTCCCCAGTATATGTTCTTGGTACCTTTGTCAAAAATGAGTTGGCTGTAAGTGGATAGATTTATTTCTGGGTTCTCTAACCTGTTTCATTGGTCTGTGTGTCTCTTTTTATGCCAGTACTGCTGTTTTTGTTACTACAGTTTTGTAGTGTAATTTGAAATCAAGTAGTGTGATGCCTCCAGCTTTGTTCTTTTTGCTCAGGATTGCCTTAGCTATTTGGGGTCTCTTGTGGTTATGTACAAATTTTAGGAATTTTTTCTATTCTTGTGAAAAATGTCATTAGTATTTCAATAGGGATTGCATTGAATCTGTAGGTGACTTTGTATAGACATTTTAACAATATCAATTCTGCAATCCATGAACATGGGATATCCTTCCATTTTTGTGTGTCCTCTTCAATTTCTTTCATCAGTATTTTACAGTGTTCCTTATAGAGAGCTTTCACTTCCTTGGTTAAATTTATTCCTAGGTATTAAGTGTGTATGTGTGTAGCTATTGTAAATAGAATTGTGTTCTGGGTTTCTTTTTCAGATTGATCACTGTTAGTGTATAGAAATGCCACTAATTTTTTTTTTTGGTAATTTTGAATACTGCAACTTTACTAAATTCATTTATCAGTTCTAAGAGTTTTTTGGTAGAGTCTAGGTTTTTCTAAATATACGATCATGTCATCTGCAAACAAGTATAATTTGACTTCTTCCTTTACAATTTGGAAGCCCTTTATCTATTTCTCTAGCGTAAGTGTTCTGGTTAGAAATTTCAGTACTGTGTTGAATAAAAGTGGTGAAAGTGGGCGTCTTATTTTGTTCCAATTTTTAGTGAAAAGGCTTTCTATTTTTTCCCATTCAGTATAAAATTAGCTGTGTGCTTGTCATGTATGGTGTTTATCATGTTGAGGTACATTCCTCCTATACTCAATTTGTTGATATTTTTAACATAAAGTGATGTTAAATTTTATCAAATTCTTTTTCAGCATCTATCAAAATGATCATATGGTTTTAGTCCTTTGTTATGTTGTGTGTGTTATGTGATGTATCATGTTTATTCATTTGTGTATGTCGAACTATCCTTGCATCCCTGGGATAAATCCCACTTCATCATGGCATATTATCTTTTTTATATGCCATTAGATTCAGTTTGCTAGTATTTTCTTGATAATTTTTTGCATCTATGTTCAGGAATATTTGCCTGTGGTTTTCTTTTGTTGTTGTTGTATCTTTGTCTGGTTTTGATATCAATGTAATACTGGCCTTGTAACATGAGTTTGGAAGTATTACTTCCTCTTTCATTTTTTGAAATCATCCGAGTAGAATTGATATGACTTCTTATTTAACACATTAAGTGTCATGTGAGTTGTATTTAACTCATGCCAGTTTTCAGCTCAGGGCCTCGTGAAGCATATATAACTCACATGTCTCTTTACCTTGGGAGCCTTCGAATTATTATAATCTGCAATCATGTGGTTTTTCTACAACACATTTTCTTGTTTCAGATGCTTTAGTGTCTTCACCGTGCATGGTACTTAGCATCGGTACATCTCTCTTGTCCTTCCATTTGAAGATGACAACTCTCATAACACTTTCTTGAGCAATTACTTCATTCTTGTTCAGCTTCGCCCTTACTACGTCTGGCGAGTTTAGTCTACTGTTACTTCTTAGTGTGCCCACCAGATATGTAGAGTGCTCAAGGAGTTGATCAGCTAGGTGGATGCTGGCGTAGTAGTTGTCAGTGTATGAAACACATCCACTATCTAGTAAACCTTCTGATACCTTCATGGCAACTGAGGATGAAACGGGAATATCAGATCTTGCTTCCTTCCTACAGTAAATTTTCACATTCCAGGTGTAACCATCTTCTAGACAAAGTTTGAAAAGTTTTATTCCAAATTTATAGTGCTTGTTTTTTATGTACTGTATGCAACTCAAACATCCATGAAATGGTACCATTGTTTCATCAATACATATTTCTTTATGTGGAACTACAGCAACCTGAAACCTTTCAATAAGATGATGAAGAAGTGGCTGGATCTTGAAGAGACAGTCACCAGGAGGACATGCTCCATTTTTAGAGAAATGCTACATTCTCAGAAGCATTTGAAAGTGGTTATGTGATATAAGCCTGATCCTAATATTTCCTTAGAACTTCTCCAGAAAGAACTTTCTTCTTTTGTGTTATGTTCTCTCCTTTTTCAGATTTGCATCCACATAAAGAAGTTTGGTAATGAAGCCATGTAAGGAAAACTTAGAAAAGGAAACAGGCCGGGCGCGGTGGCTCACGCTTGTAATCCTAGCAGTCTGGGAGGCCGAGGCGGGAGGATTGTTTGAGCTCAGGAGTTCAAGACCAGCCTGAACAAGAGTGAGACCCCGTATCTACTAAAAAAATAGAAAGAAATTTGGCCAGGCAGCTAAAAATATAAAAAAATTAGCGGGGCATAGTGATGTATACCTGTAGTTCCAACTACTTGGGAGGCTGAGGCAGGAGGATCGCTTGAGTCCTGGAGTTTGAGGTTGCTGTGAGCTAAGCTGACACCACGGCACTCTATCGGGCAGCAGAGCAAGACTTCATCTTAAAAATAAAAAAGAATATTTAGTGAGAGTATATGCTAAAATATTTATTTTTATACATGTTTATATATTTTTAAAATTCTATATGAGAAATTTCTAAAGACAAAAATAGACTAATCTTTAAGAAAATTTTATATGGAATCAATTGCACAAAATATTTTTAAATGACCATTTAGTTTTCAACTGATTCTAAAATGGTTCAGAAAAAATAATAATGTATCCTTTCTATACGAAGAGAGAATGACAAAGCAAATGTAGCAAAATGTTGAGAACTGAGAAATGAGTGAAAGGTATGTGAGGTTTTTTAGTTTATTCTCAAAACCATTTTGTAAGTTTGAAATTATTTTATAATAATGTTTTTTTTAAAAGACCGCTTACATAACAATGGGAGATTTTTCTTTGGTTTTTTGTTTTGCTTTGTTTTGTTTTTGTTTTTTATCTATGACAAGGTTTCCCAATTCTATCTGATGTTAAGAATTATGTCGAGGAACTTCTTCAATGCAGGTTCTCAGAACTGACTCCAACCTATTAAACGAGAATCTTTAGAGAAGAAGTCTAGGAATCTTAACCTCAGGTGTCTGTTATGATGTGGCAGGTTTAGAAAACATTACCTGGTGACCTGACAATAAGTTTTTTGAAATATAAAACAAAATGAAAGAAAAATTAAAATAAAATAATATTTAAAAAATATATCAGGCAATACTCAGTATTGGTGGATATATGAGAAAATGGGAATGTTCATACATCATAGACACTAAATTTGGACAGTATTTTTCTAGACTGATTTCTATAACAATGAAAAACATCCACATTCATATACAACAATGACAGTTCTAGGAATTTAAAACTTTGATATTAGTACCAAACTTCTATGTACACAGAAGTTCAATCAGCATCATGTATAATAGTGGAAACTACAAACAGCCCAAATGTCCATAAATACCGAAATGAATGTGTATGTATTACCTTTGTTTTGAAGGGAAATATTTGGACTGATTTAGAGTAAAACAGTATATTTCTTGGGGTGGGGATGACACTGATATTATCCTTCTATCTTATCTCTATTTTCTAATTTTGCTTACAGCTTTTTCTGGCACCTTGGGATCTTGCTCAGACCAGGCTTAGAACAACCTAGAAGTGCCAGAGATTTTAACATACCCAGGGTAACATCCACCAATAAAGGACCCTAGTCTGAGGACAGATACCGCAGCTTCCCATCGCTAGTTGGGATGATTCTGAGGAGCATTATATACTGACTTAGGGGGTCCCCAGCATGATTGAGCTGATTGACTTTTGGTCATGTCAGTCTCTGGGGCTATATGTTTAAAGAACTTTTCCATCTGAAGGTTCTATACAAAATAACATATCGTGTTCTATTTTAATGGTTGTATGTCTTTTTATCTAAACATTTAGTATCTATATTTAAGTATATGAGAGGAATAAGGCATTTCATTGTTTTTCAAAATAGTTAGCCAATTATCCCAGGACTATTTCTTCAATAATTCTAATTTTTCCCCACTGATTCAAAATATTTCAGTCAGCTTAGAAGCCTTTCTCCATATTTGGATTTGACAATTGGCTTTCTCTTCTGGTTGATTTGTTCTACATTTATTCGGGTACAATATTATTTTAACATTGTGGTTTCATAATACTTTTCATCTGTCAGGGTAGCTTCCTCAAATTATTGTCCGGAATTATTGGAAGACTTCACTGGTGTTCTACTTTAGAGACGAAGCTGGAGTGTTATTGTAAGGTGAAGTTACACTAATATAATTTAGAGGAGATCATCGGTTTGTCACAGGCTTTCAAGATCTTAAAATCCACCAGCAAAGCTTTATTAGACTCAGTGTATTACCTCATGGAAGGACACACAGATAGAGACCCTTCACAAGGGTAGCTACCGGCTAAGATTTACATTTCAACGTCCTTAAAGGGGGGGAGGAGTGTGCTGTCTGAAGGGTCTGTAATTATAATATGATTCAGCAGCAGAAACAGGTTGCCATGTTTTTACAACTCGAACCTTATTTTTTTCAATTAAATAATTATGTTGTCTCGTTATAACATCGAAAAATGAATATATGCTGATAGGAGACAAAACGAAAGCAACCATGTCCTCCCCACCTCCAAAAAAAAAAAAAAAAAAGACAGGAAAATAAGGTGAAAAAAAATTAAATGCCACTTTCTACCTATTTTCTAGACTTCCTAGCCTCGTGCTCTTCACCCCTCACTCGTGTTCCAATCTGGGACAAGACCCGCAAGACTTTGAGGGTAAATTCTGGGTTTTACTTGCTGGGAAGTGAAGAGGAGAGAAGTAGACGTTTAGGGTTATAGGAGAGGAAGAACTAGTATTTTAAAAGCTCCAGCACAAACCAGGAAAAGACAAATACAAACTACAAAATATTATGTGGCCCGTTTGGTTTTGGGGATCGCTAAATAAGAAAAAAATGGAGGGGTGGGCAGTAGCCTGTGGTAGTGGTTTAGAAGACGAGAATGAGAAAGGTGGCCCCGCCCATGCTCTCGCCCCCACCCTCCTGCCGCACTGCAGGTGTGAATGGTAATTGGGAATCTGAGCTCACAGTGACGTGGCCCTTACCAGACCCAGAGCCAACGCGTGGATTGGTCTCTCCTAGTTGCAGTCTGGTAGTCGTTGGTGACAGTGCGCCGCCTAGTTATTGCCCTGAAGGCGGACGAGCCAGCTGCCCAGGAAAGGAGGAAAGTGGTAAAAGCTGACCTCTATCCGATCCGTGGCAGGTTGGTGGGCGCTGACTGGGGTGGGGATGGCAGAGTGCAAAGACCAGAGCGGGTACAAGACTGGATTATCTACCCTTTCCTTCCCCAACACCCACCGTTTGGTGCAAGAAATGGAGGGCTTGCGGGGAGGATCTCGAGAGGGGACCCGGGTTGTGAAGGGTACCAATAGGAATCTCCTAAGATACGAGCGATCGGGTAATGTCTGATGGAGTCGGGCTGCGGGACGGGATGGCGAGGAAAAGGCCTGATTCCTGCAGGGCCGCGGGAGTGGGTGCAGCCGCGGACAAGGGGGTGAGGAAGACGGACCCTGCCATGGTTTTCGGCCTGCATTCCTGGTATCTTTTCTTCACCTTCAGTCCCTTTGGAGCCGGAAATGGTGGGCTGTGGGGGCCAGGAAGAGGAATTGCTGCAGAGGACGGGAACAGGGATTAGGTCTGGGAAGTAGGTTCCTATTGCGGCGGTTGAGTAGCGAGTGCACTTTTGACTGAGGGATAGAGGCGGGGAGCGAGAAACGGTTTCTCGTCCCTGTAGGTCGGTGTAAGCTTGGGACCCTGGGGTAAGAATGACAAAGCGCTGACATCACATTGGGTCCTGGTATGCAGTGCCCTCACACCTTTTCGCCCGTCGACCATCTTGATGCACAAAATGGTGGGCAAGGGAGGGAGTGGGCTGGAGAGAGGGCAGTGGGTTCCATAGGGGCTCGGGGGATACCCAGATTGAAATTCTTTGTAAACAAACCACGTCTCCACCCAACAAGATCTTCTAACTCCCCCGCCCCGCAAGTTGTCCATCTGCGTTCAAGAAATGGTAATTAGGTGACGAGTAGGAGGAGACAGTGGGGATAAGGGCCCTAAAGAAGAGGTTAACATGGTTTGGAAATAATTATCTTTGACTACAATGCCTGTTTCTGGAAGGTGGGGTAGCCTGTCACAGGTGGGAAAAGAAGCTGTGAGACAGGATGGAGGAGAAACACAAGGTGGTGACGCTTGACTAGGAGAGCGCTAAATCAACAACGGACCCGGTGCCCCCAGTACCAGCCCTTTCATCAAGTGATCAGTCCTGGCCATTGTCATATTTTTGTCTGCAGGTCTTTAAGTGCGTTGGCGCAGCAGATTTCAAGGCTAAGAGAGAAAGACTGCCTCTGATCCCTGCAGGTAGGAGGTTCCCTGAGGCACTCTGGTGTAGGAGTATCAGAGATCCAAACAGAATCTGGGGAACTCACAGCCCTCCCTGTCCTAGTTAAGTGCAGAAGAAACCTGTCAGAGTCTGAACAAAGCAGCGAACCTATGGCTGGTGAAGGAAGGAGGGAGTAAAAGGGCGAAGTCTAGGGCGCCCCTGGAGGGCTTATCAGTATCCCCAGGAGGTTAGGCCTGGTCTCTCAACTGCTGCCCAGCCTACCACCCGTCCTACACTTCGGTGGAGGGAGTGGCCTGGGAAAGGATTTTCAGGGAAAATGGTGAGCTTTAGGGTAAGGCTGAGTTGGGGCGCCCCCTAGTGGTTGAACGAAGTTTCCCAGGTAGGAAAACCTTTGCCAGACAGACCTTTGAATCCTGTTACCAATCCATTTTCTTGCTTTTTATCTCCTAGGAAGAAGAAACAGGGGGAAAAAAAAAAAACCTCAACATGGAAAACGCCTCCCAGGAAAACACAGTTGGGGAGCAAGCCCCAGTGCAGAATGAAGAAGCAGGTCGTCCTTTGGGAGGTGGTGAAGTCCGGGAGCCTGGAGGAAATATTAGAGGGGGTTGGGTTCCACCTGCACAGGATTTTGGAGAGGATGTGCCTAATAGGCTTGTCAATAACATTGATATGATAGATGGAGATGCGGATGATATGGAACGGTTCATGGAGGAGATGAGAGAGCTAAGGAGGAAAATTAGGGAGCTTCAGTTGAGGTACAGTCTGCGTATTCTTATAGGGGACCCCCCTCACCATGATCATCATGATGAGTTTTGCCTTATGCCTTGAATCTTAAGGTTAATAATTATAAGCTGCCTGCTTTCCAAACTTGTATTTTCCTGGTATACTTTTAGTGTGAATCTTTTGGTGTTCTTCTGCCATTTTCTGATTGAAGATTTCATTTTGACCTAGTCTGTAAGTTTTTTTGTCAGCAGGGGGTTTTCATCAACTTGCATGGGAAGATGTTTATTACATGTTGTAAAGTTAATAAAGCAATTTAAAAAGCAGTCTATAGGTATACTATCTCATTTAAAAGCATGCATATTTTTACTATATATGAAATATATATATTAAAACCAGAATATGTTTTTTCTATGTAATATAGTGATTGGTACTTTTTAATTTATTTTTTTCTTGATTATCTGTTTTTCTCACTTTTCCAAAATGAATACATATGTTCTACATGTGTCAAAAAAAAAGAAGCTAGGAGACTGCCAATCAGCTTATAAATGGAATGGGGGCAATTAATAAATACTTGAAACACAATTTAAAGACATAAGTCTTGTATTACCTCTGAATCTCTTATTTAAAAGCACAAACCTGGTAATTGTTATAGATACATTTCTTTAAAGTCAGCCTATTTATCTTTAAAATAAAGATAATATATGCCTTACAGGGCTGCTGTGGGAATCAAATGAGGTAATGACTGAACCCAGTGTCTGGCTGTACCCACACATGCAAGGCCCAACCCTCTAGGTGCCTTTCATTTGAGGGGAATGTTCCAAACGGTGTGCCTACCAGCAAATCCAATCAACAGTCAGGTGGGTACAGGTTGAGTATCCCTTACACAAAATGCTTGGGATCAGAAGTGTTTCTCATTTTGGATTTTTTTCCGATTTGGGAATATTTGCAATATACATAATGAGATATCTTGGGGATGGGACCCAAGTAGAAGGATGAAATTTATTTAATTTTTATATACACCTCATACATATAGCCTGAAAGTAATTTTATACAATGTTTTAAATAATTTCGTACATGAAACAAAGTTTGTGTACATAAGGTCAGCTGTGGAATTTTCCATTTATGGCATCATGTCGTGTTCAAAAAGTTTTGGAGTTTGGAGCACTTCAGATTTTACCTGTAACACTTTTCTATTACTCTGCTGTTCTGCCTTCCTTTCCTAGACAATGCTGTGACTATCAGGCATTTTTTCCCCTTCTGCTTCCTCCCTGGCCTCCTCCACTGCTGATATGCTGGACTCCTAAAGGTGACAAAAACCCATTGATTTCTCCGGAATCCTCAGTGGTTTGAATCTGCATTTTCTCCTTTCAGAAATGTAAAGAATGCCCCTCCTTGCTTTAGAGTTATACTTAAACCAGGTTTAAATGGCTTAAGTATAACTTACCAGTGCTGCTTAGGGATGCAAATAGGCCTTCACGGTTTTCTCACACTTCCTTTCTCATCCTCCCCTAGACAAATCTGAGTGACTATGCTCAGAATTGGACTATCCCTTCCATCCTCTGATGAATATGACCTAGTCTCCTTGACTCTCCATTCTCTGTGAAAACAGTGCTGCAGGTTTCACTCTGTACATACACAGGAGTTCTAGGAGTGACTCCTATGTCTCCAAAATTGTTCTGAGTCACACCATCCTCACCCCTGAAATCCCCAGTAGCCTTTCCTCACACTAACCCACATAGATCCAGAGGAGTTTCCCTCTTTCTTTGCTTCAAGATTTGCTGTGCCAAATAAACCTGTAATCACAGACTGATGAGAACTAATGGATGAGACTGGGGACCTAGTAGGTGGATCCTAGTTTTAGAACATTTTCCACAGTCATCACTGCTCCTCACTAGACTGTGCCCTCACAATAAATATTTTGTCTCATTTATCCTGGTACTCTCAGTGTTTAGCACAGGGCCTGGTACGTTGTAGGGCACAACAGTTAATTATAGCTGAGTCAAGAGTCCTGCAATCTAGACTCAGGTTTGCCTCTGATCATTAATGGGCAAGTAACTGCTTTTTCCTACAGACTGCAATTTTCAATTTAAAAAGGAACACAGCAGAGAAAGCATCATATACCAATTTCAAAACATAGACTTATCATAATATAAATGTCAGTGTTTATCAATGTGTGCTATACAGACCAGCTGCATCAAAATCACCTAAATAACTGGCTAAAAGTTCAGAAAACTGTGTTTCGCTCTATACCCACTGCATTCTAGTTAATCAAGACATCCCTGGACTTACATAAATTAAAGTGGAGGCCCCAGCTTTAGTTCAAGTTTGGACACTCCTTTCCCCATCACATAGTATGTACAGAGAGATAGATGATAAATAAATAGATAGATAGATCTAAGACCTGTGAAAGCACTGTATAAGACCTTAATTAATCTACTTACACGAGGCATTATTTCCCCACTCGTCTGTGCCCTTCTTTAAAGACAACTGTCTTTTGCTTTTTAATGTTCTTGTCTTTAGTGCATAAGTTCCCAACTGTGGCTGCAGATTTGAACCACCCGAGAAAATTTTAAAGTGGCGCTTAGGACCGACTTCCAATCAATTGAATCACGCTCATTAATGGTGAGACCAAGGGATCATTACAGTGTAAAAGATCCATGGTCATTCTTATATACATATGGAGTTGAGAATAACTGAGTGAAATTTATGGATAAAATATCTTTGGTTTATTTTCTCCACACTACCCCTGACTGTGCAACACTAAGCAAGTCAATTCATTTATCTATAATTTATATCTTGAGGAAGAAATACCACAAGGGAGGAATTGCACTCCAAAATCAGCACATGAGATTCTTTTAAGATAGTATATGCCAGTGTTCCTCCAAGTTTGCTAGCCTATCAAATACTTCAGAATTCCACGTGGAGCTTGTTTAAAATAAGAATTCTGGCCTCACACCCAGAATTCACTCTTTATCAATGGTGCTCAGGTAGTTACATTGTTAACAAGTTCACAGATGGTTCTGTTGCCCACTAGAGTTTGAGGATTACTTGTACACACATTTTTTACCTTGAATATATTAAGGACAAACCAATAAAGTAACTAAAAATAGAGATAAATGTTAATCTGAATTCAGGGAAAAGATCATCAAGAAGAAGAGTTATATGAACATCAAAAAATAATAAAAAGATTAAATCATAAAAAGATTGATATTCACTATGTAAAAAATTAGATCTTCTGAAAAGTAAGATCGTAAATGGGAATGTAAATTAGTACATGGGAAAACTGTTGATGGGAATGTAAATTGGTACAGCCATTATGGACAACAGTATGGAGGGTCCTCAAAAAATGAAAAATATAACTATCATATGATCCAACAATCCTACTACCGGATATATATCCCAAAGAAATGAAATTATTATGTTGAAGAGATATCTACATTCCCATGTTTACTGCAGCATTATTCACAATAACCAAGATATGGAATCAACATAAGTGTCCATCAACAGATAATGGATAAAAATGTGGTATATACACACAATGGAATACTATTCAGCCATAAAAAGAAATGAAGTCCTGTCTTTTGCAACAGCATGGATTAATTTAGGGGACATTAGGTTAAATGAAATAAGCCAAGCACAGAAGGACAAATACCACATGATCTCACTCATATGTGGTATCTGAAAAAGTTGATCTCATAGAAATAGAGAGTAGAAGGCTGGCAAAAGTAGGGGGCAATGAATGGGGAGAGGTTGTTCAACATTCTTGTCAAGTATACACAGAACATTCTCCAGGATAAATCATATGTTCTGCCACAAGAGAAATCTTAACAAATTTAAGGAGATTAAAATGATATGGAGTAAGTTTTCTAACCACAATGGTATGAAACTAGAAATCGGTATAGGAGGAATTTGGAAAATTTACAAATGTGGAAATTAAACAATATATGCCTGAACAACCAATGAATCAAAGAAGAAATTAAAGGGAATGTTTAACAATATTTTGAGAGAAACAAAAATAGAAACACAACATACCAAAACTTATGGGATGGAGCATAAGCAGTTCTAAGAGGGAAGTTTATAGCAATAAATGTCTGCATCAATTTTTTTAAAAGATCTGAAATAAACAATCTAATCTTACACCTTAAGGAATTAGAAAAAGAAGAATAAACTCAGCCCAAGGTTAGTGAAAGGAAGAAAATAATAAATATCAGAGCAGAAATAAATGAAATAGAGATAGAAAAAACAATAGGACAATAGGAAAGATCATCAAAACTAAGACTGGCTTTTTAAAAAAGATAAACCAAATTGACAAACCTTTGGCTAGACTAAGAAAAAAAGAAAGAAGACTCAAATAAACAAAATCAGTAATGAAAGCAGAGATGTTATAACTTATATCACATAAATACAAAGGATAATAATGGACTACTATGAATCAACAAATTAAATAACCTAGAAGAAATGGATAAATTTCTAAATATATACAACCTAAGAAGTACTTTACCACGACTGAAAAATTAAAAAATAGAAAACCTGAACAGACAAGCAGTGAGAAAAGATATTGAATCAGTAATAAAATTCACCCATCAAAAAAGCCCAGGACCTAATGGCTTCATTGCTGAATTCTACCAAACATTTAAAGAAGAATTAATAAAAGTCCTTCTCAAACTCTTCCAAAAAAATGAAGAGGTGGGAATACTTTCAAACTCATCTTAGGAGATCAGCATTACATGTATACTAAAGCCAGATAATGGCACTACAATAAAAGAAAATTATACACTAATATCTCTGATGAACATGGATGTAAAAATCATCAAAAAATCCTAGAAAACTGAATTCAGTAGTACATTAAAAGAACCATACACCATGATCAAGTGGGATTTGTTCTGTACACATTGAACAATAACTCCCATTCTCCATTTTCCCCTCCACATACCATCTGCTCTATTTTCTGTCTATATGAATTTGACTTTTCTAGGTACCTTATATAAGTGAAATCATACAGTATTTGCCCTTTGGTGTCTGGCTTATTTCACTTAATGTAATATTTTCAAGGTTCACCCATATTGTAGCATGTATCAGAATTTTATTCCTTTTTAAGGCTGAATAGCATTCTATTGCATGTGTATGTCATATATTGTTTATCCATTCATCTCTCAGTGGACATTTGTGTTGCTTCCACTCTTTGGCTATTGCGAATGATGCTGCTATGAACATGTATGTACAAATACCCATTTGGGTCCCTGCTTTCAATTATTTTGGGTATATACCTAGAAGTGGAATTACTGGGACATATAGTAATTTATGTTAATTCTTTGAGGAAAGGTCATAATATTTTCCATGATGGCTGTACAATTTTACATTCCCACCAGAGATCTGTAAGGGTTCGAATCTCCCCACATCCTTTGTCTTAGTCCATTTTGTGTTGCTGTAACAGAATACCTGAGGCTGGGTAATTTATAAAGAAAAGAGGTTTATTTAGCTCACAATTTTGCAGGCTGGGAAGTACAAGAAGCGTGCAACACACATCTGCTCTTCTTCTGTGAGGGCTACAAGCTAGGTCAAAACATGGCAGAGAAGATCAAAGGGGAAGTAGAGATGTGCAAAGAGATAAAACCCAAGGGACAGCCTAACTTTAACAATTCATTCTCAAGGGAATCAATCCATTCCCGTAAGAACCAGTCTCGCCAGAGCAAGAACTCACTCGCTATCGTGAAAATGGCACCAAACCATTCATAAGGGATCCACCTCGATGACACAAATACCTCCCAATAGGCCCCATCTTCCAACACCACCACATTGGGGATCAAATTTCAACATGAATTTTGGTTAGGACAAACTAAAACCATAGCACTTGCCAACACTTATTATGTATTGTTGTGATAATAACCATCCTGATGGGTATAAAGTGGTATCTCATCATAGTTTTGATTTGGTTTTCCTTAATGATTAATGATGTTGAGCTTATTTTCACATGCTTATTGACCATTTGTATATCTTCTTCAGAGAAACGTCTATTTAATTTTTTTGCCCGTTTTTAAATTTGGGTTGTATGGGAGTTTTTGTTGTCATTCATTTATAGGATCGATATATACTCTGGATATTAATCCCACATCAGATATATATCTTCAAATATTTTCTTCTATTCTGTAGTTTGCCTTTTCACCATCTTGATAGTGTCCTTCAATACACAAAAGCATTTAATTTTGATGAATTCCAACTTATTTTTTCTTTTGTTCTTACAATTTGGATGTCATATGGAAGGAACCATTGCCAAATCCAATGTCATAAGGCTTTCTCCTATATTTCCTTCTAAGAGTTTTATAGTTTTATCTCTTATATTAAGGTCTTTGATTCATTTTGAGTTAATTTTTCTAAATGGTGTAAGGTAAAGTTCCAACTTCATTCTTTTGCATGCAGATATCCAATTTTCCTGGTACCATTTGTTGAAAAGACTATCTTTTCCCCCATCAAATGGAAAACAACTGGATGAGAAATTCACTAGAGTAGGTCAATAATGGATTTGAGGTGACTGAAGAAAGAATCAGTAAACTTGAAGATAGGTAAATGGAAATTATGAGTGAGGAACAAAAAAATAAGGAAGAAATGAAGAAAAATATACAGAGACATAAATACCCTTGGGACATCATTGAGCATACCAGCATAGACACAACAGGAATTCTATAAAGATATGAGAAAGAGAAAGTTGCAGAAAAATGTATTTGAAGAAATAATGACAAAAATGTTCAAATGAAATGAAAAACACTAAACTCCAGCTTGCTTATTATCAGAAATCATGGAGGCCAAAAGACAGTAGGATGACATTTTCAGAGGGTTGAAAGAAAAAGACTGTTAACCAAGATTGCTCTGCCAGCAAACTCTCCTGAAAACTCTAAGGATAAATTAAGACATTCCCAAATAACAAATAAGGAGATAATTTTTAACCAGCAACACTGTCCTACACTGTCAACACTGTCCTATAAGAAATACTAATGAGTCTTTCAGACTTAAATTAGAAAACACTAAATGTTAACTTGAATCCACATGAAGAAATAAAGTACACTGTATAGTAACCTAATAGGTAAATATATAAAAGTGTAGTAGGCTGAATATTGAGTTTCCAAAGTTATGCATGTCCAAACTCTTGGAACCTATGAATGTTACCTTTTAGCAAAAAAGAGACTTTGAAAATATGATTAAATTAAGGATCTTGATATGGGGACATTATCTTGGTGGGCCTTAAATGCAATCACAAGTGTTATTATGAAAAGGAGACAGAGTTAAATTTAACACAAAAGAGGAAGAAAGCAATGTTATTGTGGAAGTAGAGTGACATTTGAAGATACCATCCTGCTGGTTTTAAAGATGGAGCAAGGGGACATACACCAAGAAATGCAAGAAATTCATCTCCAGATGATAAAAAAAAGCAAGGAAATGGATTCTTCCCTGAAACCTGCAAAGACAGTATAGCCCTGCTGACTTTGGTTACATCTCCATGAAACTATTTCAAGTTTCTGAACTTTAGCATTGTAAGAGAATACATTTTTGTTGTTTTAAGCCACTGAGTTTATGGTAATTGTTATAGCAGAAATAGGAAATTAATACAAATAGTTATATATGTATATTTGTCTGTAACTCTTTCCTCTTCTATTTGATTTAAAAGAAAATTCCATAAAACAATAATTATAAAACAATGTTTATGGGTTTATAATGACTAAAGATGTAATAGCTAAGATGTAATTTCTATGACAATAATAGCACAAAGAAGGAAGGAGAGAATGGAGCTATAATAGAGCAAACTTTTTGTTTCTCACTGAAATTAAGTTAGAATTGATACAAACTAGATTGTTTTAAATTAATATGTTAATATTAATCTCTAAGCCAATCACTAAAAAAAATTAAAAAATCTTGTAATAGGAACAAGAGAACTAAAGGGCACATTAAAAATACCTTTTTAAAAAGAATACAATAGTGAAGAAATAGAGGAAGAAAAAATACAGATGACATATTGAGAACAAATAGCTAAACAGCATATGTAAGCAGATGTAAATATTAACTTATCCATAACTACATTAAATATAAATTGATTAAACACTCCATTCAAAAGGCAGAAATTAGCAGAATAGATAAAAAGCATGATTCAACTCTATCTTATCTACAAGAGAATATTGTACATTCAAAGAGTCAAATAAAATGAATGTGAAAGGTTGGGGAATTATATACCATAAAAATAATGACCAAAAACGG
This sequence comes from Propithecus coquereli, assembly GCF_000956105.1. Lineage (NCBI taxonomy): Eukaryota > Metazoa > Chordata > Mammalia > Primates > Indriidae > Propithecus > Propithecus coquereli. The sequence continues at coordinate 54,209 of NW_012148730.1, forward strand.
AGTAGCTGTTCTTATATCACACAAAAAAAGAATTTAAGATGAAAAAATGTTATTGTATAATAATAAGAGTGTTTTAAAACAAAAAAGTAAATCCATCAGGAATATATACAAATTATAAACTTATATGAACCTAACAACAGAGTTCCAAAATATATAAAGAAACAACTGATAAAATAGAGTAAATTTAACCATAATGATCGGAGATTTCAAAACCACACTTTCAAAAAATGAATTGAATTAGTAGAAAGAATATCAACAAGGAAAGAGAAGACAAACAGCTACAAAACCAACTAGAATAACAGACATATAGAATACTCCAAGCAACGTCAGAATACACATTCTTGTCAAGTGCTCATTGAACATTCTTCTGGATAGACTACATACTAGGCCATAATAAAATCCTATATATGCTTAAAAGGATTGAAATTATACAAATGATATTCTCTGATCATGACAGAATTAAATTCATAATTAAAAACATAAGGAAATCTGGAAATCCTACAAATATGTGGAAATTAAGCAATATACTCACATTTAACCAGAAGAAATCATGAGAGAAATTAGAAAATACTTTGAAAAAGAAAAACACAGCATATCAGAACTTGTGGGATATAGTTAAGCAGTGCTTACATGGACATGTGTAGCTGTAAATGTTTAGATTAAAAAGATGAAAATCTCAAATCAATTATCTAAACTTCCATCTTACAAAAACTAGAAAAAGAAGAGCAACTTAAACCAAAGAAATTAGAAGGAAGGAAATAGTAAAGGTTAGAGTGAAAATAAATGAAATAGGGTAGAATATCAATGAAACTAAACACTGGTTCTTTGTATATTAAAAAAACTTTAGCCAGACTGACCAAGAAAAAAGGATGAAGACTGAAATTATTAAAATCAGGAATAAAAGAGAAGGCATAAGTACCAGCCCTACAGATATTTTTTAAAAGATCATGGGATAATACTATAAACAACTGCATGACAACTAAGACAAGATAGACGAAATGGACAAATTCCAAGAAGGACACAAACTAGCAAAACTAACTTTAAAAGAAATAAAAAGACAAGTGACATCACTGAAAATGGCAGAGTATGGAACTCCAGGCTTCATAATGAACAATTAGTGTGCTGGAAAAACTTTCTCAGAACTCTGGAATTTAGTAAAAAAAAAAAATTATAACAACCAGAAGGAAACTTGGTGAACAAAGAAGCTGCTGTTTTGTGGTAAAAATTTTTAAATTTCTTACCTACCATTCCCCATGCCACAGATTGGCAGTGATCTGTTGATGACAGCCCACTATCCTAGGTTAGATTGCTAGTGCCGGAGGTAGGAATTTGGACTTTATTCTCACAGAATTGTGGTGTGGGCCTTTGCTTGTCTGGTAGCTCCCTCAAAGCTCAGCACTAAGGCTTCCCTTTATTATGCAAGACTGGAAGCACTCCTTTGGCTGGAGCTAGGTTGACTCCTCAGTTGGCTTTTGCCCAAAGCACTTAAAGTCACAATTAGCCACAGAAGTCTGTAGCAAAGTGCAACACTCAGGACAAGCTATTCACAGACTGAGCAGTCCGAGAAGGAAGAATTCCAGAGGAAAAAGATAGGAGAAGGAACAAGCACTTTTAAAAACTATCACATATACTGGAAAATCAAGAACGCCATGTGTACATGCAGGGTTGGTCACAAACTCAGATAAGGCCAGAGAAAACTCAAGCATTCACCTTCAGGCTCTTCACAAGCAGAAAGTAAAACATTAAAAATATTATAACTCAGAGATCATCTGCAAAGACTAGGAAAGTGTTTGTTCTTTTTTTCTCTTTTGTTACCTTGAGGCACTTAAAAGTAACTCTGTCCAGATACCAGTTGACCAATAAACTAATAACATAGACTTTAGCGGCCACATATAACAAAGAACATAGAACTTACAAAAATAGTTTAAAAAGTCGCCAAGCAAGTAAACAATAACCCACAAGACAGAGTGACAACAAAACCCAAAGGAAGGGGAGAATCTGATTTCCAGAGTCTACACATTGTCTTAAAAATATGCAGATTCCAACAAAATTTTGTGAGCTGTACAAAGAAGAAAGTGTAGCCCATTCATAGGAATGAAAATAAATTATTAGGGACTATCAATGAGGAAGTCCACGTATTAGACTAACTAGATAAAGATTTTTAGTCAACTGTCTTATATATGCTTAAAGAGCTAAAGGAAACCATGGGCAAGGGACTAAGGGAAAGGAGGAGAAGAATGTCTTTGGAGAGATAGAAATATAAAGAGATATAGAAATCATAAAATAAATAGAAATTCTGGAGCTGAAAAGTACAAAAACTAAAATGAAAAACTCACTAGAGGGATACAACATTAGACCGTAGGCAGAAGAAAGAATCAGTGAATTTAAGATAGGTCAATTGAGATTATTTAATCTGAGGACCAGAAAATAAAAAGAACATAGAAAAATAGAGTGGAAGAGACCTGTAGAATACCATCAAGTGTACTAACGTGCATGATGGGAATTCAACAGGGAAAAGAGAAACAGAAAGGGGCAGAAAGAATTTTTAAAGAAATCATGGCTGAAAATTACTCAAATTTGATGAAAGACACTAATCTATGTATCCAAGAAGTTCAATGCACTCCAAAGAGGATAATCTCAAAGAGAACCAAACCAAAACACATCATAACCATCTTGTCAAAACCCAAATATATGGTACTATATTGTAGTAACAACAATATTGGCAATTTCCTAGTTCTTTGGGTTGGGTGGTGGTTTCACGAACATGAAAGAGAAAAAGAATGGAAGAAAAGTAAACAAAAGAGAAGGAAAGGTGAAGAAAGGAATGAAAAGGAAGCAAAAATCAGTGATGGGTGTGTCGTGAACCAACGTTTATGATACCTCTGTGCATCTGAGGTCCATATTAAAAATGTCTTAATGCTTTCTTTTCTAGCTATCTGACATTCTCTAAGAAAACAAGTCAACTGTTGGAGGGTAAGCTTCAAGTGTGGAGAGAGGTCAATGGAAATGGCGAGAAGGAAGTTAGTGAAATCAGTTTGGGGTACACGGACTCTGAGGTCCCTCGGGGACATTCCAGCAGTGATGTCCAACAGACAGTTGGCAAGGCTGATCTGAGATTCCGAGGAGAAAATATCCTGGAAATGTAGATTTGGGAGTCATTGATGTTTAGAGGGACGTGAACGAGATCGCCCAGGGAGAGTGAACATGGGGACTGAGGAGAGAGGAGGCCCAGGACAGAATCCCAGGAGCACCAGCACTCAAGGTGACAGCTCAACTCCCTGGCAGGCACCAGCACCTGGGCTGGAGTCAGGCAGAGCCAGCCTTGAAAGCGGGCTGTGGGGCTCAGGAGCTGAAAGCTGTCGGCAAAGTAGGATACCCTCTCTGATCAGCTGTCACACCTGGTGATAATGGGCATCTGAAAGGGATGCTCTGCAAGGATGCTGTGCGATGGGCTAGGTAAATCACCTGGGGTCAGAAAGCCACCCCTTCCTTCTCTTCTCGGGACTCCCCTCTCCTTTGTTACACACACCCCTCCCACTGTCCTTAGCTTCCCGGTCCCTCCAGGATAGGGAGATGAGGTGGGCGGGGCGGGGGTGGCCAAGCTCCAAGCTCGGGTGACGCGGCACTCATGTGACTGGCCGAGCACAGACGTGGGCACCAGCCCCCGCGCCCGCCCGCCCGCTTGCCCGCCCGCCCTGCGGTCCGGTCCCGGCGCCCGCGCGGAACCAGCTCCCCGGGCTGCACGGGTGGTGGGCGAGCGGCAAGCGGGCTTCCGCGAGCCCGAGGAGGCGCAGGCCTGTCCCGGGTGCCGCAGGTCAGTGTGAAGGCGGGCGCTGCCGGCGGACCCGGGGCAGGGGGTGGAGCGGCTGGCAGTAGGATCCAGGAGCAGCGGGGAGGGGGCGGGGAAGGGATCTGGGAGATTGGTGAGGAGGGGGGCGCGGAGTGGGCGGGGGGACCCCGCAGCGGCCCCAACTAGCCTTCTCATCCCCCCTCTGAGCTCTCCATCCATTTTACATCAGGAAATGGGGGGCGAGGGAGGACGCCCCCGCAGTGCGACGGCGAAACGCATTTATTCTGGAAATAACCCCCTCTCACACTCTGCGCCTATGAAGGCATATTGACCTCCGCAGAAAGCGGGTGGGGTGGAGCAGGTTGCCTCCAGGAGATGGGGAGACAGAGACCCAAACGCAGTTTGGAAAGCATCCTGGTCTGGCGCCCAAGGCCTGGAAAGAAATGGCGGCTGGGGTGCGGGGGAGGTAGGGGAGGAAAACGTTGGGTGAAAAGGACCTGGATTCAGGAAAGGACCCGACTCCCTGTGAGCCCCCTGAGCGCGCAATCCCTGCCCTGTCTCCTGTCTGTCTGCAGGTCTGCGTGTCTGTCGTTCCCAGCACTCTGCGAGGCCTGAGAAGGAGGAGCAACCTGTGCACAATCCCCACAGGTCCGTGAAGGGGTGGGCGGCAGGGACAGGGACCCAGAAGGGTTGAGAGTGTGGAGGGCACAGCTTGTGCAGAATTTGGGGCCCCGCTGCCCAGGCTGAGGGAGTGTAGAGAAGGCGGCCAGGCCTGCCAGGGAATGGCGGGCTCAGGTGTGTGGGAGGAACGGTGGGGTAAGTGGCGGGCAGAAGGCACACTTGGAGGTCTGGCCAGGGTAGGGGAACCCTCACCAGGGTATGGATGCAAGTATTATCCGGACCTGCTTTCCATCCCATCCCCTCAGTCTCCCATGTCTCCTCTTTCCTCCACTCCTACCCACTCAGGACAGGAAAAAGAGGGGAAATCTCAACATGGAAAAACCCCACAACAAAAATGAAGGGAAACGGGAAAACGAGGGAAACCCAGAAGATGAAGTAGAGCCTGAAGATGAAGGAAAGTCAGACGAGGAAGAAAAGCCGGACGTGGAAGGGAAGTCAAAATATGAGGGAAAGCTAGAGGATAAGGGAAAGCCACATGATGAGGGACAACGGGAAGATGAGGGAAAGCAAGCAAAGCAGGGAAAGTCCGAAGGTGAGGGCAAGCCAGAATCCCAGGCAAAGCCAGAGAGCCAGCCGCAGACCGCGGAAAAGCGCCCAGCTGAGGATTATGTGCCCCGGAAAGCAAAGAGAAAAACGGACAGGGGGACGACGGACGATTCTCCCAGGAACTCTCAGGAGGACTTACAGGAAAGGCATTTGAGCAGTGAGGAGATGATGAGAGAATGTGGAGATGTGTCAAGGGCCCAGGAGGAGCTAAGGAAAAAGCAGAAAATGAGTGGTTTTCATTGGATGCAGAGAGATGTACAGGATCCATTCTCCCCAAGGGGCCAAAGGGGCGTCAGGGGAGTGAGGGGTGGAGGTAGGGCCCAGAGGGGCTTACATGATATTCCATACATTTAACGCCTTTGGCCTTCAATTCTGCCTTCTCTGATGAGAATATTGCTGGCCCTGCTTTCCCTGGTAGGTATTTATTTGCCAGGCTCTGTGCTTTAACCTTAAGCTGATAATTTGCTTTAGATGTCACTCTCGTTACCAGCAGCCTTTTGATCCAACTATGCTCTGTCTTTTAGTAGAGGATTTTCACCTGTGTGCATGGAAGAATGTTCATAGTACATTGTAAAATAACAATAAAGAAAAAAACAGTTTGCAGAACCACATATACAGTATCAGCCCACTTTTGTAAAACTGTAAATATGTTTGCATAATGTATTTGTGCACAGAGAAAACTCTGAAAATGTGTATGTTTAAAAGTAGGAAATGGTTATTCCTGTATAGTGGCCAAGGATAGGTATAGCCTGTACTTAAAAATGAGTCCAATCACCTGATGGGTAGGTACCTCCATGCCAGGCCTCTGCTGTTGTGCCCATCCCCATGTCTTCCCTGGGTGTAACCAGGTCAGCGGGCACTGCTTCCCCTTCTTCTGAGTCCTCTACCATCTTATGACTCCCCCTATGTGTAATTCTTTTTCTTTTCTCTACTCATTCATCTCTGCTTCTTCCTAAAGGGCATGGATTACATTTGTCATAATAAAAATAAATGAAATCAGAAAACAATACATAATAAGCAATTGAACTGTGCAGTGAGCTTTTGAGGGCAAAGAAGACACTTAAAATTCATGTTTTCAGAAAGTAAGAGGATAGGTAAAACTCATATTATCTCTGGGACTAGAGGAATCAACTTGGTAATTATAATAGATCTATTGCTTTAAGGGTTAGTCTTGTCATCTGTGAAATGGGGATAATAGTTGCTTCACAGGACTGCCCAGTGTATCAGATGAAGTGCTGAGTATGTGAGCTATTTTGTGAGCTGGCCCTCACCAGCACCTGGGGGAGGAATGGCTCCTACACCATTAGCATGTAGTAGCAAGAATGTGGATGGAATCAGACAATTGGGGGAGGGCTGAAGGAGGTCTCACTCATGCCCAGGAACAAGTCCAGGCAGCTGAGAGGTAGATGCCACTCTCCTGGGTACTGCCGTGTCTACTGAGTGCTGTGCCCTTTCTCCTGGGTCCTGCACCCTTTACTAACAGAGGCTTTAAGGTGCCAAAGCCCTGACAATTTCTCCGGAGTCACTGGTGAGTCAATGTCCACCAACTCTTGATCCCCCCTCCACAGAAGTGGATAAAACTCTCTCCCCACTTTAAAGTTACTTTCACCAGTTACCCCTGGGTACCACTCTAGTGCTGCTTGGGCCCCTTATTAATACCTTTCAGATGCTTTTTCTGCAAAACAATCATTTATGTGTAATTTTTTTATGTGTTTTTTTTGCATACATAAATATTCTCCTCACAAAATTCAGATATTTCAGGCTAGACCAAAAAAAATATCTGTGCTGTTCTCGTGGATTAATATCTTTTCTGCAGACTGTCTTTCTCAGGTTGAGTTCATTCTCAGGAAACTCGTCAGGCCCCACCTTAGCAGTTCAGCAGACCCATCAATACATTTGAGTTTTAAATCCTTAGGAGTGAACATATTGTGGTCCATGGACCAGCTGCATCAACATCACCTGAAAGCTAACTAGAAATGCAGAATCTCAGGCCCTAATTCAGACCTACTGAGTTAGAATCTTTATTTTAACGCGATCCCAAGGAGTTTCCTATGCACATTGAAATTTGAGAAGCACCAGCTTAGGGGAAGACTCTTTTCAGGCTCCCTACTCCCACATTTATGCAAAATATGTGCCTGAAAAAACAAATATATACACTATATAAGACACATCACAAATGAATAGACCCATGTTTGCCAAACTGCGGTTGTCCTTCCCCCGTGCAAAGTAGAACTTGAAATTAATTCAGTGGGTCAAGACCTGAAATTTTTTTTAATGAGATATAATAGAATAGAGTTGAATAGAGCCAAATAGAAAATATCAAATTGCATTTCAATTAGGGTGAATATTGTTTTGTGAAATTTGTATTTCAGTTATGTATGCTTGTATGTGTGTGCACCATGGGTCGTGATGAAAAATGTATTTCTGACTGTGAGCTGTGGTTAAAAACATTGACAAATACACATTGGACTCTGCATCTCAAAACATAGCCTGTCCATTTAATACTTGTATTTCTAGTGCCCAGCACAAATACCTGACAAGTAGTAGGTACTTAATAAAAGTGTCAATAATAATAAGTGAGTCAGGAACCACAAGTTCTTCTCCAGGTTTAGCCTCTGTCTACACAAATAACCCTGAAAAAATACATTATCTAGCAGGGTTTACTTACAGTCCCAAAAGAATAGGGAAGTCAAGGGCTTCACAGGCTCAACAAGGCCTGTTGTAGTTAACAGTAAAGCTGCCATTCATAAAGAATACATACTGAGCAGCACCAAGGAGAGCTCCTGGGCTGCAGAGGGTGGAACTTCTCATCCCCAGTCAGGCAGGCTCTGTAAAAGCAAACTAAACAACTGTGGAATCTGTGTTATAAAAGGACCCAATGGAGGGTTCCGTATATGCCACAGGAGCACAGCCTCACAAAGGAATAGAAGAATGCCTGCCAGGGTGGGAGGACAGTGGATAGAGGGCTGACCTGGAGGGGTAGCAGTTGAGCACATGCCTATAGATGATCTTGCTCCACTTAGCTGGGGGGAATTAAGGTCTTGGCTTTTAGAGACAACATATATCCTATTGGTTTTCTGCTTGGACTTCATATAGTGGTACCCAGAGCAAAAAATAAAGACCTACAGTAGTTCCAGATTATAGCACAAGCTTCTTTGACACTTCAGCCTCATGACCCTGTAGATATAATTATATCATGTCTGTGCTATATAGAGAGGCTCCATGAAGTCTTAGAAAGCCCCAATAGTAGAATTAAAGTATACACCTTGGGTTTTAAAGGAAAACTATGCTCTCTTTTCTTGGCATCTAGTCTACATTTGAGAAGCTGCTCCTGGTGTGCTACCAGACCTTGGTAGAGACTTAACACTTGACCACGAGGTATTAATTTTCTGCACAGTTGAGATACACTTAATGAACTTCTTTCTGTCTACTCTGTTGAATAATAAAGTTTGGTGTGGGCATCAGCTTTCCACCATTAATTGTAAATGGTTTCAAAAGATCAGGCCTGAGTAACCCAAGAAGGCATAAGTAAATTTCATGTGCAGTTGGACCAGACTCCCTTGATACTACTCCTGCTATTTTATTGTCTTTCTCTCAACCTACATATATCATATATGGCCTTGTGGGGAGTTCTTCATCCTCATGCCCAGTTAGAAAATGATAGGTAAAACAATGTCCCAGTTTCTGGGTGTACCGTTTTTGTATATTGATAGGAGGTGCAAATGGATGATTGCTTCACCGTAGTCCCACTCAGGCATAACCCAGAAGCACAGTGGAAAAGAGACATGCTACCAGTGAGTAGGATTTTATGTGGTTCATGTGGTTGTCCATTTTGTGTAAAACCCTTCATGGATAGAGATATGGATTTCCTCTGCCTCATGAGCAATGACTAAAAAATTGGCTGGTAAGGGACTTGGAGAAAATTAAACTGGAAAATTAATGATGAAGAGATCTGGGGAATAGGTTTGTAGATGGACCACTCATGAAGGACACAGTTAGTAAAGATATTTGTGTCCCATGATGCAGTGGTTTACTATTACATAATAAATTACCACACTCTGAGCACCTTAAAAAACACGCATTTGTTAGCTCACAGTTCTATAGGCCAAAAGTCCGGCATGACATAATTGTGTTCTTTGCTTAGAGTCTCACAAAGCTGACATCAGTATATCAGCCAGACTGAGTTCTCCTATGGAGGTTCTAGGGGAAAATGGGAAAATCTGCCTCCAAGATCATTCAGGTTGTTTTCAGAATTCAGTTCCTTGTAGCTGTAGGACTGCAGTCTTTTATTTTTATTTTTTTTTTATTTTATTTTTTGCTGGCTATTGGCCACGCTGTTTTCAGCTCCTAGAGTCCACTTCCATGTGGCCTCCTCCAACATCCACTGTGCAATGGCACATTGATTCTTTCCTATGCTTCTAATTTCTGACTTCTCTGTCTCTGACACTAGACCCTTATTTAAAGAGATGATGTGATTAGGTCAGGCTCACCTAGATAATCTTCCTATGTTAAGATCAACTGACTGGGGACCTTAATGTCATCTGCAAAATCTCTTCACTTCAAGACAGAGATTAGAATTTTATTGAGTGACTGGGAAAAGGTATATATACACCATGGCTGGTAATTTGAGGGAGCCATCTTAAAATTCTGTCTACCATAGTCTGGTCCCCAAATTTATGTCCCTCTCAAATGCAAAACACATTCAACTCCCCCCAAGATTCCCAAGAATCTTACTCCATTATAGCATCATCTCAAAAGTCAAAATAGCATTGTCTAAACTATCTAAACCAAATGTGTATGAGGATCTTGGGCATAATCCACTAAGTAAAGCTCCTGAAAACATTCCTCCCCATCTGTGAATCTGTGAAACTAAGGAGACAAATTCTCTGCCCACAAAACTCCTAAAATATGATGATGAGACAGACACAAGATAACAATTTTAGACAAAAATAAGTAAAATGGAAGATAAAAAGAGGTCACTGGCCCAAAATTCCTTTATTAGATTTCAAGGCCTGGGAATCTTTGCCCTCTGTGCTTTTGGCTCTATCCTCAGGACTCTCAGTTCTATACTCTGAGCTCTTAGTTGTAGTATCTGAATAATCCTTCCTTTTTCATTAAAGGTAGCATGTGTTCCCAGCTGAGTAGTTTTATCGGGCCATTTCCCATCAGGAGAATTTTGAGGGTCTGGCATATTCTTTTCATCTTATACTGTCCCGTCTCTTTCATTTCAAGCTGACTGTGTTTCTGCTGATATAATTTTCTTAAGAATATAGTGAGTCTTGCATAAATTTCACTGGGTTTTACTCCATTAAAGAAAATCCACACTCAAAAATATTTTTGAAATCATTTTTCTCTATTTTTGACTTCTGCTGAGGTGGCCGAGTGTGGCTGCTCTCAGCTCCTATAGGCTGTGCACATTCCTTGCCACATGGTGCCCTCCAGCTTTAAACCAGCAGTGGCACACTGAATCCTTCTTGTGCTTTGAATCTTTGATTTCTCTGTCTCTGACCTGCAGACTCAGCCCCTCTGATTTGATTGAGAGAATGTGTAAGTCATACTTTTAATCTTGAAAATGACCTTTGTGTGATTGCATGCTCTCACTTTCTTCTCTTTCGGAGGTTTCAGCAAAAGGTTGTGTCAAGCACATTCTCAGCTTTTTCTTTATGTCATAATTTCAGAAGGAATCTCTTAATTTCAGTGAATTTTGCCATTTGAATAGAATGGGTATTTCCCAAATCATTAGGCTCTATTTCCTTTATGTTTAACAGATAATCCCTCAATTTATCTCTCTTGTCACATTTTGTTATCAGCGACAAGAAGAAACTAGGCTACAACTCAGAACTTTGGTTGGAAATTTTCTCAGCTAAGCATTCAAGTCTGTAACAAGTTCTACTTTCCACATAACTGTAGGAGATATTAATAATTTCTCTAATCTTTATGCCACTACACATAAACATCTCTCTTCCTCTAGTTTCCAGTGATATGCTCCTCACATCTTGCTGGCTCCTCACCAGCAGGGTCTTTAAGGTATAGATTTTTCCTTATAGTTGGATCAAGTAATCATGTTCCTCAAAATTCTCCCAGCCTCCTTCCACTGTCCATTTCCCCAGTCACTCTCACATTTTTAGATATTTAGTACTTTCAGTACCAAAATCTGTATTAGTATTCTGTTACTGTGTAACAAATTACTTCAAATTTAGCAGCTTAAAACAACACCCACTTATTTGGCACAGCATGGCTGGATTGGCTGTTCAAGGTCTCACAAAGCTAAAATAAACGTGTCAGCAGAACTGAGTTCTTATCTGGAGGTATTGGGAAACAATGTACTACCAAGCTCATTCTTGTTGGCAAAATTCATGTTTTGTACTGTAAGTCTGAGGTCTCCAGTTAGGATAGAGGCAGATCACCTTAATTCAATTTGGGATTGATTTTATTTAAAGCTGGGCTTTAGACCTTGTGAGAGAAGGTTTATTTTCCACTCACCTTTACTCCTAGAGTGGAGCCTTACCTGGTCCCAACTGAAATTCAAGAATGTATACCAGGATCCCTCCTCATTTGGAACCTGAACTTCAATTTCTGTGTCCCAGCCTCTTGAGACTGCTGAAAACTTCACTCACTTCTCAGCCTGATACCCTCAACTTTCCTATCAATGAATACCTCAAGGCAAAAAATTGTGTCAAGAGTAGGGTTCATCTCTGTGGGCTTCTTTTCTCTTCAAGATTTTGGTCACACAAGTCTTCACTGCCTCGTTATCTCTCCAATGTCTTCAAACAGATTGTTTGGTTTTTGTCCAGCTTTTCTAGTAGTTCTTCATGGGAAGGTTTGCTCTGAAACTAGCTAATCTGCCATTGCTGAAAGCCTAACTTTTCTTGTCCTCCTAATTATTAAGAACATTTCCCATAATAGATGCCCTCTGCTGATCACTGAAGTGAAAAACAAATGTTTTGACACTGTCCACCTTGTGAGCAGTCCGTGCACATACTTCTCCTCCAGACCTCCTTGTGACAAAGTTTCCAAGTTTGTTCCTTCCGAGTCCCTGAGAAGCCAGCCAACCCACTTGCCATTGCTCATGAATCAGGCTTTCTATTTCCATACCAAGTGAACAATATGTCATCTAATTTTCTGCCCATTAGGATTTCCCTTTGCCACTGTCTACCCCTGAGTGAGATTGTAGTACAGCAGCCTTCCTCTTCCACTAGGTTCCAGCATGCTATGCACATCCACCTATAAACCAGATGCACACTTCTTTATTCTCCAGTCGTAGAGAATGTCCCATTAGGCCTCAAATGTGGGAGGTGGCCAAACAGTAGGAGAAGGTTCCTTGAGAGTCTGAATGTCCTGCTTGTACAGTTTTCTTGTGCTTTGTAGTCATGCTTAGGTTCAGTCTGCTATTTATAATTCTCATCTTAAAATGGAAAGCTGCCGCACATGTCTAGTCTTGTGGTTTGATGAATCAAATAGTGCCCAGTCCATGATAAGCATTTTGGGATACATAGTTACTTGGAATTCCATAGTCAGATATTGGGTGCCTGCCAGCACCTAGGAGCTACTTTTTAAACAGACAACAGTTGTTGTCTTATTTCCTCTATCTTCTTATTTCCATAAGCCCCTCAATCTGATTATTGGTTATGATACAGTTCGGGGTCTCCAAAGATTAGCATCAGTTTAGAGTCTTTAGCTAATAACTCATAGAAGGCCTTGGTATTTCCTTTTCCTTATGCACAGTCACTCTGAAAAGCATCTTCAAGTCCTACTGGGGAAGGTATGATGGAAGATTCATAGCATACACCAGTGGCTGAAGGATCATACCTTAGAGGTACCCTGTCTTCCCCTAAGCTGGGCAAGAGGTAGAGAGAAACCCCACCATAGCAACTCAAGTTAGGCTTTCTAGCAGACCTAGAATTTTTTTCTACCTGGATATGTCAGGCAGCATCTGATAGGCTTCTCAATTATTTCATTTTTAGGATTGCTCTGATTAGCCATCAACAAAGACCCCTGTGGTTCAAAAATATTTGAATTAGCATTTCATTCCTGTGGCTTATTGTGGTAGTTGCACTTGCCTTGTCTCAAAAAATTAAGCCCTATCACCTGACCTTCACTGCTCTGAGATCCCATAATTCACATTAAGATCAGGTAGTCAAATTCCACCATAGAATTCTCCACTGTCATTTCCAGCCTACAGAGCACAAGCCCACAGAAATCTTCAAAGATGCTGGTGACCCTCTCACCAATGCATTTCTTAATGCCTTGGAGTATGTCTGCACGAATGCCCCTAACCCATATATAAGGATTTCACTCCTTCCCTACTAGTGTCCTTACTTCATTGCAAAAGCCACTACAGGTGGAGCATTTAATAAGCAGTGGAACTGCAACGTTATGAGGATCTAGGCTTGGTTCTCAGCTATATCTACCCTAATATGAGGGACTCCTTCAAACTTGCCATGGAGGCCTTCTGGTACTCTACATGTGTTCTCTATTTTATTTTCATAGCTACCAATGTCCTTTCTCTATGCATACTCTTTAAGGTCATGAGATGAACACAGGTGACTCTATAACCTTTTTCATAATTATTTTGGCCTCAGTGCTTAAGTGACACAGCCACTTGATTTCCCAAAGCTTTGGGTTCTACCTGCACTTCATCCCATGCCATCAGTGCTGCTTGAGTAATCATGATACTACTACATGCCATGTACCTGTGAACTCCTACTAACACCTGCCTCCCACTTTCCTGACCTCCATTGTAAGGAGGTGATTCTTTCCTTTCTCAAATAAATGAGCAGCCCAATTCCTGGGGTAACTTCTCATATCCATTAACGTATTCGAGAAGTGCATTTCATGAAAAAGGGGTCACATTCACATTGGATATTTTGAGGGGAGTTTTTAACAAAGGAGAATACATAAAAATTGGGAAGCATATTGGAGAACCACAGGGATAGTGTAATACACCATGGCTAATAAAGACGGGATTGCCAGCAGTAAGCCTAGTGACAAAGGCAAAGACAGGTTACTAAAACTTGGGGATACAGAGCCTATGTGGAGAGGGCCACCTTTTAGGAACCTTGAGAGAAGAGATTCCATCAGCATCTGATGACACAGCAGGGCACAAGCTGGGGGAAAAAATTTCCTGACTACATTCTTTACTGCTGGTTTCCAGAGGACAAGGGAGCCCTTTGATGTGGTCCATATAGATAAGACTCCCCTGGGACACAGACCAGGGTAGAGAAGGGCGGAAAGTGAATTAGGATCGAAAGATGAGGAGATATCCAGCAAATGGGTGAGGGCCACACTAGTAGTACTGACCAGGAATTGTGCCTGCAGCTTTATTTATGTAAGGAGGAGGGTAAAAGCCATATTGTTCTATGAGGGTTAACTCTAGCAAGACTGAGATTTGCCTGAGCTAAAATAAGAAATGCACCTTCATGGCACTGACCCATAGTAAAAGCATAAAACATACTGGTTAAGAGTGTTGTTTTATAACCATGGGTATGAGGAGTTTGGGGTGATTTGTACTAGCTTGTCAGTTTTATTGATAACAGTGAGATTGATCTGGTGTTGGTGAACCTCTCTGCCAAGAATTCTGCTGCTGAGGCTGTCTACATAACAAGAATATGCCTACACAACCAGCAGTATACCAGAAACCTGGACTGAGACTCCATTTTTCATCCTCTGGTTTTCTATACATGCATCAATGTTTCCTGACCTGAAGGATAAAGTGCATCTTGCCAGAGCTCTTATAGAGAGGAAAACACAACTGAAGCTATGAGACAGGTTTTGGTTATGATATGCATATTTAATGCTGTCACTATATTGCATCTATTTTTCTGCAATAAACTGTAAATTTGCAATCATTGCCATTTGGGGTCCCATGAGTCTTCTTTAGCAATAGAACTGTATAGCTGTCACAGTTATCATGGCATCTAGAGCAAGAAATACACCATACTATGAGATGCCTTGCCTTTGCCTTTGTTTATAGGCGTGGTTTGCTCTAAAGATACTTTCAGGATATATGCAGTAAATATATTAATCCTTGCCTTTATGGATTCTTACTCCCAACCTTTGTTTTATAACTTAGAAAGGGCTTTACCTCCCCCAACCAAAAAAAAAATGAGACACTGTTAACTTTTTTCTTCTGCTTACCTTATGGTTTACACTTAATATGACTAAAATCATAATGAATATATAAATCGGCGGTGATTAGCCTTTAGTGTGAATCGGAATCACCTAGGGAGCCTGTTCAAAATGGAGATTCTAGAGCTCCACTCTGTGGATCCGAGTTGGAGGTCAGAAGTTCACATTTTCAACAAAGTCCTTCGGTGATTCTGACATGTGGCAAACCAGCACACTTTAAAAATTCATGAATAGGCATCACAAGAATAGAAGAATAGGCACCACATGTACTCGCCATCAAATTGGCACTAACTGAGCAATACTAAGGTGCTCACGCAGTAGTGATATTCTTTAGGGATTGGAGGGTTGAGGGTGGGTAAACTCACAACTAATGGACGCAGTGAGCGTTGCAGGGGGGAAAGGGCAAGCCTCAAATCATGGTTTGGGTGTGGCAAAGTCATAACATGTAACCAAAATGTTTGTACCCCCATAATATCCTGAAATAAAAAAAAATTAAAAAAATAAAAATTCATTAATAAAATGAGATAAGGTTAAATTTGTGGTACAGACCCTTCTCCACGGTGTTCCTTTTAGGACTGCAAGTAAACGCTGCTAGAGAAGTAGAGTCCACAGTTATTTATGTAGACAGAGAATGATCTGGGACAAGGAATCTTGACTCAGCTATCATTATTTACATGTTTATTAATATTAAGAACCTATTACCTGTCAGGAACTGTGCTAGGCCTTAGGGGGTGCCAGGATAAAGAGCAGGTTGTGCTTTGAGAAACAGAGTCCAATTTTTCTCAACTTTTAAAAACTGCAGCCCAGAGTCATCACAACTCAGGTGTATACATGTGCATTTATACATAACTGAAACACAAATTTCACAAAACAATACTCATTCTACCTACCTGTAATACAATCTAATATTTACTATCAAGTTCTGATCAATTTTGTTCTATCCTATTTCATTAAAAAATATTGCATGTCTTGACCCACTGAATTTGTTTTAAACTCTACTAATGTAGAGAAGTGAAACTGCAGTTTGACAAACACAGATTTAATAATCCGTGATGTAAATCCTATGTAGCACATGTATTTATCCTTCTACGCATGTATTTCATGAGAAGGTGGAAGTGGGGAAGCTAAGAGTCTCCTTGCAAATATGTGCTTCTCGAACCTTAATGTGCACAGGAATCACCTACAGCTCTTGTTAAAATCAGAAAAGAGTCTGATTCAGTAGATCTAGGATGCAGACTTGAGATTCCACATTTCTAACTATCTTTCGAGTGATGCCAGTGCAGCTGGTCCATGGGCCACTATGTGAGTAGCAATGAATGCTGTAAAAATCACAAATGTGGGAAGGTATGTTAAACTGGTAAGGTGGGACCTGTCAGGAGTTGCCTAGAAGAGAATTTCCACTAAGGAAAAAGGAAAAAGTGCCACTCAAATTTTATCCCAGCTTCCCATATCTGAATCTGGTGGAGAGATGGCTGTATGCAAAAAACAATTACAAACCAACAAACACAGAAAGGATTATTTTGTTAAAAAATCTGAAATCCCTCAGGGGCTGAAGGATCACTGAGCTTTTACCCTATTGGTTACATATAATTCTAAAGTGAGGGAAAGGGCTTTATCTACACTTCTATAGTTGTTATGGGGTGGGGTGGGTTAGCTTGGCTCATTAGTGACTTCAGTGAAATCAATTGGGCTTTGTCACCTTGAGGATGTCAGCACATCAGCAGAAGTGGTAGCCTTATGAGGGTGCAGGACTTATGAGAAGGACATGAGCCCTTATGGTGCCCAGCAGACATGACATTACCCAGGGGAGGATGGCACCCACCTTTTACCTTCCTGGTCTTAATCTGGGTACAGATAAGATGTACTCCAGTTATTCTCCAACTGTGTGATGGGTTCTTGTTTCTGCTAGTGCAGGGGAAAAGCTAGATGCCAACCCAACACACCTCACATACTCTGTACCTCATCTAATCCACTCAGCAGTTCTGGAAAGCAAGTATTACCTCCATTTGACAGAAGACAAGACTGTTCCTTAGAGCAATGGATCTGCAATAATCACAGGTTGATTCCTCCAGATATGAATCCCAGAGGTAATGTGAATTTTACCTATCATTTTAAGTTCTGACAACAAGAATTTTAAGTGTCTCCACTGTCTTCATAAGCTCACTGAACAGTTCTTCTCATTTCTTTTTATATGTAGTTTTTTGACTTTTAAAATATTTTTTTGTGTGAAGATTAATCTGTATTCTCTAGGAAAAAAAATAAACAGATGAGCAGAAAGAAA
Source organism: Propithecus coquereli (assembly GCF_000956105.1). NCBI lineage: Eukaryota > Metazoa > Chordata > Mammalia > Primates > Indriidae > Propithecus > Propithecus coquereli. Next base: position 71,635 of record NW_012148730.1, read on the forward strand.
GAAAACAAAGAAATGAAATCACCCACTCACAACTCAGAAAACCACTGTTAACCTTTTCATGAGCAAAACTTTTTATTTTTCGCTGG
>NW_012148730.1:71998-77210 GCF_000956105.1 Propithecus coquereli
CTCTAGCCCGGGCAAAAGAATGAGACTCTGTTTCAAAAAAAAAAACCAAAAACTTTTTATTTTTCTATGTAGATGTACTATATAAATTTATAGGTTTTTTCCCCACAAAACAGACAGATTCTGTAGATGATAGTATAAGCTGCTTTATTTTTCCAAGAATCATAACATCTTTGCGATGCACATGTGTGAAAATCTGCTACTGAAACCTAGAGCAAACACTACAGTTGGATCAAAAGGCTGTGGGTAAGGGTAACATGAGGGACACCTAAAGCAAACTATTAGCATAAGGTTAAAGCACAGGGCCTGGTATATGCCTGCCAGGGACACTACACATAAGGAATGTCTTCAGTGTCCCTTCGTGGGGCCCTGCAGCCACCCCTGAATTCCCTTGGGCCCCTTGGGTAGAAGGGGTCCTGTAAATTTCTTTGCATCCATAAAAACGCCCCTAACTTCTGTTTGCTTTTTCTCCTTTTCTCCTCCACCCTAGCCATATTGTCAAATTCTCTTATCATGTCCTCATTGCTGAAATTCATATCATGGATGGCCTCTTTATATTGCTTGAGGTACTGAGCCAGCCCCTTGTTGGTTTTTCTTTTGGCTTTCCTGGGTATATCATCCTCAGCTGGGCGCTTTCCTGCAGCCCTTGTTCCACTCTCTAGCTCTTCCTCACTGTCTGGCTCTCCGTCACTGTCTGGCTCTCCCTCCCACTCCAGCTGTCCCTTGCTCTCTGGATTTTCCTCCTTCTCTAGCTTTCCCTCCCTTTCTGGCTTTCCTTCACTCTCTGACTTTCCCTCGCTCTCTGACTTGCCCTCGCTCTCTGACTTTGCCTTGCCCTCTGGCTTTCCTTCTTCTTCTGTCTTTCCCTCATTTTCTGGCTTTTCTTTATTCTTTAGTTCCTCATCTTCTGTCTTTCCCTTGTTTTCTATCTTTCCTTCATTTTCTAAATTCTTATTTTCCAGACTTTCTGGTTTTCCCTCATGTTGTGGCTGTTCTTCATTTTCCATCTTTCCTTGGTTTGAAGGCATTCCTTCATTTTCACTGTAGAGTTTTTCCATCGTTGAGATTTTCTTTGCTTTTCCTGTCCTGTGGGTGGAGGAAGGAAGAGGAGAGACAAAGAAGAGACATATAAAACTGAGGACATGGGGTGGAAGGCAGGTCCGGATAGTACTTCCATCTCGCCCCTGATGAGGGTACCCCAACGCCCGGGGGACCTCCAAGTGTGCCTTCTGCCCACCCCTTACACCACCACTCCTCTCACACAGGTGAGCCAACCATTCCTTGGCAGGCCCTGCCACCTTTTCTACACACCTTCAGCCTGGCAAGGTATGTGTTCATGTGGTGATGGGATGGGCAGTGGGGCCCCAAATTCTGCACAAGCTGTGCCCTCCACACTCTCAACCCTTCTGGGTCCCTGTCCCTGCCGCCCACCCCTTCACGGACCTGTGGGGATTGTGCACAGGTTGCTCCTCCTTCTCAGGCCTCGCAGAGTGCTGGGAACGACAGACACGCAGACCTGCAGACAGACAGGAGACAGGGCAGGGACTGCGCGCTCAGGGGGCTCACAGGGACTCGGGTCCCTTCCTGAATCCAGGCCCTTTTCACCCAACGTTTTCCTCCCCTACCTCCCCCGCACCCCAGCCGCCATTTCTTTCCAGGCCTTGGGCGCCAGACCAGGATGCTTTCCAAACTGCGGTTTGGGTCCCTATCCCCCTTCCCCGGAGGCAACCTGCCCCATCTCACCCGCTTTTCGTGGAGGTCAATATGCCTTCATAGGCGCAGAGTGTGGGAGGGGGTTATTTCCAGAATATGTCTGCGTTTTGCTGTCGCACTGCAGGGGCGCCCCCCCCCTTTCCTGATCTAACATGGATGGAGAGCTCAGAGGAGGGGGAACAAGAAGCCTAGCTAGGCCTGCGGGGTCCTCCCGTCCCCCGCCCGCTCCGCGGCCCCCTCCTCACCAATCCCCCAGATCCCTTCCCCCGCTCCCTCTCCCACTGCTCCCGGATCCTACTGCCAGCCACTCCACCCGCTGCCCCGGGGCCGCCGGCAGCGCCCGCCTTCACACTGACCTGCGGGCACCCGGGACAGGCCTGCGCCTCCTCCGGCTTGCAGAAACCCGCTTGATGCTCTCCCGCCGCTGAGACAGCTCAGAGAGGTGGTTCCACACCGGCGCCGGGACCAGACCGCAGGGCGGGCGCGGGGGCTGGTGCCCACGTCTGTGCCTAGTGGGTCACGTGAGCGCCGCGTCACCCGAGCTCAGCCCCCACTTCCCAACCCACTTCATTCCCCATCCCCGAGAGACCAGGAAACTGAGGACGGGGGAGGGGGGGTTAGCGGGGCAGGGGGGACGTCACCGAGAATAAGAGGAGGAGGGGAAGGCTTTCTGACCCCAGGTGATTTACCTAGCCCATCGCACAGCATCCTTGCAGAGCATCCCTTTCAGATGCCCATTATCACCAGGTGTGACAGCTGATCAGAGAGGGTATCCTACTTTGCCGACAGCTTTCAGCTCCTGAGCCCCACAGCCCGCTTTCAAGGCTGGCTCTGCCTGACTCCAGCCCAGGTGCTGGTGCCTGCCAGGGAGTTGAGCTGTCACCTTGAGTGCTGGTGCTCCTGGGATTCTGTCCTGGGCCTCCTCTCTCCTCAGTCCCCATGTTCACTCTCCCTGGGCGATCTCGTTCACGTCCCTCTAAACATCAATGACTCCCAAATCTACATCTCCAGGATATTTCCTCCTCCGAATCTCAGATCAGCCTTCCCAACTGTCTATTGGACATCACTGCTGGAATGTCCCCGAGGGACCTCAGAGTCCGTGTACCCCAAACTGATTTCACTAACTTCCTTCTCGCCATTTCCATTGACCTCTCTCCACACTTGAAACTTACCCTCCAACAGTTGACCTGTTTCCATAGAGAATGTCAGACAGCTAGAAAAGAAAGCATTAAGACATTTTTAATATGGACCTCAGATGCACAGAAGTATCATAAACGTTGGTTCATAACACACCGTTATCGTTGGCCCAGCTTGTCTCTCTTCCTTCCCTTTCCTTTCCATCTTTTCCTTTCCTTTCCCTTCCCTTCTTTCTTTTTCTTTCATGTTTGTGAAACCACCACCCAACACAAAAACTAAAATATCACCAATTTTATAGTTTCTACAGTGTAGTGTCATTCATATATTATACATATATATACACACACATATATATTTATACACACACATATATGTGTTGCTGTATATATGTGTATGTGTATATGTGTGTATATGAATGTATTTGTGTATAAATTTGGGAAAATACTATTTTTATTTTGATTTGCAAAATGCCATATCTTGATTGCACAAGTATGGATTATGTGAGCAATACAACCAATTCTGATATATTTCTGCTACATATCTTTCTTAATTCAGTAAAACATTAATCTTCCTACAATATTCTGCTTCACCAAAATATGTATTGGCATTATCACCCCATAAATAATTTTATCCTCAATGTTGAATTTTTAACTGAATTCTCAAGGCTGAGTGTTTCCCTTTCATAAGTACAAACTTTGATAAAATTATTATTATTCCATGAATTTGATGAAAATAATATCAAATCACTGTTGAAAAGAACCAATTTTCTGTTTTAATCATTTGATAATACTGATTTTAAGCTGTCATCAATAATTGTTTGCTAAGTTCTTTTGCTAATGGAGCCAGCATATTAACTGTCACTCCTATTTGTAAACATGTACACAAAAACTTGGAATTTGAAATTAGTGTAATTAAATTAGAAGAAATGTTATTTTATCTTTTTTTGCAAGCTATTATAGGTTAGTTTAATACAATAATACATTTAAAAGTGTGTTCATATTAAATACATTTATTTTTCCTAAGTGTCATTGAAACAGGTAGAAATAATATGGTAGCCATAGAAACTTGGATTTTAATGTGGGGAAAGTAAGGTTAAAATCATTAGCAGAAATTTCTTTTCCATCCTTCCACTGTCTGAATGGCTGTCCTTCCTTCCTACTTCCTCCACTTTGTTCTTTTCCTTTGCCCTCTGTTCCTCTGCCTTTTAACCTCAGTAACAATACCGCTAACTATGTGCAAGCACTGTACTAACACTTGACACGTGTGATCACATTTAACTCTCCCAGCCGCCCTAGGAGGTAGGCAGAATTATTATCCCCATTTTACAGAAGAAGAAACTGAGGCTGCGAGATTTGTGGAAATTCTCATAGTTGTTATTCTGGAAAGTTGTGGAGCCAGATTCAAACCTCAGCAGTTACATTTCAGATGCCACACCCTGTAAACAACACACTCCTGCCTCCCACAAATTCCAGCCCAGTTCACTTTGGTTTCCTCCACATTCTCTCCTTTTCTCATGTTCTCCACTATACTCTGTCTCCTTTCCTTTTCCCTCGACCTCTTCTTTTTCCACTCTTTTCTCTCACTCGATGCTTTATTTCTCTGTATTTCCTATTCCTTGTCTCCATCCCTTTCCCTTCCTTCCCCTCTTCATCCTGTTCATTCCCAGCTGCCTGATCCCGTATCATTACCCGCTCAGAATGCAGCCTCACCCCTCACTGTAGCATCGCCCAGGTCCAGAGTGGGCTCTATCTGTTGTTCCTCACCTCTGTTTTCCTAACATCTCTCTCCCTACATGAGCAGTGGTGCCCAGCTTCAAGCACAAGGCAGCGCGAGGATGTGTTCGATAGGAGAGACCGTGTCACTCTGCTCCCATGCACATTTCCACCAGACACCTCACAAATTAGGTTATTATTGAACCTCATATGATCTCTAGTGACTAGAAAAGATAATGCCTCTCTCTATGGTCATTTTATCTTAATTAGAAGTTCTGTTCACAGAATGAGAAGTCAACAGAACTTCTGCATTTGCATGTACTAAATCGACATATTCTTCTTAAATGAATTACTATCTTCTGAAGTAAGTATTGATCTTTCTTTAGCAGGTTTTTAGATTTGGGGTTTCATGAAGTCAGTGATATTATTACAGTCCCCTTGATGCATAGTATATGTCAACAAACATGTTTTTGCAAGGTAAATGTTTATCATCAACTTTCTTAGAAAAGTAGAAGTTATTTAATCTACCATTCGATATGCACTTTTGTCATTACAAAATTAAAGAATCATTCCCAGCAATAAAATAAATATAGATGTAGATTTATAATATAAAACCATTAAGTGACACAATAAGAAATATGTATTTGATCTTT
>NW_012148730.1:81034-83312 GCF_000956105.1 Propithecus coquereli
CCTCACTTTGGATAATGGGCTTAAGTTTAATCCAGGATAGTATAAGAGGTGCTAGATCACTGTCGTTTCTAAATTCTTCCTTGAGCCCCTTATCCTCAATCAGCCCTGGTCATTTCACTCTCTGTCTCTCTGTCTCTCTCTCTCTCTCTCTCTCTCTTTGCTTTCAAACTCAAGTTCCAATAGAGTTATTTACATTCTCTGTTAACATTTTTCACTTCACTTCCCACTGCTCCTTATCCCACAGTACTATGGCTTCTGTCCCCAGTGAATGTGATTTCACCAAGGTCATAATCCATCTTTTTGTTGCTAGGTTTAGCTATTTTGTATAAATATATCAACACATACTATCATTTTTAATGACCTTCTAAAATATACACACTTGTGCAGACTGCTTCTTTCACTGAACAACAAATCTTTGTTAGTTTCCCAGGTTCTGGAGCACGATGCACTGGAAACAAATCTAAGCTGTTCCATTCCCTAACTGTGCAGTCTCAGGAAAATTCCCTATTCTCTCTGTTCCTCAGTTTTTCACCTATATAATGGGAATTAGCCACACAGTATCTATCTTGTAAGGGTGCTGTGAGCACCGAATGACTCAATACATAAAAAGCACTTGGCACATAATACATTCCAGTCATTTTAATCTGTTTTCTAATATATTTATTAAGCATTACTGTGTATATCATTCCTGTGGTATAGACTGATGTTTACTCACAGCCAATGACTTTTTTCTTTTTCTCAGCTTTACTGAAGGTATAATTGACAAATAATATTGTATATATCTAAACTGTAAAATATGTTGACTTAATATGTATACATGGTGAAATGATTACCACAATCAAGCTAATTAACATATCCATCACCTCACATCACACCTTCTTTGTGATAAGAATATTTAAGATCTACTCTCTTAGTAAATTTCAAGTATATAATACAGTGTTATTAACTATAGTCACCATGCTGTAAATTAGGTATCCAGAACTTATTCATCTCGTAACTGCACATTTGTACTTTTTGACTAACATTTCCATATTTTTCCCATTTCTACCTCTGGTACCCCACCCATCTGTTTTCTGTTTTATGAGTTCAACTTTTTTAAATTCCACATATAAGTGCAATCATGTAGTATTTGTCCTTGTGTGATAGCTTATTTCACTTAGCATAATGTTTTCCAGGTTCATTCATGTTGCAATGGCAAAATTTCCTTCTTTTTAAAGGCTGAATAATATTCCATTGTGTATATGTACCATGTTTTCTTTATATATTCATCTGCCAATGGACACATAAGTTGTTCATGTCTTGGCTATTGTGAATAATACTGCAATGGACATGGAATGTAGATATCTCTTTAAGATACTAATTTTGTTACCTTTGGATATGTACCCAAAGAAGGAAATGCTGGATCATATGTTAATTCTATTTTTAATTTTTTAAAGAACCTCCATACTATTTTCCATAATGACTGTACTAATTTACATTTCCATCAACAGTGTGCAAGAATTCCTTTATATACACATCCTTGCCAGCACTTCTTTCATCTTTTTGATAATAGCCATCCTAACAGGTGTGAGATGATATCTCATTGTGGTTTAGATTTGCATTTCCCTGGTGATTAGTCATGTCGAGCACCTTTTCATGAACCTGTTGGCCACCTGCATATCTTCTCTGGAAAAATGTCTATTCGGGTCCTTTGTCCATTTTTAAATCAAATTATTTGGATTCTTTGCTGTCGAGTTGTATGTGTTCCTTATATGTTTTAGATATTAACCCCTTATTAGATATGTGGTCTGCAAATATTTTCTCTCATTCTGTAGGTTGCCTTTTCATTCTGTTGTTTCCTTTGCTGTGCAGAGCTTTTTAGTTTGATATAATCCCATTTGCTTATTTTTGCTTTTGTTGCTGATGCCTTTAGGGTCATATCCAGAAAATCATTGCCAAGATTAATACCAAGGTTTTCTCCCTATGTTTTCTTCTAGGAGTTTCTTTACTTCACTTGTTAATTTTTGTAAACAGTGTAAAATATAGGTCCAGTTTCACTTTTTTTTTTTTTTTTGCTTGTGGATATCTAACTTTCCCAACACCGTTTATTGAAGAGATATCCTTTCCACATTGAATGCTCTTAGTGCCCTTGTCAAAGATTAGTTGGCCATATATGTGTGAGTTAATTTGTAGGCTCTCTATTTTATATCATTGGTCTATGTGTCTGTTTCTTAGGCCACTACCATACTCTCTTTATTACTTTAGCTTTGTAATATAGTTTGAAATCAGGAAGTGTGAT
>NW_012148730.1:84402-86065 GCF_000956105.1 Propithecus coquereli
TATAAATATATAAATATCTTCATAAGAAAACTATTGTAATAAAATAATGTAGATGAAAACAATAGCAGATATTATAGGTTGAATTGTGTTTCCCAAAAAATATATGTTAAAGTCTTAGCAACAACTATCTGAGAAAATGACCTTATTTAGAAATAAGGTATTTATAGAGGCAATCGAGTTTAAATGCGGTCATTAGATTGGGTCCTAATTCAAGATGAGTGGTGGCCTTATAAAAAGAGATTTAAACGAAGTCACACACAGAAGGAAGGTAATATGAAGAGAGGGAGAATTCCATCTGAGGTTAGAAGAGTGGAGTGATGCATCTATAAACGAATGGATGCCAAAGATTGCCTTCAAGTTATAAAAACTAGGAAGAAGCTAGGAAGGAGTCCCTTACAGGTTTGAGAAGGAGCATGGCCCTATTGATATCTTGACTTCAGACTTCTAGCCTCTAGAACTGTGAGGCATAAATTTCTGCTTTTTAAGCCACCCAGTTTGTGGTAATATATACTATGGCAGCCTTAGTAAACTAATACACTAGGGCTTATCTTTATGTGGAATGTTTTGGGGTAATAATATATTATTTCCTTTCTGTGTTATATATTTGTACCTATGATAAACATTGATGGTCTTGTAATAATATAAAATAATAAATGGCAGTGAAGTATAAATATTCTCAGTCCTACCAACAGGAAAGTCACTCAGCTTTAAAATGGGGAACAACTCTGAAGCACAGGAAGGGAGATAAGAGGGGGAAAACTTCCACAGTATAATAGGATACATTTCTTCAAAATTCCAAACCATGCAGTATCATCAATATTTTATATTTCTGCCTAGTTAGCTGGGAAAAAACATGGTACCTCAGTTTGTTTTATTTTGCTTTGCCTTTAATAACATTAAAATTGAAGCTATTACTATATGAGACACAGTGGCGTAACCTGGTTAGATGTAGGGGCTCCGGAGCCACATGGTATGTCTTACTCTGACTGCTTGCTAGCCATGTCTTCACTGCGCTTCAGTTCCCTTATTTCTAAAGTCAGACAACAATAGAACCTCCACATAGGTTGTCATAAGGATTAAATTAGTAAGTACAGGGTTGGCACTTACAATGCTGTTAGGTACAGAGGACGTCAGAAATAAACATTAACCTTTTTATCATTATTTTTATACCTGAATTGACCATTAGTATTTCTATTGTCATTTTAATTATGTGGATTTGTACTGATTGGCATAGATTGGCCTTCATGATATGTTTGTCTAAATAAATCACTTCACAAAACTGTAAGTAGGATATCATCTCATTGCTACTTTTAAATATAGATGGTTATACTTGCATACTGGAATTTCTAAAAAACAATATATTTATTCAACTGTTAACCATGCTTATCCATGATCCAAGAGTAATTAAAGGTTTCTATCTTGGTTTTGGAAGAGAAAAAAAATAAGAAATAAAAATCACTATCCCAAATAAACAAAATTGACACATCTTTGGCTAAACTAATGAAAAACAAAAAATAAAAATCCCTAATAAGCTCCATCAGGAATAAAAAAGGAGAAGTTACAACTGATGCCGTGGAGATTGAAGATATAATTTATGAATATTACAAAAACCTTTATGCACACAAACTGGAAAATGTGGAGGAAATGGACACATTTTTAGAAA
>NW_012148730.1:88977-90689 GCF_000956105.1 Propithecus coquereli
ATAAGTGCACATATGAGAATAACATCTATTGGCTGTTGGGCAGGGGGGAGGGGGAAGGGGAGGAGGGAGGAGGGAGGAGGGGACGGGTATATGCATACACAAAGAGTACAATGCGCACCACCCAAAGAATGGACATATTTGTAACTCGGACTTAGTGGGGGGGTAGGGAGGGCAAGGGCAACATATGTAACCTAAACATCTGTACCCCCTTAATATGCTGAAATAAAAAAAAATGTGGAAAAAAATCACTATCCCTTCCCCTAAGAAAGTGGCTCAGCTTCCAAATGCAGAACATCCCTAAGCCAAGGGAATTAAGTATAGGATGGTCCTAGCACTAATGTACGAGTATACCCACATGACAGTTCCAACTGGGCAGCTTCAGGAAACTTACTGATGCCTAGGGGAAGGGCAGGCTGGTCCCTCAAATGAACCTTACACTCAGCAGTCTGATGACATTTCCACTGCCTAGGATTTTAGCGAAGGTCATGAGATGAAAGTAGTTTCAAAATATGCTTCTCTCTGTACTCTCTCAAATGAATCCCCTTGAATCTACAGCAGGCTACTCTGTTTACCCACCTAGTTAACAGTGGCTTCCACAGGGGAAGGAAAAAGGAACAGGCTGCATGAAATTGCCCAGGACTCAGCACCATGGCTTCCAGAGGGGGAGAATCCTGACATACGGGTACTCAGGGGAAAAGTTGAGCGAGTCAGGATCATTCAATTGAGGGCCAGAGGGAAAAACAACACATGTGAATTAAAACAACTGTGAAGTACTGTCCTGATGCAATTAAAAATATTAAAAGGAAAGGAAAACATACACATTCCCAGCATTGCAATACAAAATCATATCAAGTTCTAAATGATGCATCTCTAAACCAAACAAGGAATTTGGCCTGGACACATGGAAACTAACTCACAGAAATCATTGTCTTTTTTGATCAGCATGGTCCAGATGAGGTTCCAGATGTACACGTGTAGATGAGTAATAGTGTGAATAAAAGACAGAAAATTAGGCCCAGGCAAATGGAAAAATTTTTCACATTCAAGATTCACTGAGACATTGTTTTGGGATAGCTGGTACCAGGGCAACTATAAGACTTTGAACATATCAGGGGAAAAAAGGTGATTAAAATAGTATATGTAGATTAGTTCCAATTTAATAATGAGTACATAGGGTGTTTGTTTTTCCATTCTTGTGATACTTTGCTTAGTAATTGAGCAACACCCATGTGCACATATGGTAGTACAACTCAATGGAAACCAAGTAGGTGGGGGAGTAGGGGACAGGTAAATTTATACCTATAAGGTAAAATAAGGGAGTAGGGGACAGGTAAATTTATACCCATACCTATGGGTATGATGCATGCTACCTTGGTGATGGGCACATGTATAACTTTGACTCAAACTGTACAAAAATAGAACATGTCATCAAAACGTTTGTGCCCCCATAATATTCTGAAGTAAAAAATAAAAATAAAATAATAAAAAATAAAAAAGTACTATGTGCAGATTCTGTTAGTACTCCCTATACCATATAAACTGAGAAAATGTGTGTGTCCAATTTAGAAGTTCTGAAAGAGTATACACATTGCAAGGATAACATATATGCAGATCACACTGTTGAGATGTTCACGTATATTTGCTCTTCATGTATATTTTCCTTCCTGCTGTGTTTGTCTCTCGGGCAAAAAAAAAAAAAGTAATCCTGCCAG
>NW_012148730.1:90739-100796 GCF_000956105.1 Propithecus coquereli
TCTATAAAGAAAAAATATTTTTGTACAACTGTACAATGTGTTGTGTTTTAAGCTAAGTGATATTTCAAAAGAACCAAAAAGTAAAAAAAATTAAAAGCTCATAAAGTAAAAAACTTACACTAAGCTAAGCTTAATTTATTACTGAATAAAGAAAAACTTTTTATAAATTTAGTGTATTCTAAGTGTACAATGTCTATAAAATCTAAAGTTGTGTACAGTAAGGTTTTAGGCCATCACATTCACTCATCACTCACTCACTGACTCACCCAGAGCAACTTCCATTCCTGTAAGCTCCATTCTTAGTAAATGCCCTATACAGGTGTACAGTGTTTTATCTTTTATATTATATTTTTACTGTACCTTTTTTGTGTTTAGATATGTTTAGATACACAAATACCTATCATTGCCTACAATTTTCAGTGCAGCAACATGCTGTAGAGGTTTGTAATCTAGGAACAGTAGGTTATACCATATAGCTTAGGTTTGCAGTAAGCTATACCATCTAGGTTTGTGTAAGTACACTCTATGATGTTTGAACAATGACAAAATCACCAAACAATGAATTTTTCAAAACATAGTCCTGTCATTAAGTGACACATGGCTGTAGAAAATGTCTGTGTATATATGTGTATACACACACACACACACACACACACGCACATATTTTTGGTACCAATAGTGTTCCTTAAAGAACAGAATTTTTAAGGATGAATTTTCTGAATTGATTTTGGGTTCTCTGGAATTGATTCTTTAATCTTATTAAATTTTTTTTTTATTTCTGCATATCATGGGGGTACAAATGTTTAGGTTAAGTTTTCCTTGCCCCTCCCAGTCAGAGCTTCAAGCGTGTCCATACCCCAGACGGTGTGCATCGCACTCATTATGTATGTATATACCCATCCCCTCCTCCCCCGTCCCATCTGCCCGACGCCCAATAAATGTTATTCCTATATGTGCACTTAGGTGTTGATCAGTGAAACCAATTTGCTGGTGAGTACATGTGGTGCTTATTTTTCCATTCTTGGGATACTTCACTTAGTAGAATGGGTTCCAGCTCTATCCAGGAAAATACAAGAGGTGCTATATCACCATTGTTTCTTATAGCTGAATAGAACTCCATGGTATACATATACCACATTTTATTAATCCACTCATGTATTGATGGGCTCTTGGGCTGTTTCCACATTTTTGCAATTGTGAATTGTGCTGCTGTAAACATTCGAGTGCAGATGTCTTTTTTTATGGAATGTCTTTTGTTCTTTTGGGTAGATGCCCAGTAATGGGATTGCTGGATCAAATGGTAGATCTACTTGTATCACTTCGAGGTATCTCCATATTGCTTTCCACAGAGGTTGCACTAGTTTGCAGTGCCACCAGCAGTGTATGAGTGTTCCTATCTCTCCACATCCTAATCTTATTAAATTTAAAGGTGCTCATGACTCTATTTCTAGTTGTAAAGAGAGCACTGATAGACCATGACATGATCTGGAAATAGAGATATGAAAAATATCTTTATTGGATACTGTAAGTCAGCCACTTATAAGAAGCAAGAAGGTGGGTGACTCTGTATATGACACTTTTCAACATTTTTGGAAAACTAAGTAATATAATGACATGGATTGTTTGCTCCTAATGTCTCTGGACAAAGTGGTAAAAAGAAAAGATGACCTCAGGGATAAGGATTCCCAGTTCAAGCACTACATAAATGACTGTGTTCCCTGGAGAGTACCTTTACTTTCTGTAGCCTCAGGGCTGTGATTGCTGAAAATCAAATGCAAAATCTCAACCTACAATTGGCTGAATTACAACACAAGTTGAACTCAGCCTCACAGGGTGTCAAATGTTAAAGTGGGGCCATTGATTAGAAAAAAAGTGGGATCCAATAAGTTGGAATGAGGATATGCAGGAAGATGCCAATGAAACTGGAGGTTTTGAGCTAAATTCTGATGAGTCTTCTTTAGCAGTGGAAGAAGTCTTCCCATCCCCAGTGGAAGTGGCGTCCCCACCTCAAATGGGAGTGATCTTTCCATCCACGATCTGAGGAGACTGTAATCCCCTCATCATCTGAAGAAATTGTAATGGCCTCTTCTGATGCAGTTGCCATGGAAGACAATGCTGAGTCTTCTCAGAACTGATTCCCACCATTCCTCTTTGCATCTAAACCTATAATTAGACTCAAGTTTCAGCAGACTCCCAAAGATGAGGTACAAAGTATGATCCATGTGGAGATGTGCTATACTCCAAAAGAACAATTTGAGTTTTCTAATTCATACAGACAGAAATCTGGGAAATATGTGTGGGAATGGATATTGAGGGCATGGGATAATGGTAAAAGGGACATAAATTTGGATCAGGCTGAATTTATGGACGTGGGCTTACTAAACAGAGATTCTACATTTAATGTAGCAGCTTGGAGAGTTAGGGAGAACTCTAACAGTTCATTTGTTTGGTTGGCTGAAACATGTACCAAAAGATAACCCCCAGTAAGCAAATTAGAAATGCCGGACCTGCCTTGGTTTAATGTAGAGGAAGGGATTCAAAGGTTTAGGCAGACTGGGATGTTAGAGTGGATTTGTCATTTAAGACATACTCACCCACATAGGAAAGGTTCAGAAGACACACCTTTCACTACTACTGTAAGAAATAAATTTGTGAGGGGAGACTGAACGTCCTTGAAGAGCTCTGTGATCACTCTTCTAGTAGGCCAGACCTAACAGTGGGAACTGCAATCACTGAATTGAGAAACTTAAATGCAATGGGAGTAATGGGATCCAGGGGTAGTAGAGGCCAAGTGACAGCACTGAAGTACAAAAGGCAAGGTAGGTATGGTTACCATAATGGACAGCAGAGTCAATGCAACAATCAGAGCAATCTGACTTTGTGCAGAACTATGACATTGCTTAGTTGATCTTGGTATTCCTAGAAGTGAAATAGAGAGGAAGTCTACTGAATTCTTACTTCATCTATATAAGCACAAAACTTCTATGCCAAGTGAACAAAAGTCTAATATAAATACATAAAAACATTTAACCACAGTTCCTAAATCAATTTCCAAACTTGAGCCAGTTTGCAGACCTAGAACTTCTTCAATGAAGGAGTGGCTGTGTTCCCTTGAGGAAAGACCCTGGGGTACAGCCAAAAATTTACACTGTTAATATATCTCCAATCCTTTCTTAAAGGGACCCTGGCCTTTTACTAGGATAACTGTATTAATACATTGGGGAAAAGAAAACAATCAGAACTTTTGGGGACTACTGGACACTCACTCTAAACTGACACTAATTTCAAGAGACCCAAAACATCACTATAGTAAATCAGTCAGAATAGGGGCTTATGGAGGTCAAATGATCAATGGAGTTTTAGCTCAGGTCTATCTCACAGTGGGCTCAGTGTATCCTTGAACCAATCTTGTGCTTATTTCCCCAGTTATTGCATGCATAATTGAAATAGACTCAACAGCTGGCAAAATCCCAACATTTGTTTCCTGATCCATGGAGTAAAGGCTATAATAGTACAAAGGGCCAAGTGGAAGCCACTAGGACTGGCTTTACCTCAGAAAATTACAAACTAAACGTAATACTGCATTCCTGGAGGGATTACAGGGATTAGTGCCACCATCAAGGACCTGAAAGATGGAAGGATGGTGATTTCGAAACACCCCCTTTCAACTAGCCTATTTGGCCTGTGTAGAAGACAAATCAATCTTGAAAAATGACAGTGAGTTATCATAAGCTTAATCAGGTGGTGACTCTAATAGCAGCTGCTGTACTAAATGTGTTTTTATTGCTCAAGTAAATTAGTACCTGGCTCATAGCTATTGATCTCTCAAATGCATTTTTCTCAATACTTATTAGTAAAGACTTCCAGAAGCCATTTGCTTGCAGTTGGCAAGGCCAGCAATACGCCATTACTGTCCTACCTCAGAGTTATATCAACTCTCCAACCCTATAATAATTTAGTTAATAGGGATCTTGATCACCTTTCCCTTCCAAAAGATGTCAAACTGGTTCATTACATTGATGGCATTATGATGATAGGACCTAGGGAGTAAGATGTAACAATTACTCTAGACTTATTATATTAGTAAGACATTTGCATGTCAAGGGGAAGGAAATAAATCTGATAAAAATTCAGGGACCTTCTACCTTAGTGAAATTTCCAGAAGCCCAGAGGTGTGGAGTATGTTGAAATATCCCTTCTGAAGTGAAAGATAAGTTGTTGCATCTGGCTCCTCCTAAAAAAGAGGCACAGCACGTAGTGGGCTTCTTTGGGTTTTGGAGGAAACATATTACTCACTTGGGTGTGTTACTCTAGGTCATTTACCAACTGACCCAAAAAGCTGCAAACTTTGAGTGACCCAGAACAAGAGAAGGCTCTGCAATAAAGAGGTCCAGGCTTCTGTGCAAGTTGCTCTGCCACTTGGGCCATATGATCCATCGGATCCAGTGGTGCTTGAGATGTCAATGGCAGATAAGGATGCTGTTTGGAGCCCTTGGCAGTCCCCTATAGAAGAATAACAACATAGGCCCCTAGGATTTTAGAGCAAGGTCCTTCCATCCTTTGTAGATAATTACTCTCCTTTTGAGAAACAGCTCTTGGCCTGCTACCGGGCCATAGTAGAGACTAAATGTTTAATCATGGGCCACCAAGTTACCATGCATCCTGAGCTACTCATCATAAACTGCATGTAATCTAACCCATCTAGCCATAAAGTTGAGTGTACACAGCAGTACTTCATCATCAAATGGAAGTTGTATATATAAGATTGGTCTCGAGCAGGCCCTTAAGGCAGAAGTAAGTTACACGGAGAGGCAGCCCAAATGCTCTTGATTCCTACTCCTGCTACACTGCCTTCTCTCTCTCAGCATTCACTTATGGCCTCATGGGGAATTCCCCTGGATTAGTTGATGGAGTAAAAGAAGATTCGGGCCTGGTTTACAGGTAGTTCTGCATAATATGGAGGCACCACTTGAAAGTGGAGAGCTGAAGTACTATAGCTGCTTTCTGAGACATTCCTGAAAAATGATGGTGAAGAGACATCCTCCCAGGGGAAGAACTTCAAGTGGTGCACATAGTTACTCATTTTGCTTGAAAGGAAAAATGGCCAGATGTGTGATTGTACCAATTTGTTGGCCAATGGTTTAGCTAGATGGTCAGGGACTGGGAAGAAACATAATTGGAAAACTGGTGACAAAGAAATTGGTAAAAGAGGTGTGTGAGTAGACCTCTCTGAATTGACAAAAGATGTGAAGATATTTGTGTTTTATGTAAATGTTCAGTGAAGGGTGAACTTCGACGTGGGAGCATCTTTTTCATATTTTTTCCAGCTTTATGGAGGTATAATTGGCAAAAAATTGTATAAACTCAAGGTGTGCTCAATAGAGGAGCATTTTAATGATCAAATCTATAGGATGACTTGTTCTGTTTCCCCAGCCACCCCTGTCATTGCCCAATGGGTTCAAAAACAAGGAGGTAGTGGTGTCAGGGATGGAGGTTATGCATTGTTCCAGCAGCCTGTGCTTCCACTTGCCAAAGTCAATCTGGCTATGGCAACTGCTGAGTGCCCAGTCCACCAGCAGCAGAGTCCAATACTGAGTCCCTGATATGACACCATTCCCTAGAGTGATCAGCCAGCTACCTAGTAACAGGTTGATTATATTGGCCCACTTTCATCATGGAAGGGAAATAAAAATTTTGTTCTTACCAGAGTAGGCACTTACTGTGGATACACATGCTTGCCTTCCCTGCATGGCATGCTTTTGCAAAAACTAACATCCCTGAACTTAGAGAATGCCTTGTCCACCATCATGATATTCCACACAAGTTTCCTTCAGATCATAGAACTCACTTCACAGCAAAAGAAGTACAGCAATGGTCCTATGCTCATGGAGTTCACTGGTCTTGCCATGTTCCCTACCATCCTGAAGCAGCTGGTTTAGTAGAATGGTAAGAATGGCCTTTTGAAGACTCAGTTACAGCTAGGTGTCAATATCTTGCAGGGCTGGAGCAAGGTTCTCCAGAAAGCTTTATGTGCTCTGAATCAGTGTCCAATATATGGTGCTGTTTCTCCCATAGCTAGTATTCATGAGTCCAGGAATCAAGGGGTGAAAATGAGAGTGACACCACTCACTAATACCCCTACTTATCCATTAGTAAAATTTTTCCTTCCTGTCCCTGAGACCTTATGCTTTTCTCTCATAGAGGTCTTACTTTCAAAGGGAGGAATGCTTCCAGCAAGAGATTACATCAAATGAATAAAGATGGCACCAAAATTGAAAATTACAGAACAGCCTCATTTATGAATATGGAGGAATATTCACAAGTAAAATATTAGCAAACACAATCCAAAAGCACATAAAAAGGTAGATCATGACATTGTGGAGCTTATTCTAAGAGTACAGAGGTGTTTCAATGTCAGGAAATCCTTTACTACAATCTATTGTAATAACAGTCAAGAAGAAAAACATGATTACCTCTGTTGATGCAGTAAAACATATTTAAAAGCATCAACACCCATTCATGTTTAAGAAAACCACAATAATAAAAGAGTCAGTGGGCACTTTCTTAGCATCAAAATGTACATACACTATAGGCCAAAAGCCAGCATCCTGCTTAATGGGGGAAAACCCAGAGGCTTTCCTGCTAAAGACAAGAACAAGCAAACATGCTAACTTATCTCCTGTAATATTTGACATTGTGTGGAAGGTAGTATGCAATGCAATTAACAAGGCCAGGCAATTAGAAGCAAAAGGAGAGGTAAAATGTCAATGAATTAAATAAAAAAGGAGACAAGTGACAGTCCAAAAAAATTCTTAAGCCACCCATATGATAAAGGATTGATATCCAAAATACATAAAAATTCCTTAAAACTCAATAATAAGAAAATGAACAACCCAATTAAAAAATGGGCATAATCTGAACAGACACCTCACCAAAGAAGATATGCAGATGACAAATAAGCATAAGAAAAGGTACTCAACATCATATGTCATTAAGGAAATGCAACACAGAACATCAGTGAGATAGCAAGATATATCTCTTAGAATGGGAAAAATCAAAAACAATGACAATGCTAAATGCTGGAGAGGATGTGGATCAGAACTTTCATCTATTGTTGCTGGGAATGCAAAATGGTGCAGCCACTTTCAAAGACAGTTTGTCGGTTTCTTACAAAGTTAAACATACTCTTATCACGTGATCCTTATTATTTACCCAAATGAGTTGAAAACTTATGTCCACACAAAAACCTGCATACAAACACTTATAGCAGCTTTATTCATAATTGCAAAAACTTGGAAGCAACCAAGATGTCTTTCAATAGGGGAATGGATAAATAAATTGTGATATACCCAGACAATGGAATATTATTTGTCAATTAAAAGAAATGAGCTCTCAAGCCATTAAAAGACACAGATGAACTTTAAATGCATATTACTAAATGAAAAAAATAATATGAAAATGCTACATACTGTATGATTCCAACTATATGACATTCTGGAAAAGGCAAAACTGTGGAGACAGTAAAAATATCAGTATTTTCTGGGGGTTTAGTGGAAGAGAGGGCTGAATCGATGGGTTACAGATGATTTTTAGGGCAAACTATCTATATAATAATGGTGGGCATAACACATATTTGTTAAAAGCCAAAGACGTAGAACACAAAGAACGAGCATTAATGTAAACTCTGAACTTCAGTTGATAATAAGGTATTGATGATGATTGTAATAAATATATCATGCTTATATAAGATGTCGATTGGTAGGGGAGGCTTTGTGTTGAGGGGAGGGGTTATATGGGAACTCTCTGTACTTTCTGTTCCATTTTGCTGTGAGCCTAAAACTACTCTAAAAAATAAAATTATTAATTACAAAAAGAAGTAGCAAATGGTTAAATAGGTTTTCTTTTTTTTTTTTATTTCAGCATATTATGGGGTACAGATGTTTAGGTTACGTGTTGCCCTTGGTTCCCCTCCCCCCAAGTCCGTGTTTCAAATATGTCCATCCTTCGGGTAGTGCGCATTGCCCTCCTTGTGTATACAAATACCCGTCCCCTCCTCCCTCCTCCCCCCTCCTTCCACCGCCCTCCCCCTTCCTTCTGTAATAAAAAGAAATGGGTTGTAAGGATTGTTTTAAAAATAAGAATGCCAGAATGGTTTAGTACTTTAAACTATTTGGATATGTAATTTCATTTAAAAGTAAATATTAAATAATTAAAAGTCTCTTTCTGACCCCCCCACTGCAAAAAAAAATCTCAGCGAATGAGTTGAACAGCAGGATGGAGAGGACAAAGGAAACAAATCGGTGACCTTGAACATAGACTACAGTAATTACCCAAACTGAACAATAGAGCAAAAATAAACAAAGCCAAACCTCAGGGACTTGTGGGACTATCAAAAATATTCAACATTTATGTCACTGATGTCTTGGAACCAGAGGAGAAAAAGGGCATGAATGAAAAATTGTCCAATGAAATAATGTCAGAAACCTTCCAAGTTTGGCAAATGACATAAACCTATAGGTTCAAGAAGATGAGCACATCAAAAGATACACACAATAAGACAAATCATAATCAAATTTCAGAAAAGTAAATACAAAGAAAAAATCTTGAAAGCAGGAAGAGAAAAATGCATTACCTATAGAAGAAAAATTATTCAAATCACAACAAATTCCTCATCAGAAACAATGAAGGAAGGAAGTGGCGCATTTTTCAAGTACTAAACTGTGAACCCCATATTCCAAATACAGCTAAATTATCCTTCAGAAATGAAGAAAATATAAAAATGTTTTTATGAGAAGGAAAAGAAAAAGAATTTGTCATAAGAAGATGTACCCTAAAACAATGGTGAATTGGTGTTCTTAAAGAAGAAAGCAACTGATAAAAGAAGGCATCGTGGAACATCAGGAAGGAAGAACAAACAATGAAAGAGAAAAATGTGGGAAAACAGATTTTACTTCACTTCTTGAGATTTATTAATTATGTTTGAGAGAGAAAGAAAAAAGTATAATATTATTTGATGTGGCTTTTGCGGTATGCGGAAGAAATATTTAAAACAATTCTATATAAATGGTAAAGAGCAATGGGGATTAAAGGGTGGTAAGGTTTCTATACTTCATTTAAACTGGCAAAACATCAACAACAATAGACAGTTATGGGATATATATAAAAAATTTTGATGTCACCAAAAATTCTATACATTTGAGATATCATCTCACCCCAGCAAGAATGGCTATTATCAAAAAGACAAAAAATAACAAATGCTGGTGAGGATGTGGAAAAGGGGGAATGCCAGGACACTGTTGGTAGAAATGTTAATCAGTATAGCCATTATGGAAAAGAGTATGGAAGTTCCTCAAAATCTACAAGTAGAACTACCATATGATCCAGTAATCCCACTGCTGGGTATACATTCAAAAGAAAGAAAAGCAGTATATCAAAGAGATATCTGCACTCCCATGTTTATTGCAGTACTATTCACAGTAGCCAAGATACGGAGTCAACCTAAGCATCCATCAACAGATACATGGATAAAGAAAATGTGATGTATATATACACAGTAGAATATAATTCAGCCATAAAAAAGAATGAACTTCTGCCATTTGCAGTAACATGGATGAAACTGGAGGTTATTATGTTAAGCGAAATAAGCCAGGCACAGAAAAAAAAATATTGCATATTCTCACTCATGTGTTGGAGATTAAAAAGTGGATCTCATGGAGGTAGAAAATAGAGGGGTACCAGAGACTGGGAAGGGAAGAGGAAGAAGTGGATGAAGAGAAGTTGGATAATAGGTGAAAAATACAATTAAGTAAAAGAAATTAATTCTAGCATTCAATAGTACAATAGGGAAATTATAGTTAACAATAATTTGTTGTAGATTTCAAAATAGCTAGAAGAAAAGAATTGTAATGTTCTCAACACAAAGAAAAGATAAATGTTTGAGGTGATGGATATCCCAATTACCCTGATTTGATCATTACACATTGTATACATGTATCAAAATATCACAGGTACCCCCCAAATTATGTACAATTATGATATATCAGTTGAAAATATAAAG
>NW_012148730.1:101501-137275 GCF_000956105.1 Propithecus coquereli
CCTGCCCAACATCCAATAGATGTTATTCTTATATGTGCACTTATGTGTTGATCAGTTAATACCAATTTGATGGTGAGTACGATCATTTACATTTAACATAATTGCTGTAATGTTTGGACTTAGGGCTATCATTTTATTATTTGTTTTCTGTTCATCTGCTCTGATTTTTTCACTCCTCTGTTTCCCATTTCTTGGCTTCTTTTGGCTTATTTGAATATTATTTGATACTCCATTTTAATTTTTGTTTTGATTTTGACTATATCTTTTTATATAACACTTTTATTGTTTGCTCTAAAACTACCTACAGTATTTGACTTTTCACAGTCTATTTAGAATCAGTATTTTACCACTTCAAATGATATGTAGCAACCTTACCACATTATAGATTCCCTTATCCTGTCTTCTAAGGCTGTGGTTTTCTTATTTGTTTTATCTACATTAATTGAAATCTCATTCAACAATATCATATTTTTTCTTTCAACAGTTAAAAATTTTAATTAATACTCAAAAATAAATAACTCTATTATAGTTACCCAGATATTTACCATTTCTGTTACTTTGTCTCTACGATACAGTCATGATATTTATTTCAAAAACAAGATATTGCCTTCCTTATAATTTTGTAACCTGCCTTTATTTACTACTACTAAATGTCATTCAATGTCAGTAAACAGCCATCTAAATCATAGCTTTTTGTACTTGCAAGAAAACTAATGCCTGTACAAAATGAAAGTATTAAAATTAGCTAACATTTATTTTGGATCAAGTAACCATATTTAAGTTTCATGACTATACTGTGAGGTGCTTCACCCTCATTTTATAGATGAAGAAAATCAGGGAGAGGAAGGTTAGGTGCTTTGCCTAAGCTTGCACACTTAGAAAGTGACACATTGTGGATTTGACCTTAATCAGCATGGCTCCAAGTCTATGAATGTTTAGAGTGATAGAGTTTGAGACATAGAAGTACACAGATAATATCAGGAATCAGCAATGGTGACACACACTGATACATTTTCCCACACACAGATTCATTGTCAAAAATTTTAATAGGCCCCTTTTTCTCAATAAAATGGTGTTCTTTGTATATATTTCCAAAACAACAAAATCAGGAGTACATTATTTCTTAATCTATTTAAATGTAATTTCTGTTTTTAAATTTGTATCTTAATATATTTTCTTATTGATAAAATTTCAAGCAATATAGAAATGTATATTTATAAAATGAAATTACCTTGAGTCTTCTTCCTGCCTGAGGCCCACCCTCTAACCCAAAGTTGTCCAGGAGCAATAGATTATTGCATGTTTTGAAGATGCATTTCTTTGTAGGTAAATTATTATTATATAGCCACAGATAAACAAAATACAAATGTATATTTATAAAATGAAATTACCTTGAGTCTTCTTCCTGCCTGAGGCTCACCCTCTAACCCAAAGTTGTCCAGGAGCAATAGATTGTTGCATGTTTTGAAGATGCATTTCTTTGTAGGTAAATTATTATTATATAGCCACAGATAAACAAAATACATATATCCTTTTTTAATATTAAAATCACATTATTCATATTGTTCTTCAACTTGCCTTTTTATCTAAAATAGTATATCCCAAGATTTTCATTTGCATTTTATTAGCTAAGCTGTTTTTAAATGTTTATTGAACATGTATGTTGCTCTTTACATGAATTCTCTGTTTATGTATTAGTTATCTACTGATGCATGACAGATACCTCAAAATAAAAGCAGCTTAAAAAACATGTAAAATCCCATCATTTTTGTGGGTCAGAAATCTGGATGTGGCTTAGCAGGGTGCCTCTGGCAGTCTCTCACAAGGCTGTAGTTAAGATATAGGTTGAGGCTACAGTTATCTCAAGGCTCAACTGAGTAAGAGTCCCCTTCCAAGCTCATACTTATGTCTCTTGGCAAGCCTCAGGGCCCCAATAAGTGTTAACCACAGACATCAATTCCTTCCCACATGAGCAGCATGCAGTATAGTAACTGGCTTTCCTCAGAGTGAGTTAGAGAGGGAACTAAAAACAAAACAGCCTCTTTGTAACTAATCTTGGAAGTGACATCCCATCACTTCACAAGTATTCTATTTATTAGAAGCAACTAAGTAATCAGGTCACACACAAAGATGGGGAATTACAAAAAGGGGTGAATACCAGGAGTTATGAATCATTGGGAGTCATCTTAGAGGCTGTCAACCACAACATTTGTCATATACCATCTATCATATAACATGAGAATTAACTCTATATAATTTGAAAATGTTGACTCTAGCTTTTTCAGATGAGCTTTGCTTATTTTTTGTCATTCACAGTGTTTTTAATTTTTAATACTATTTTAATTTGAAAGTAGTATAATTCACTATAAAAAATAAAGCAATATCCTGGATAGCATCAATTTCCCAGGGAAATTAGAGCATTCAGAGCCCTGGAGGCATCAGGATACACTGGAAAAACCTTTAGAGTAATTTCAGCTTTCACTATTAATCAGGCATTTACAAAGAGGTTTCTCTGATTTACTCAACCATCTCCTAAAACCATCTCATAACTTCCTATGCCTCGATCTGAACTGTGGATTTAATTACATAACTTGAATAAATGTTAAGATCAAAGGAAATATAATTTAAATTACCACTTGCTTTCTTTGGATTTGTGAACATTAATATCCTACACTCCAGGTCATCTTTCCCAGAGGAAACACCTATTCTTCTGACTGAGCCCCTATTTACCACCTTAAGAAACATTCAATTCACATAATGTCCATATCCAGGTCTCTTGGCATAAGGGACAGGATTTCATTTCCATCATCATCATCAACAGCAAGAGTGGTTATTTAGAAGTGAGCATCCATGAGGGAGTGTAAAATGACCAGTTCCTAAGCCTTGGCTGCCCATCATCTACATACAAGGTTGTTGAGTATACACAGCTTTTCTTAAACTTTCATTTTCATCCACTTTATGGAGGCTTTTTAGACATTTTTTGCTAATTACGGCCCCATCCACAGAATGGCAAATGCTGAATACCAGAGATGTACTTTATATCTGTTTATGTATTGCGATCTTTTGGAGGGCTACAAACCATGATACTCTAAGATCTCTTCACCCCCAAGAACCAATTTTCAATGCTGTGGGGGTGATGTTGCTTCCATTGAGAATGCATGGTATATCGTAATGAAGGTAAGAACTGGAACCCCATTCCTATCATTTACTTCTTGTGTGATGTGGTAATCATTTCTTAGCCTCTATTAGCCTGCCCTTGGTCATCTGTAAATAAGGACCTATGGTATTTTCCTTACAGAACTTTGCGAGGGGTAAATGAGAAATCCTGTACAGAATAGATGGTATGTAGTAGGACTGCAGTAAATGTTTGTCATTGCCCACCTTTCTCCTTCCTACCACAGAAGTGTTGACTCTGACATAAACCAAACAGCATGACTGCCATAGAAAGCATCAGAAAATGTAGCATCAAGAGTAGAATGTACACACATTACCATAATGGATGAAGCTGTGGAGTTATTTCTGTGTTGTAAGATGAGTTTGCTGAGAGACTTGTGGTAAGGGAAGAGCATAAAACTATTTTTTGTGTTTCCAGATTATTTAGTCACATTATTATAAACAGTCTTAGTTTACTGCCACAGATGGCTAACTACCTTGTATGGCATGTGATTTTTACATGTTCACTCTCGGAGGGCTAGCTCATCTCCAAGAGCCTTAGGATACCTCTCTATGTCTTTCCGTACTTATTATACTCCCCTTTTGCCTCTTTTATTTTTTTTGTCCTACTACTGTCTTTTTTTAAGGAAAACAAAATTCCTGACTACAAAGACATGTTTTGTTGCACCAAACTGGGGGTGAGTCCCGCCAACTGCCTGGATCCCAGACTAGTTCCTCTAATTAGTAAGCTTTCTCAGTCTGTCTCCTAAAGAGTAAAGGTGTTTTGCTTTCAGCAAAAGGGGAGGGGAGGAATACTCACACAGGGACATTTCCGGTGTCAAGGAAAAGCCAGCGCATCGCGGTTGCCATAGAAACATGACGTCATTGTGGTGAGCATGACGACTTTTTAATAGAGACCGACGTGGCCTTGCAAGAAGAGCAAGATCACGTCTTCAGGTGTTTGGACTCAGCTGAGGGTATGGGTGACCTGGTGGGGGTTGAACCTCCTTGGGGTGTGGGGAGACAAAGGGATCGCAGATCTAAGTCGCCTTGTTCCCGCTTTGGGACTCGGTGCCCAGACTGTCTCGGGAGAAAGATGGTTCCCCGTGGTCCCTCCTGGTCCCAGGGAGTGTGATGTCCTGTTCCGGGGATGTCCTGGAGCTACATTCCGTCTAAAGGCTGGAGAGTGGGAGGGTAAGACGGGTTGTTGAACGGTGAGAGAGAGGGAGAGAGCATATGCGTATGTGTGTGTGTGCGTGTCAGTCCTATTTAGTTCCTAGCACATATTAAGAACCAAATCAGGGTTATTGTTTCTTTTTCCCAGCTTTCTTTGGCCACCATGGTTTCCATGGTAACTCAGTGACTGCTATAGGACTTGGTGCAGACTGAGCATCTGTTTATGATTCTTGCCTGAGTCACTTATTACTATGATAATTGTCAAGTGTTGCTTTTCCAATTCTGTTATTCTTTCTAGAATTATTAGTTGTCACTTGACTGTAAGATAGCACTTTCTTTTCTTGTTTGTTTGTTTATTTATTCAATCATGTATTTATGCAATATGATTCATAGATCCTGAATTTGCTCAAAGGGTTACCATCTGTTACTATCATTATGTATTCTGATGCTCAAATTGTCGCAGAATTGGCCAGTGGAAGCCTCTTCAAGTTGGCCTCAGTATCCATTTGACACCTCCTTAGAATTTCTTTTTTTAATTTTTTTATTGATTTCCTAGATGTGGATAATTTATTTTATTTTTTTATTTCTGTATATTATGGGGATACAAATGTTTAGGTTACGTTGCCCTTGCCGCCCCCCCGCCCCTGTCACAGCTTCAAGCATGTCCATCCCCCAGGCGGTGTGCATCGCACTCATTATGTGTGTATATACCCATCCCCTCCTGCCTCCTCCCATCTGTCCGACACCTGATAAATGTTGTTCCTATATGTGCACTTAGGTGTTGATCAGTGAAACCAATTTGCTGGTGAGTACATGTGGTGCTTGTTTTTCCATTCTTGGGATACTTCACTTAGTAGAATGGGTTCCAGCTCTATCCAGGAGAATACAAGAGGTGCTATATCACCATTGTTTCTTAAAGCTGAATAGTACTCCATGGTATATATGTGCCACATTTTATTAATCCACTCATGTATTGATGGGCACTTGGGTTGTTTCCACATCTTTGCAATTGTGAATTGTGCTGCTGTAAACATTCGGGTGCAGATGTCTTTTTTATAGAATGCCTTTTGTTCTTTTGGGTAGATGCCCAGTAATGGGATTGCTGGATCAAATGGTGGTTCTACTCGTATCGCTTTGAGGTATCTCCATATTGCTTTCCACAGAGGTTGCACTAGTTTGCAGTCCCCCAGCAGTGTATGAATGTCCTACCTCTCCACATCTACACCAACATTTTTTGTTTTGGGACTTTTTGATAAAGGCCATTCTCACTGGAGATAAGTGATATCTCATTGTGGTTTTGATTTGCATTTCCCTGATGATTAGAGATGTTGAGCATTTTTTCATATGTTTCGTGGCCATTATTCTGTCTTCTTTTGAAAAGTTTCTGTTCATGTCCTTTGCCCACTTTTTGATAGGGTTGTTTGATTTTTTGTTGCTGATTTTCCTGAGTTCTAAATAGATTCTAGTTATCAGCCCTTCATTGGATGTGTAGCATGCCAAAATTTTCTCCCATTCTGCTTAATTTTTAATTATTATGGGTCCATAATAGGTGTGTATATTTATGGAATATGTGTGATGTTTTGATACAGGCATGCAATGTATAATGATCAAATCAGGGTAATTGGAGTATCCATCGCCTCAAGCATTTATTATTTCTTTGTGTTAGGAACATTGCAATTCCACTCTTAATTATTTAAAATATACAATAAATTATTGTTGACTATAGTCACCCTGTTGTGCTGTCAAGTACTTGAGCATGTGTTTTGCTCTCTGAGCCTGATTACTCTCCCTCTGTAGAAAGGAAGTAATGATACCAACCTCAAAGTGATGCTTTGAGGATTTGAAGAGAAAATGTTCAAAAATAACAACCTACAGCATGTGACATTTAGTAGGCCCTAAAAAATATTAGTTCCCCATTCAAAGTTTACGTCCTTCATTTTGTCAATGTAATGTCCCTGACATTAACATATAGCAGCATGGCTACCAGGGAGAATACTTGGAAATGTAACAGCAAAGAGAAATAAGCCCATGTTTCTATTATGTGTGAGCTTCAGTGTTACCGCTGTGTGTTGGAGAGTGGTTGTGGGATGGAGCTGGGGGAGAGGAGAAGTGTCAATGCACAGCTTCCTGTTAACTGAGAGAGGATAGGCAAGACATCATCACCCCACCCCCTATGTATCATGTGCTTTCCCATCCTCTTACTTACCTCTCTATTCCATGTACTTTCTTATCCCCTTACTCTCTCTTCTAGTGTAACATCAGAGAAGAGTGTGGGCTCTGCACCCTAGAACCAGGAGCTGATAGAGAAGAATGATGTATAATGTGGAGTCTCCTAGACAGGTTACTGGAATAAGAGTGAAGAGATCCCCATCATGGGGACACTTTAGGTAAGTCACTAACCAGAGAGCAAAGTACATGCTCAAGTATTTGTATAGACAGCCTTGTCTATACAAAAGAATAATACCCAATCCTCCCAACCGCTAGAATACTTTGGATTTTAAGTGTGATCCCATGTGTGAGAGCAATCTGTGGTTTTAGGTGGGAGGGAAGGACCAGTGCACTTTCGAGTAATTACATCAACAGAGACATTTCAGATATCCCAGAACCCTGCATGGAGGCATTAAGTTAATAGTACTCAAATGCAAGCAGTTTAGGTCAGGCTTTTTTCAAGTATGGTCTACGGACCACTTCATGAAAATTGTCAGCCAGTGCTTGCTAAAATTGCAAATTCCTGGGCTCACCCTAGGTCTGTCGAATCAAAACCAGGTAGATGGGGTAGGAGGTGTATACATTTTGAATAATTTCTCCAGTTGTTTCTGGTACTCATCTAAGTTTGAGAAGCACTGCTGAGGATTTGAAATGAAGGTTTTCTTAAAATTTTGAATCCTTTGATGTTTAATTTCATTGTCAGTTGCTCCAGCTATGGAACTTTTAATATTGTGTCTTCTCTGGTTTGTCAAATAGTTAAAAATTCCTTCAATTAAGTAATATTTATTCAGTGATTCTTATGTGAGGCTTTGAACTAGGTACTGGGAAAATGGCACAGAAAACAAGATAGGCAGGTCCCTGGGGCTATCACTCTAGCTTGAGAAAACTGGCAATAAGCAGGTAAACAAATCAACAACACACACAATTTCATAAGGGGATTTGTGCTTTAAAGAAAATAAACACGTAAATCGATTAGAAAATGACCAGAAGAGAGATTATCATAGATGGCTTCGTGAAGCTCTTTCTCAGGAAGTGACATTTGAGCCGAGTTCTGGATGACAAGAAGATGCCAGACATGGACAGGCCATTTTGTCAGTGTCCCTGTGCTGTGAGTGGGCACCAGTTGATCCAGCAGCAGAGAAAAAGCTGTAGTGAGTGGACCCTGGCGGACAATGTGCAGACAGGTGAGAGATGAGGTCCAAATGGCAAACAGGAGCCACATGGTTTGGGCCATGTAAGGAGTTTGGATTTTATTTTGAGTGTGGAGGGTTAGAGTATGGGAGTGGTATGATCTGATTCTTGTTGTGAGAGGTGACTCTGGCTGCTGTGTGGAGAATGGACTGGAGAAGGACAAAATAGCATGTGAGGATAACCATTAGGAGAATATTGCAGAAGTCCAGGGGAGGGTGGATGGAGCCGGGGCTACAGCCAAGTGCAGAGGGTGGAGCAGGATAGGACTTGCTTGGAGGTAGAGCAGGTGGGACCTGCAGTGGCTGTGCGTGTGGGATGTGCAAGGATAAGGAAGGGTCTAGGGTGACTCCTCGGCTTTTTGTCAGCCATGTGGAGAAATATTTTTCTGAGATCAATTGTTCCAAGTGCTTTTGAGACATTCTCTGAATAGTTAGGTCATCCAACAGTGGTTATAGTGAAAGTTAGTGATTTTTAAAATGCATCAGATGATGAATAGAATTCAATTGTAAGTGGAAACGGAGCGCACTGTATGGGGGAAAGGCACACTTGTAGCCCTGGCTTGGGTAAGGCAAATGCATTACATGTAACCAAAATGTTTGTACCTGCATAATGTCCTTAATTTAAAAAAAAGAAAAATCATTCTTTTGTAGAAATGCAATGTTCTAGAAAGAGTTTTTAAGGAAATTTAAGAAAATGATGCATTTATCACTTTTAAAAGAAATAAAACCACAGTTTTTAATACCTAAAAAAAGAATTCAATTGTAAGATTATTAAACTTTATATAAAGACAGATGCAAACTATAAAACTATCAAAACTGTAAAAATTTCAACTTGTAAGTATTTGAAAAAAACACCTGGCATTTATAGGCTGTTACTGTGTGCCTAGCACTGTTCTAGTTTTCATGCATGAATTCAAGTAATTTCAAAACAACAATTCATGAGACAGGAACAATTGTTTTCTTCATTTTAAAGAGGAAACAAGGCACAGAGAGACTCTGTCACTCTCCCAAGACCACAGTCAGATATCCCAATGTCTCTGAAGTAGAATTTTTAAAATAACGCGATTCCTGACCATTCATTTATCCTGAATATTAACACAAAGTGATATTTTTTAAACTTATTTTTCTTCTGTGGTAAGGACTGTATAATTCTGATTTTACAAATGAGGCATTTGAGTGACTGTAAGGTGATGTAAAAGTATTCAAAAATAACACAGTTTTTAAGAACTAAGGGCTTTTCCCTAGCCTGTCTCCAGAAACCCCACTTATAACCAGTACAATTAGGAAGAAGAAAAAGACTTTTGTTGAACCATGTCAGCCCATGGTGGCTTGATATTAGGTGGGACCCTATGTCACTGTGTGAAAACTATTCTTCAGTAGGCATTCTGCCATGTGTCAGAAAATATTTATTTAAGAAAAAGGAAAAGGTAGTAATTATAAAAACAAAAGGCATTGTGTGGATACTTCACAATAGCTTTATCTCCTATGGAGATATGGGTATTTTCCAGTTTTTCATTTATTATGAATATTGATGGTATGAACAATCTTGTACATACCTTTTAAATGAACATTTATTTTCATTTTTTGGACATGTACCCAAGAGTGTCATTTCTGAGTCATAGGGTATATTTCAGCTCAGTTGATATTGCCATAAAGTTTTCCAAAGTGGTTGTGCCAATCCATATTCCCACCAGCAGTGTGTGAGAGTTCCACTTGCTCCATCCACATCCTTGCCAACACTGGGAATTTTTCTTCTTTTCCATGTTGATGTTCTAGTGGCTGTGTGGTGATATGTCATTTGGTTTTAATATTAATTTTTCTGAAATGTTAAGTTTCTTTTAATCTAAAGAAGACCCTTCTTTTTCTAACCTTTCAATTTATTTGTTTAAGAAACCAGATGTTTTGTCCTGTGTAGTTTGCATTCTGGATTTTGCTGACTGTATCCTTATTGTGTTCCTCTGCCCCTGTTATTTCTTTTAAATTGGTAAGTAGCTTTAGAGGCTTAATTAGATTTTGGATTTTTGGCGTATGTATCTCGGACGTGGTGGTGTTTGTTTCTATAGTGTTATACCAGGAGGCTCATGGGATCTTGTCTCTCCTGTGATGTTGAGATTGATTATTGGGTTCAAGTGCTGTCAGCCTGATTCATGCATTATAAAATTTGCCATCTGCTTTCCATCTTGTGTTTTTTTGCAGCCTCTAAAGATCACTGCCTGAATTTATATTTCATTAAAGGTTGCAGAGGGTGATATTCTAATTCTATAATTTCTTCTACAGTTATTAGCTGAAATTATTTTACAAAAGAAACTTCCTTTCATCAACTATTAGGTTATTC
This sequence comes from Propithecus coquereli, assembly GCF_000956105.1. NCBI lineage: Eukaryota > Metazoa > Chordata > Mammalia > Primates > Indriidae > Propithecus > Propithecus coquereli. Next base: position 111,564 of record NW_012148730.1, read on the forward strand.
TGCAGTGTGGTGCACATAGGAAGGGTAGGATGAATGTTTAATTCTTTTGCCTTATTTCAACTTTTTCAGAACAATGAATTGTTTCCCTAGAGCCTCCAAAGGTGAGCAGTGAGTTGATTTTGTTTGCTTTTTAGGATGTCACCATGAGCTCACTGATGCTTATATTTAGTGTAGTTTAATCCATTTCAGTCATTGGTATTTTTGATTTTCAAATTGTTTAATCTTTGGCCTCTGGGAGCCCCTTCAGTTTGGCTCTGAGTCTTTTTGACATGCTCTTTTGTATGATAGTTTGGTCCAGAATTATCTGGTACAATCCTAATCTCAGACCTGGAATCAGCCATTTCTCCAAGGGAGCCTGTTTTTCTTAGTGGTAAATGTTTGTAGAGCATCCAGTCTGGGACCTAGAGTTGCTCATTGCTACTGGGTTGGTCTTTGTTTCTTGCCCTTTTCAGTACATGGAACCAGTAAATATATATTATATTTTTAAGAGAATGTACATCATTGGCTTCCATCCTGGTCTGCTCCTCCATCCCCTTACAGGTAATTATTTTTGTCAATTTTTGTTTTAAGCTTCCAGATTTTGTATATGCAAATGTAATATGTATATTACTTTTCTCTCCATTCACAGGTATTATAAAAAGTGGCACATTCTACTCAAATGCTGTCCAATAAAAATTTCTGCAAAAATAAAAATGTTCTGTCTCTGTACTATCCAACATGGTAGCCACTAGCCACAAATGGCTGTTGAGCACCTAAAATACGGCTAGCATGACTGAATAACTAAATTTTAAATTTGATTTAGATTAAATTAAATTAAATTTAAATAGCCACTTATGTCTAGTGTACCCACTATATTGGACAGCCACAGCTAACACTTTTTCTCTGCATCTCATTTTTCACTTAACAACGTATCCTAGAGATCACTCACAGCAGTAAAGAGACGGAGTCCTCATTGCTTTTATAGCTGCATAGTACTCTAGGATGTAGAAGTACCTTAGATTACTCAACCAGCATTTGTCTTATTTCTAGTTTTGTGTTGTTACAGATTGTTCTGCCAGGACTAGCCTGTGTTTGTGCTTTTTTGTATTTTTGCATTGTTTCTTTGGGATAAATTCTTAGAAGAGAGATCGCTGATTCCAAGAGTAAATACCTATCTAATTTTGCTAGATAGTGTAATATCAAATCCTCTCTATAGTGTAATATCATTTTGCATGACCACCAGCAATATATGAGAATGGCTATTTTCTCACAAACTGTGTAATTGGTGAGAAGAGATATTTCATTGTAGTTATTTTTCCTGGCAGCACTTACCATGAGTTAGGTTGAGCATTTTTCTTTTGTTTAAGGATGATTTTTTTGTAAAATATTTGCTTGTATTTATTGCCCCTTTTTATGTCAGGTTGTTGGGTTTTTGCCTTCACTTTTTCATAAGATTTCCACATATTAGGGATATAACCTTTTGCTTTTTATCTAAGTTGTAAATATTTTTTTCCAATTTTTAATTTTAATTTGCTTATGGGTTTGTCATCTGCCACATTTTTTAAAATAAAATCACTGTCTTTAAATAAAATATTATTAAAAATGTTTTAATAAAATGTAACTCTTTTCCTTTATTGCTTCTGGATTTTAAATCATAGTTAGACAAGTTTTCTCCACTATCAGGTTATAGAGGAATTTTTCTGTGGGTGTACTTGGGTGTAGAGGACAGAGATTTGGATTATATTGGAGTGTTAGATGTGAAGGGAGCCCTTAGAGGAGGTGATCATCATGCAAGACATATATAAAAACCATTCCACTAAATCAAAAGAATTAGATGCTCAAATGAGGGTCCTAGCCTTATGCTTGCCTTTGAGAACTCAGTCTCCACTATTCTCTATCTCCTCATATCTGAGTTCAGACCCCTATAACTGGGAGATGAGGTCTTGCGTAAAGTAGAAACTCCATATTTTCTCAGATGGACCCTTCAGGCAGCTAAATGGGAGGGACTATCCTTATAGGGATAAGGCAAATACAAAACCAGTTTAGATATCTACCACTCTAACCTATCCAAGAACTAAAAAGCAAGGAAAACCTCTGGTTTACACCCATAAGAAGAACCAAGACTGAAACTACACAGGGGTTACCATATTATTCACTCTGTATCTAGGAGTGAGATCTGTCAGAAGGTAGTAGCCCATTAGTGCTATGCAAGAGGACAGAGATGTGGGTTACAAGGTGCCTTAGTTTCCCAAGGTAGCAACCTCTCCCTACTCAACCACATTATTTCCTGTTTAGATGCTGAGTTTCCGGGTCTCAAGGTGAAAGTTGGACTAAACTTGCTTGGAATGGAGTCCTTTTGAGGTCATATACCATGGGGTGGGCTACAATATCCATACTGCTCCCTGTGGACACTTCCAGTTATACAGGTCTAGAGATCGAGAGGGAAGATGTGGGATGGACATATAACATTGGACTGACAGTGACTAGAATACGGTAGACAACCATTACATATTTAATAAATTAATTCAATTGTAAATGTAGGGGTGAGCAGGAAACAAAACTATATGTTCATTCAGTCTTTTCATAAATGTATGAATTTTTCCAAGAGAGTTGGAGTCACACTATACTTATTGTTTCATCATCTACTTTGAGAAAATTTTGTTTCCATTTATAAAAATTGTGTGTTTTCAATGGGAAAAAATAACCTATAGAAAATGGAACAAGATACTACCTAATGGTCAAAGTCAGAATTGCAGGTGTAGAAATGTCAACTAGAGAGCTTGGGAAAGGGTAAGGTAATGGGGGAGGGTGAGAGAGGTGAATAGATTCCATCGTATAGGCCACAGCTTTCTGGAATTTTCCATACACTGGTTATGATCTTTCTATATTCATGTCTACTCTGGGATCTTCAAGTGCTGGGTCTAGAAGTTCAGCCCCATGTGAGCTTAATGGAAAGCTGCATGAGTTAGTGTATGAATAATTGACATAAAGAAGTTTGAGATATAGAAACACACATGCACATAGAGAAGTAGTGTCAGATAAATTGTTTTTACGTTTCCTTTACCCATAAAACAGTATACCATGAACATGTCCCCAAATCAATGAATATATGAACATCATATTTGTAAAGAGTTATTTAAAACACTATAGAAATGCAAATTTATAAAATGAAAGTATCCTCTATCACCAACATGCACACTTTGAATTATTAGCAAAAAAATTCTTAACTTGCTATTTTCACTCAACAACATGTGAACATGTTTCTAAGTCAATAAATGTATTTCTACATTATCATTTTTAACTTGGTTTACAGATTTTTCTGTTTTAAAAAAAGCTTTATTTTATTTTTTATTTTTATTTTTTATTTTCTGATTTTTTTACTTCAGCATATTATGGGGGCACAAATGTTTAAGTTACATATATTGCTTTTGCCATCCCCCAGATGGTGAAAAGCTTTATTTTAATAGTTAATACCTTTTGTTGTTTAAAAGTATCAAACAATATAGAAATGTATGTTTAGAAGCTGAAATTATTCTGTCTTGCCCTCACCTTCTGCCCATCTTAATACAGAGGTCATCTTTGCTAATTTATTGATGCCTATTCACCATATTTTTCTCTGTATGTAACACGCTAACATATTTGATGACACACACATATCAATTCACCCAAGTTAATGTGCATTCTTTTACAGAAATGAGATTATATTCTACATATGTTTTAAAACTTCACTATTTTACTCACTGTGATTCATTTTCATTTATTTGATTTAGTATGTTTCCAAGTATTTATTGTAGATTTCTATTGCTTTTTATGTGCATTATCTCTGGCTATCATTGATCTTTCTCTATTGCTTAAGAGTATTTTATACATCTAAAATGTAAACTACATGTTTGAATATAGGTGGTAAATAACTTTTCCAACTTTCCACACACATTTTTATTTTTAATTTTTGCTATGAACATGGCATTTATAATGATTCTAAGTATTTTAAAAGTACTTAAGCACATTGTTCAAAAGAACAACTGAATCATACTTCCTTAAATTATATCAAACGTCAACTCAAAGGACAGAGGGGGAAAAAAATCTTAGTCTTTTGAATAATTCTTGATTTTTCATCATGAAGCAGTAATTCATAAGGTGATTTCCCTAGGTCAAGTTAAGTAACATTCAATTTCTGTTTCCTTATCCAAGTAATGGGGATAATTATTGGTCCTGGTTCTTAGGATTAAAATGAGATGAAATGTAAAATACCTTCATATAGTAGTCATGTACTAGGCTATGTTAATAGCCTACCATTCAGTTTCCTTTTCCAAAGGGCCACAACTGTGCTGCTTCCTGGGTCCAATTCAACATTTTAGGAATCAGCCAGTCCATGTGGCAACCAGATCCAAGCCTCTTGGCCCAGAGGGCAGGATTTCATCTGCACCATCTTCTTCACCAACAAAAGGGGGCTGATTACAAATGGAGGCATAAAACAGCCCAGGTTCCATATTGGGGAAGTTTTCCACTATCAGTCCTTAAGCTCTGGAAAGCCATCATCTAAATGTCTTTGGGAAGTTGTTGTTTGGCTTGTGCAGAGGGCAAGGGGTAGCTGTTTGACTCTGAAAACTTTATGTACCTTCTGTAAGTCCGAGTTTGGTCATCTGTAAATGAGACTAAGGGTGTCTTCTTCATAGCTTTGTTGAAAGAAGAAAAGGAGAAAACTTAAAAGAATGTATGGCACATAGTAGGCTTTGTTATATGTTACTGCCAGCTTACCCTACCTCCTCTCTCCCACAAAATAGAAGATTTAAAATGGCATCGAGAAATGTAGCAGCAAGAAGTAAACTTTAGTCCCATCTCATCATTTCCTTTTTTCTACATGCTTTCCTCTCTCTTTATATTCTTTCTAGTTTGACATGGGCGAAGCAATTTCTTATTGAGCTTCAGAAAAAAATAGTACAGAAAAGCAAAGAATAGTAACATAACAGGTTGACTAGATGAAGATGGGAGTCATCAAACCTGTATCCCAGTCACTTGACCCATCAACTGAGCATAGAATCTTGGGTGAATCCCTTCCATTTCTTGGCCTTAGGTCTAACAAAGAAGAGTACTTGAAACAGTGGGTAGGGGTGTAGTCTTTGGAGTGAGAAGGACCAGAATTTGATGTTGGGAACCATTACTTGGTTGTTGCAGGATCTAGAACAAGCTATTTATCTACCATGTTGTGCTCTATAATTGTTGATGTCTTCTATTATTGTTTTCTACTCTCATTATTATTATTGTTATTATTCCACAAGCAATCCAAATGGTGAATGATAGGCATGAAGATTACACTGCCAGGCATTACAATGTTCCAAAAAAACTATAACTTTTATAACTATTGGATAAGGTAGTTAACATACAAATTAAAGGAATTCTTTAGAAAGCTCATAAGGAGACCCAAACATATAACATTATTTAATATGCATCCAATCTGATGCATTGTTTAAGAATTTGGGCTTGGTCATCTGGTAAAGGGCTCATTAAAAAGCAGAGTTAGATTATATCTTATACCTTGTCATTTAATCAGAACACTGTCTTCACATGCTAATACTTAAGATAAAAGCAAAAACAAAATAATAAAAAAGCTTATTAAACAGTATATATGGAACTATAATCATTATAAGAAATGTACATATAAAGCATGTACATTACATTGGCTTACATGCATGCAGAGAAAAATATAGAACAAAATAGCATAATGTGATTTCAATGGTGATAGTATTGTTGGGTATTGATATTTTTGAATTTTGCACTTGATTCAATACTAAACATTTGCTAAAAGGAGTATACATTACATTTATGATGAAAACTGTAGCCCATAAAAGCTCTGATGCTTGTGAACTATTTTAGATAAAAAGCATGGAGCTGTAAAATTAATTCAGATTAAGAAAAAATTTTTACTCCTCCCTAGTTGTGTCCCATTCCTTCTCCCCTAGACATAATCACTATCCAGAAAGAGATTATCATTCCCAGGTATTGCTTTATCCTTTTACTCTGAGAGCTTCCCTGCACAAAATATACCATTGTTTTGTGTGTATAAGAATAAGGGAACCACATATACTTATCTGTATTATGTAGGAAATTCAGTGCCACCTCTGGGCTGTACAGTATAATGGAGTTGGAGTGGAAGAAGTCCTCACCCTTTTTCCATTTATTACTTGTGCTTTTCCTGTACTCTGTTGGGGTCCTCTGTGTTCCCATCAGATGTGCACATGACCTGGGCTCTGGGACCTTATTGGAGCTCCAGTAAGGGGTGACTGTGGCTTTGCAGGAGGGACACTGTAGAGAGAAACAGGAGCTGTTCCTGGGTCCCTGTGCCTTAGCCATTCAGGGTGAGTTCTTTCTCCTGCCTTGACCTGCATGGTCACTCATTTATTCCCTGAGCATCCGTCACTCTTTACACCTCCAATGGTTCCAGGGTTGGAGAGGTCACGGTAATCATTGCACAAGATGCAGATCCTTGTGGAAGTTATGGAGACCTCTGCAGAGCCACCTTTCTATATAGGATGTGGAAGACCTCACTGGAATCATCAGAGGCTCCTCAAAGATGAGCCAGGCCTGGTACAATGGACAGGATTTATGGAGACTGGATGGGAGCGAGGGCACAGGGAGTCCAGCCTTCCTGGAGTGAAGCGTGGGGGCCTCCCAGGGAAGCAGACAGGGTTCTGAGACAACTGATGGGACGCTACAGGGATCTGAGGCCATCTCGATTTGGGACCAGTTGGAGAAGGACACATTTGCTTCAATGGGATGCTGCATGTCACCTTTACACTCTGACATTGCAAGCAAATTTGGTGAGAAGGGAAGTGCCTGGCATGTCTCTCGCTGGCAGAAAGGAACCAGGAGCACTGACAGTAGTGAAGTGGTTGATGTCAGTTCCATACACCTTTATTAAAGTGGGAAGCAGACAACAAGGGGAAGGATTTATAAGTAACTGAGCACTCACGCTGTCTGGAAATGACACAACCGCTTTAGTTTCCCTCTGACCCCAGGTCCCATGGACTCTCATGTGCCAGCAGGTTTCTGCCTTCCTCCTGGGGTCACATTCTTGACTCTGTCCATGGGGTTGCACTCTCTCCATGCATTCATTTTTGTTTGCTCTCTGTATCCTCCCAAAGATATTTTAGGAGGCTTTTCTCCTCCTTTGTTGCCTCAGCTTCTTTCATCAGCTCAGTGAGTTGTATCACAACTCAACACCACTCTGAGAAGTTAAGGCACAATTTAACACTCACCTTCACTGCCTTTTACATATTACTTTTTTTGTGGTTATTTCTGAATAGTTAAATGTATGATCTCATCCCTCAACAGAGCTGCATTTGTTTACCAGACACCCCCTTATGGTTGGGCAACTTTTTGCTATTGTAGACTCATGGACTCACCATACTTTACTCAGATATCCACCTTTCTGTTGTCCACACTATCTGACCTTTTCAGCTGTGTTCTGTAGCATCTCTGCACAGAATTTTCCCTGGGATGTGACGATTTGTTTCAGGATTTCAGCCATGTTATCTGCACATGTTTCCTCCTACACAATTGGCCCTATCACTCTGAATCCTTTTTGGATACTTTCAGTGATTTACCACAATGTCCCACAATGCCCCTTTCATGTCTTTCTAAATTCATCTCTCTGCCAACTTACTGAAAGTAGGGAGTAATGAAGATGCATTCCTGGAATGCCCTGACTCCTTTGACTTGGAGGCAGAAACATTTAATAACCAGTGAGTGAATCTGACAAAATGTAATTGGTGGTGTTAGCACAGTTTGGAACATCTGGAAAGAATGAGAAGAGAAAAGAACATTTAGGGCAAAGTAACCAAATTTCCAAGGGGGTGATGCTCACATCCTGTCTATTTAGAATATGTAGAAAATGTGTACTGTACTCTGTCCAAGAATATCTCTCATTCACTTATTGACTCATACATTCATGAGTAATAGGTGCCCTGAATAGTGGTGAGGGCCTGCATGCCCATCTTTCCAATGGCATGGTCAATAAAGTCCCTTCACTATCTGCCATTATAGTAGTAGAATAGTCTTCAGTACTTTCTCCATATACATTAAGAACTATATGATATAGCGTCATACTTTTTGCTTCATCATCCAACAGAATTTAGAAATCTCAAGAAAAGAAGGAAAAGCTAATGTATTAATATTTACCTACATTTTTCCTCTTTCTGTTTTTCTTTATATGTCTGCTGGTGATAAATTCCTTACTGTTCCTTCATTTGACAATGTCTTTATATCTCCCTTCATTCCTGAAAGATAACTTAGGTGGATATAGAATTCAAGATTGAGTTCTTTTCTTTCAGCCACTTGAAAAATGTTGTACATCTTCCTTCCATACTCCATGGTTTCTGATGAGAAATTTGCTGTCCTTCAAATTGTTTTTCTCCTATAAGTAATGCATTATTTCTCTCTCCCTGCTTTCAATATTTTTTTATCTTTAGTTTCCTGAAGTTTGATTGTGATGTGTGTTTTCATAAATTTCTTTGGAATAATCCTGTAGTTTGCTCAGCTTCTTGAATCTCTAGGTTTATGACTTTTAGCAAATTTTAAGTTTGTCAGCCATTATTTCTTCAAATACTTTTTCACCCATGCACCTTTTCTCTCCTTTCAACTCAAAAAATGACATGAATATTACATCTCTGGTTATAGTCCCATAGATCCCTGAGGCTTTATTCTCTTTTTTAATCTATTTGTTCTCTGTTGTTCAAATTGGGTAATTTCTGTTGTTGTACCTTCATGTTCACTCATTCTTTTTTCATTCCTCTCCATCCTGCTATTGTATCCATCCATTGAGTTTTTACTTCAGCTATTGTATGTTTCAGTTCTAAAATTTCCGTTTGGCTCTTCTCTGTAGATTTTATTTCTTTGCCGAGACTTTCTATTTTTTCATTTGTTTCAAGCATGTGCATATTTACTCAATGAAGCATTTTTATGATGACTGCTTTTAAAATCCATGTCAGAGAATTCCAACATCTATGTCATCTGGGTATGGATAACCATTGATTGTATTTTCTCCCTCATTTTGAGATTTTCCTGATTCTTGGCTAGAAGAGGGATTTTTATTATATCCTAGACATTTGGGGTATCGTGTTATGAGATGCTGGATCTTATTTAAATTTTTTGTTTCAGCAAGACTTTTGCGATAACAGGAAAAGAGGTTTGCCATGTCATCACTGACAGGTAGGATGAAAGTTCAGGTTCACCACTTGGCCTTCTCTAACACAGGGGCTGGAGAAGGAAGGGGTGAGTGGTACCTCATTAGTACTTGGTAGAGGTGGGACTTCAGGCTCCTCACTAGGCCTCCACCTACACTACCCTGGTTGGGAAGAGGAGCATGCCTCCTTGATGTTTCCCATGTGGCCTCCACTGACACCATGGGGGAACACATTAATGCTGGGTGGGAATTAAAATCCAGGCTCCCCACTCAACGTCCATTGACATGGGGGTGGAAGGGAAGGGGTACCTTGTTACTGCTTGGCAAAAGGAATTTCACTCCCCACCAGGCCTCCACTGACACCACCCTGGCAAGAAGGGGAAGACACTTCCTTATTTCTCTCCATGTAGTTTCCACTGACAACATGGAGAGGAGGAAGCCTCCTTATCACCGGATCATCTCATGGGAGTTCCACCTTCCCATTCAACTTCTCATGACACCAACCCTGAAAGGAAGAGAAGGGGCATCTAATTATCACTGTGTGTGGGTGAAAATCAGTCTTCCTGCATAGTTTCCACTGACACTGGGGAGCAGGAGTTACTCATTTCTATGAGGTGAGAATGAAAATGCCTGTCCCTCATATGGTCTTCTTTGATACCACCCCAGAGGGTGGGGAGGGGCACCTGGTTACAGAAAGGTGAGTGTGGAATTACTTTCCTATAGCTATGGTAACATATGACCACAAACTTGGTATCTATAAACAACAGAAATTAATTTCTCACTGTTTCGGAGGCCAGAAGTTTAAAATTAGTTTCACTGGGCCAAAATCAAGGTGTTAGCAAGATGGTGTGCCTTCTGGTGGCTCTAGGGAAGAATGCATTGCTTGGCGCTTCAAATCTTCTGTTGAAGTTCCTTGGCTTGTGCTTGCATAAGTGAATTAGAGATATTTGCTGCAAATATTTTCCCACAATCTTTTTAATTGAATAGGATGTTTATGCCATACAGAATTATGTTATTACTGTATAGTCAAATTTATCAATCTTTTTTCCTTAATGCTCCTGGATTTGAGTAATGGGAAAGTTTCCTCACTTCCAGATTATAAAGAAATTCACCCATGTTTTCTTCTAATATGTGTGTGGATTAATTTTTTACATTTAAATCTGTACCATTTAGAATTTATCCTGATGTAAGATGGAGAAATAGATACATTTTTAACTTTTTAATCATGTGGTTGTCTAGTTATCACAATAGCACTTCATAAACCATCTGTTATATCTCCACTAATTTGAAATGCTGCCTTAATCGTATTTAAAATTTCCAAATATAATTGGGCTTATGTCAGTATTTTCTATTGTTTCATTGATCTTTCTGTCAGTTCATGGGCCAATACCACACTCTTAAATTGTACATACTTTATTATATATTTTAGTATCTGATAGGACCAGCTGATACCTCCTCCGATCACTTTTCTTTTTCAGAGTTTATCTGACTATTCTTGCTGTCATTTTGCCTAATAAATTTAATAATCAACTTGCCTAAATCCATTAAAAGTCAATAGTATTTAATTTGAATCACATTAAATTAATAAATTAACTTGGGGAAATTAGAATCTTTATGATAGAGTCTGTTTACTCAAAACTAATGTTTTTTTCATTTGGTCAAATCTAGTTTTATGTTCTATATAGATTTTACACATTGGTTCTGAAGTTTATATCTAATTATTTTCTTCTCTTCCATTATGTCTTCTAAATTTTTTGATTATACAACTGATAGCTATTGAATTTGGATGTTGATATTGTAACCTGCTACTGTACTAAATTCTCATTTTGTTTTTGTAATTTTTCCATTTTTCTTTGGGTTTTCCAATGTGTAATCATATCATCACCAAATAGAGAGAGATTTACCACTTTGTTTTTCATCTAATTGCTTACTTTTCACTTGCTTTGTAAAATACCTCCTACCCAATGTAAAACATTAGAGGAGATACGTGGGCATCTTTGTTTGTTCTTGTCTTTAGCAGGAATGCCATCACTATTTCCCCACTAAGTAGGATGCTGGCTTTTTTTTTTTTTTTTTTTTTTGAGGTGTGTGTATATATATTGCCATGTTAAAAAGGTATTGGCCGGGCGCTGTGGCTCATGCCTGTAATCCTAGCATTTTGGGAGGCTGAGGCGGGCGGATTGTTTGAGCTCAGGAGTTCGAGACCAGCCTGAGCAAGAGCGAGACCCCGTCTCTACTAAAAATAGAAAGAAATTAGCTGGACAACTAAAAATATATATACAAAAAATTAGCCGGGCATGGTGGTGCATGCCTGTAGTCCCAGCTACTTGGGAGGCTGAGGCAGGAGGATCACTTGAGCCCAGGAGTTTGAGGTTGCTGTGAGCGAGGCTGATTCCACAGCACTCTGGTCCGGGCAACAGAGTGAGACTCTGTCTCAAAAAAAAAAAAAAAAGGTATTAACCAATTCCAATTTTCTTGAGTTTTTAAAAACATAAATGGATGTGGATACTGTTAAACACTTTTTTCTTCATCTATGGAGATCATCATATTATATCTCTGCTTGGCTCTATTAATACAATAGATCATATTGATGGATTTTCTGATATCAAAACACTATATAAAACTATATGTAGATAAAAATATATATCACCTTATATGTACATGTAATTGAGTAGAACTGCAATCCTGCTTCTTATTAGATATGTGTGACCTTCTAGTAATGAATTACCCTTTGTGAACCTGACCTTTGTCATCTATAAAATGGGCGTATTAATACTTAACTCACAAAGCCATCATACAAAAAAAATGAGCAAACCTATAAAAAGTGCCAAACACATAATACTTCAACAAATATATGTATTGATGTCCCCGGTGGTCTCCCTCTCACAAAAAAAGATTAATTGCACATGAACATCTTGTAGATTTGAAGCAGCAGGAAATGAAATGTATACATATTTATATGATAGAAAAGCTTTGGTGCCATTTCCTTGTAGAATGAGATACCTGAGGATAGTGAGGAAAAGAAAGCAGTCATTCTCTCAATAAATTTTTAAACAATAAGGGGTTTATTACCTCATTTAACAAGAAATCTGGCAAAGACAGTTCCAGCGTTGATTAATTTAGCTGTTCCAACAGTGTGATAAAGGACTCACGTTTTTTCCATCTTTAGTGTGTTGGCTTGTTTAGTTCTCATGATCTTAATATGGCTGCCCTAAAGCCAGGCTTCACACAGAGTCAACATTGTCCAGAGGCAGAAAAAAAGTATGTATGCCTCTCTTCCTCTCTCTCTCTCCTCCATTTTATATTGTGGTAAAATATAAATAACATAAAATTTACCATTCTAACCATACTTAAGTATATAATTCAGTGCCATTGAGTACCTTCATATTGTTGTGCAACCATCACCACTATCCATTTCCAGAAATTTTTCATCATCCCAAACTGAAACTCTGTGCCCAGGAAACAATAACTTCCCATTACTTCCTCCTCTAAGCCCCTGATAACCATTATTATACTTTCTGTCTCTATGAATTTGACTATTACATGACTTAATATAAATGGAATCATACATTATCTGTCCTTTAGTGTATGGCTCACTTCACTTAGCCTAATGTCTTTGAAGTTGTAGCATGCATTAGAATTTCATTACTTTTTAAGGCTGTATAATATCCATTATACATATATACTACATTTTGTTTATTCATTCATCCACCAATGGACATTTGGAAACCCAATGGACATTGGATTTCCACTTTTTGACTATTTTGAATAATGCTTATATGAACATTGTTGTACAAATATTTGTTTGAGTCCCTGCTTTCAATTCTTTTGTGTATATACCCAGAAGTAGAATTGCTAGCTCATCTGGAAATTTCATGTTTAATTTTTTGAGGAACCACCATCCTCTTTTCCATAGCAACTACACCATTTTACTTCCCACTAGCAAGACACAAGGATAACAATTTCTCCACATCCTCACCAATAGTTGCTATTTTCTGGGTTTTTGTTTTTGTTATGCAATAGTCACTTAATGGGAATGAAGTCATATCTCATTGTCATTTGGATTTGCATTTCTCTAATGATTAGTGATATTAAGAATCTTTTCATGTGCTTATCGTACATGAAATATTTATTCATATTTGGAGAAATATCTATTAAAGTCCTTTGCTCATTTTTAAATCAGGTTATTTAGCTTTTATTGTTGAATTGTAAGAGCTCTTTATATATTCTAGATATTAATAACTAATCAGATATATGATTTGCAAATATTTTCTCCAATTCTATGGGTTGCCTTTTTCACTCTGTTGGCAGTGTCCCTTGATGCACAAAAGTTATTGATACTGATTGAGTCCAATTTATCTATTTTTTCTTCTGTTGCCTGTGTTTTTTGTGTCATATCCAAGAAATCATTGTCAAATCCAATATCATGAAGCTTTCCCCCTATGTTTTCTTCTAAGAGTTTTATACTTTTGACTCTTACATTTAGGTCTTTGATCCATTTTGCATTAGTTTCTATATATGGTGTAAGGTAAGTGTACAACTTCATGTTTTTGCAAGTGCATATGAGTTTTACCAGTACTATTTGTTGAAAGTAATGCCCTTTCCCCATTGAATGATATTGGCACCATTGTCAAAAATGATTTGACTATATATGCAAAAGTTTATTTCTGGGCTTTTCATCTCATTCCATTAACCCATATGTCTGTCTTTATGGCAATAGCATATTGTCTCGATTATTGTAGCTTTGAAATAAGTTTGATATCAGCAAGTGTGAGACCTCCAACTATGTTCTTCTTTTTCAATATTGTTTTAGCTATTCAGGGTCCCTTAGAATTCCATATAAATTTTAGGATGGGTTTTTTATTTCTGTAAAAAATGATATTGGGATTTTGATAGGTATTGCATTGAATCTATAGATCACTTTGGGTAAGATTGACCTTTTAACAAAATTAAATCTTCCAATCATGAGTACAGGATGTCTTTCCATTTATTTATGTCCTCTAATTTCTTTCAGAAGAATTTTGTAGTTTTCAGTGTATAAGTCTTTCGCCTCCTCGGTTAAGATTATTCCTAAGTATTTTATTCTTTTTTATGCTATTGTAAATGGAATTGTTTTTCTAAATTCCTTTTCAGATTATTCATTTTTAGTGTATACAGACACTTTTAGTATAAGTGATTTTTGCAGGTTGATTCTGTATCTTGAAATTTTGCTGAATTATTTATTAGTTCTAATAGTTTTTTTGTGGAATCTTTAAGGTTTTCTATATGTCAGATTATGTCATGTGCAAACAGAGATAATTTGACTTCTTCCTTTCCAATTTGGATGTCTATTATTTCTTCTACTTGTCTGATTGTTCTGGCTAGAACTTCTAATACTATGTCGTGCAGAAGTGATAAAAGTGGACATCCTTGTCTTATTCCTCATCTTAGTGTAAAAGCTTTCAGTCTTTCATTATTGAGTATGTTAGCTGTGCCTTTTTCATATATGGCATTTATTATGTTGAGATAGTGTTTTCTATTCCTAGTTTGTTGAGTGTTTGGTTTTTGAATATTGAACCACCTTGCATTTCAGGAATAAATCCTACGTGGTTATGGTATATAATCCTTTTAATATGCTGCTGAATTTGGCTTGATAGTATTTTGTTAAGGATTTTGCATCAATATACATAAGAGATATTGGCCTGTAGTTTTACTTTTTTGTTGCCTCTGTCTGACTTTGATATCAGAGTAATACTGGCCTTATAAAATGAGTTAGGATATGTTGTCTCCTCTTCAATATTTTGGAAGACTTTGTGGAGAGATTTTTAAAAATAGACTTTATTTTTTAGAGCAATTTTATGCTCACAGAAAAATTGAGCAGGAAGTCCAGAAAGTTCCCACATGTCCCCTGTCTCCCATATACACATAAGGACCTCCCTCAACGTTAAAATTCTACACCAAAGTGGCACATTTGTTACAATCAGTAAACCTACATTGACACATTATCATCACCAAAAGTTTATAGTTACATTAGGGTTCACTCTTTTTGTTGTATTGTCTATGGGTTTTAGTCAATGTATACTGACATGTATCCACCACTAAAATATCATACAGAATAATTTCGCTGCCCTAAAAATCGTCTGTTCTATGCCTATTTATCCTTCCCTTCCCTTTTTCATCACTGGCAACCACTGTTCCTTTTACTGTCTGCATAGTTTTACCTTTACCAAAATGTCATATAATTGGAATCATACAGTATGGATCCTTTTCATATTGGTTTCTTTCATTTAGTAATATGCATTTAAAATTCGTCCATGTCTTTTTGTGTCTTGATAGCTCATTTCTTTTTAACACTTAATTTTCTATTGTTTAGATACACAAAAACTTATTTATTCATTCACCTGTTAAAGGACATGTTGGTTGCTTCCAAGTTTTGACAATTATGAATATATCTGCTGTAAATATTTGCGTGCAGGTTTTTGTGTGGATGTAAGTTTCCAACTACTTTGGTGGTAAATAGCAAGGAGTGAAATTGCTGCATCATATGGTAAGAGTATGTTCAGCTTTGTAAGAAATGCTCAATTGTCCTCAAAAGTGGATGTATCATTTTACATTCCCACCAACAATGAATTAGAGCTCCTATTGCTCCACATCCTTGCCAGCATTTGGTGTTGTCAGTATTTTGAATTTGGGGCATTCTAAGACTTGTTTAGTAGTATCTCATTGTTTTAATTTAAAATTCCCTACTGACATATGATATAAGCATCTTTTCTATGATTATTTGCCATCTATATATCTTTTTTAGTGAGGTTCAGATTTTTTGCCCATTTTTAATTGGGTTGTTCATTTTCTTATTATGAGTTCTAAGAGATGACATTCCTTTACTGGATATACCTTTTGCAAATATTTTCTTCCAGTATTTGTCTTGCCCTTTCATTCTCTTAACAGTATTTTTAACAGAGCAGAAGTGTTTAATTTTATAAATCTACAGTAATCAAGACAGTATGGTATTGACAAAAAATAGACAAATAAATCAATGGAACAAAAGAGAGGGCCCAGAAATAAACCCACACAAATATTGTAAACTGATCTTTGACCAAACAGTAATGGAGAAAAATAGACTTTTCAACAAGTCGTGCTAGAACAACGGATAGTCACATAAAAAAAATGAATCTAGAAACAAACCTATACCCTTCACAAGAATAATTCAAAATGAATTATAGGCCTAAATCTAAAACACAAAACTGTAAAACTTCTAAAAGATAACGTAGGCAAAAATCTAGATGACTTTGGGTTTGGCGATGACTTTTTAGATACAACACCAACGGCATGATCCATGAAAGAAATGGTCCATAAGCTGTACTTCATTAAAATTAGAAACTTCTAGGGCTGGGCCTAGTGGCTCACTCCTGTAATCCCAGCACTTTGGGAGGCCAAGGCAGAAGAATCACTTGAGGCCAGAAGTTTGAGACCAGCCTGGGCAACATAGTGGGACCCCATCTCTACAAAAAAAATTTAAAAATTAGCCAGGTATGGAGGCGCATGCCTGTAGTCCTAGCTACTTGAGAGACTCAGGTGGGAGGATTCCTTGGGCCCAGGAGTGTGAGATTATAATGAACTGTGAACTGTGATCACACCAACGCACTCCAGCCTGGGTGACAGAGTGAGACCCTGTCTAAAAGAAAGAAAGGATTATAGGGGCATTTGCTAGGTGACCTAGATGAAGGTCTTCTGCTTTTTGTAAAATATTATATATGGCCTCACAATTGTCTAACATACATTCTGTAATTGAAATAACAATTTCTTTTTACCATGTCTCCGTCTAAAATGTGTGCGTGGTGTGTGTGTGTGTGTGTGTGTGTGTGTGTGTGTGTACAAGATCCAAGCCATTTTGTAGCTGGCCAAATTAACAACCTCAGATCCTCTTAGTAACTATCAAAAAACGCTTCTTTGTTGTTGCTGGCCAGTTAGGAGAGAGAGAGACAGAGACAGAGACAGAGACAGAGAGAGACAGAGGAGAGAGAGGACAGGAGAGAAGAGGAGAGGAGAGGTGAGGAGAGGAGAAGAGAAGAGAAGGAAGAAAAAGAAGGAAGGAAGGAAGGAAGGAAGGAAGGAAGGAAGGAAGGAAGGAAGGAAGGAAGGAAGGAAGAAAGGAGAGAAAGAGAGAAAGAGAGAAAGAAAGAAAGAAAGAATCTGTTTTGTGACATGATTGGTTTTAATTTCTTAAATCTTTGGTAGAATTCACCACTGAACCCATCATCTGGTCAATGGCTTTTCTTTTTTGGAAGGTTTCTAAGTACTGATACAATCTCCTTAATAGATTTAAGTCTAATCATATTTTCTACTTAGTCATGATTCAGTCTTGGTAGGATATGTGTTTCTAATAATATGCTCATTCCAAGTAGGTTATCCAATTTGTTGGTATATGATTGTCGATTATACTCTCTTATAATCCTTTTTATTTGTGTAAAATCGGTAGTAATGTCTTCACTTTTATTTCTGATTTTAATAATTTCAGTCCTCTTTTTTCTTAGTCAATGTAGCTATGGGTTTGTTAATTTTGTCAATATTTTCAAAGAACTATCTTTGATTTTATTGGTTTTCTCTACTTTTGTCCTGTTTTCTATTTTTATCTCCTTCCTTCTACTAGCTTTAGTTTTAATCTTTTCTTCCTTTTCTAGTCCTAACATCGTTAAGTTAAGTTGTTGATTTGAAATCTTTCTTCTTTTTGGTGTAAGCATTTACAGTTATAAATTGCACTCAGCATTGCTTTACTGCATCCCATAAGTTTTGGCATGTTGCAATTTCATTTACATTTTTCTAAAGGTATTTTCTAAATTCCCTTGTGATTTCTTCTTGGTTGTTTCAATATAAGTTTTTTTAATTTCCACGTATTTCTGAATTTTCCAGTTTTCCTTCTGTTATTGGTTCCTAGTTTCATTCCATTGTGATTAGAAAAATTTCATTTACATTTTTCTAAAGGTATTTTCTAAATTCCCTTGTGATTTCTTCTTGGCCCCATTGGTTGTTTCAATATAAGTTTTTTTTAATTTCCACGTATTTCTGAATTTTCCAGTTTTCCTTCTGTTATTGGTTCCTAGTTTCATTCCATTGTGATTAGAAAAATTAATTTGTATAAAATCAATCTTTTTAAATGTGTCGAGATTAGTTTTATGACTTACATATGGCCAATCCTGGAGACTGTTCCATGTGCAGTTGAGAAGAATGTTTATTCTGCTGCTGTTGGTTGCAGTGCTCTGTATGTGCCTGTTAGGTACAACTGGTTCATATTGTTGTCTTCTTTCCACTCACTTTATGTTATCAGGGTCAAAAAATTATATATTAATATAATACATTGCGTACCCATTAAAATAGATGTATAATTTTTTGCATTTGTCTTTTAAAACCTTTACAAAATAACAAGTAGAGTTATAAACCAAAACTACAAAGGTACCAGTTTTTATATTTGCCCATGTATTTACATGCACCAGAGATTACATCTTCATATGGCTATGAGTTATTGACTCATTTCATTTCAACTTGAAGGACTACCTTTAGCATTCTTGTAGGTCTAGTGCTAATGAACTTCCTCACGTTTCTTTTTTTTTTTTTTTAGAACTTTTATTTATTTTTATTTTTTTATTTTTTTGAGACAGAGTCTCGCTCTGTTGCCTGGGCTAGAGTG
The DNA here is from genome assembly GCF_000956105.1 of Propithecus coquereli. Taxonomy (NCBI): domain Eukaryota; kingdom Metazoa; phylum Chordata; class Mammalia; order Primates; family Indriidae; genus Propithecus; species Propithecus coquereli. Next base: position 130,388 of record NW_012148730.1, read on the forward strand.
CTTTGGCATCAGCCTAACTCACAGCAACCTCAAACTCCTGGGCTCAAGCGATCCTCCTGCCTCAGCCTCCTGAGTAGCTGGGACTACAGGCGTGCAAAACTATGCCTGTCTAAGTTTTTCTATTTTTAGTTGTCTGGCTAATTTCTTTCTATTTTTAGTAGAGACGGGGCTCTCACTCTTGCTCAGGCTGGTCTCGATCTCCTAAGGTCAAGCAATCCTCCCACCTCAGCCTCCCAGAGTGATAGGATTACAAGCATGAACCACTGCACCTGGCCCCTCAGGTTTTGTTTATCTGGGAATGTCTTAATTTCACTCTCATTTTTGAAGGACATTTTTGCCAGATATAGACTGCTCAATTGACATATTCTTTCTTTCAGCACCTTAAAGATATCATCCTACTACCTTCTGGCCTCCGAAGTTTCTGCTGACAAATTGGCTGATAATTTTATTGAGAATCCCTTATACACGATGAATTGCTTTTTGTTGATACTTTCAAGATTCTGTCTTTTCCTATTGACAGTTTGATTAGAATATGTCTCAGTGGAGGTTTACTTGTGTTTCCCCTACTTGGAGTTTGTTGAACTTCTTTTATATGTACATTCACATTGTTCATCAAATTTGGGAAATTTTTGGCCATTAGTTCTTCATATAATCTCTCTGCCCTCTTCTATTTCTCTTCTCCTTCCTAGATTCCCATGATGCTTACATTGGTCAGCTTAATGGTGTCACATAAGGCCCTTACGCTCTGTTCACTTTTCATTCTTTTTTCTTTCTGTTCTGCAGACTCAATGATTACAAATATTCTATCCCAAAGTTTGCTAATTCCTTCTGCCTGCTCAAATCTACTGCTAACCCCCTTAAGGAATTTTTCAATTCAGCTATTCTGTTTTTTGGCTCCAAAATTTCCGTTTGGTTCTATCTCTTTATGGATATTCTCATTTTGTTTAAATATATTTTTGCTGATTTTCTTTAGTCCTCTATGTTTTCCTTTCGCTCTTTGAGTACATGTAAAGCAGTTGTCTTAAAATTTTTGTCTAGTAAGTCTAATGTCAGGGATTCCTCAGGAATAGTTCCTGTCAATTTATTTTGTGCCTCTGAATGGGCTATATTTTTAATTTCTTTGTATTTTTTGTGATTTAAAAAATTATTTTTATTGTTAGATAATAGTTATACATATTTTAGGGGACATGTGATATTTTTATACATGTATACAATGGGTAATGATCAAGTCAGGGTAATTGGGCTATTCATCACCTCAAACATTTATCTTTTCTTTGTGTTGGGAACATAACAATTCATCTCTTCTAGCTATTTGTAAATATACAGTAAATTATTGTTAACTATAATCTCTCTACTGTACTATCAAATACTAGAACTTATTTCTTCTATCTAACTGCATTTTTGTACCCATTAAGAAACTTCTCTTCATCACCTCCTCCCACCTACCCTTCCCAGCCTCTGGTAACCACCATTCTACTCTCTGCCTCCATGAGATCCACTTTTTTGGCTCCCACATATGAGTGAGAATGTATTATATTTGTCTTTCTGTGCCTGGCTTATTTCACTTAACATAATGACTTCCAGTTTCATCCATGTTGCTGCAAATGATGGGATTCTATTCTTTTGGGGGCTGAATAATATTCCATTTTTTACATAAACTACATTTTATTTATCCATTCATTCATTGATGGACACTTAGGTTGATTCCAGATCTTGGCTATTGTGAATAGTGTTGCAATAAACATGGGCCTGCAGATGTCTCCTCAATATACTGATTTCCTTCTTTTGGATATATACCCAGCAGTGTATACATCCAGTTGGATCATATGGTAGCTCTATTTTTACTTTTTTGAGGAACCTCCATACTTTTTTCTATAATGGCTGTACTACTTTACATTCCCACTAACAGTGTATGAGCATTCCCCTTTCTCTGCATCCTTGACAGCATTTGTTATTTTCTGTCTTTTTGATAATAGCCATTTTAACTAGAGTGAGATGATATCTCATTATGGTTTTGATTCACACTTTTTTGATGATTAGTGATGTTGAGCATTTTTCCATATACCTGTTGGCCATTTGTATATCTTCTTTTGAGAAATATCTATTCAGGTCTTTTGCTCATTTTTAAGATCAAATTATTTGGGTTTTTTGCTATGAAGTTGAGTTCCTTACATATTCAAGTCATGAATCTCTTTTTGGAATAACTAAGGCAATCCAGAGCAAAAATAACAAAGCTGGAGGCATCACGCTATCTCACTTCAAATTATTCTACAAAGCTATAATAACCAAAACAGCATGGTACCAGCATAAAAATGGACACATGGACCAATGGAACAGAATAGAGAGCACAGAAATAAATCTATACATTTATAGCCAACTCACTTGGAAAAGACACCAACCAAGAACATACACTGGAGTAAAGGAGAGTCTCTTCAATTAATGATACTTAGAAAACTGGATATCCATATGCAGAAAAATGAAAATAGGCCTCTATTCTCTATCTCTCACCTTACACAAAAATCAAATCAAAATGGATTAAAGACTTAAATAGAAGACCTGAAAGTATGAAACTGCTAGAAGAACACATTGGGGAAACACTACAGAACATTGGTCTAGACAAAGATTTTTGGGGGTAAGACCTTAAAAGTACAGGCAACAAAAGCAAAGATAGACAAATGGGATTACAACAAGCTAAAAAAGCTTCTACACCCAAAGGAAACAATTAACAACGTGAAGAGACAACCTACAGAGTGGCAGATCATATTTGCAAACTATCCTTGTCGTTTTTTGTTGAAGATTGGATATTCAAAATAACAGCCACTTCTAATCTTTGCGTACTTCCTTTGTGCCATAATAATTCCTTTTTTTATTTTTTTTTAATTTTTTTTATTCAGGATATTATGGGGGTACAAATATTTTGGTTACATGTAATGCTGTTTGACCCACCATAGTAGTTCTTCACTGACTAGTTGAGCTTGCTCTCAGCATAAGAATCAGCCCAAACTGAAAGCTTAAGATTTTCTCTAGTCTTTTCTATGCATGTATCTTTCTTGGGCCTGCATGTGACTTTTTCAATTTACCTTTACACTTGACCGCATTTAAATGTCTTTATTATATAAAGAGTCTCACCCCAGCTTCTCTTTGAGGCTGGAGTTAGTCTATTGTATGTAATCTCTTGTCCCAGCTGTCCGTGGGCTTGTAGTTTCCCTGTAGTTTTCATGAGCAATGTCTGCCACTTTTCCCACATGAGCTCCAAGTTGGGCAAAATAAAGACCACTTCTTTAAGCCTCCAGACAGATTAGAATGTTGCAAATAAGATTTACTCTTCTTCCTCCCGTTTGAGGGAGGGAACTAGGAATTGGGCTGCCACCTCCTCCAGACCAAGACTTCTACTGCACCAGGTAGGTGGTGAGGAAAGGGTAAATAAAAATGCCATAAAATTTTCCTACCATTTTGAATGTATTTTTTTCTTGATTATGTGTTCACTTGGTGGCTGTAGACATTTGACCATTTTCCAGATCTCCTATGAAGTTATTTTGTCAACCTCTAGTTGTTTTTTATAATGTTTCTATAGGTGATCAAGGACCTACAGCTTCCTAGTCTAACATTTTGTTGCCATTACTCCTCTCATTACTTTCTCAGCACTTTCTTGTCTTCCTCTTTTACCTTCCATTTTTACATTGGAATTGTATCCTCCTATTGAACCCTAGAAAAGAGAAAGTATAAAATAATGGAGCATAAACAAGGGTCTGCTTTATGATAAACTGAAATGAGGAGACCTGGGTTCCAAATACCAGATCCATCTTTGCCTGGAGAATGATGGGTAGTCACTTCCCTTGTGTTGGCCTCAGCCCTAATGCAGAAAAAGTTTGTATATCTCAATGGTTAACAACATGGACTTTGATGTAAGATAAAGTGGACTGTAGTTGGGTACATTTAATTACTGATTTCATGATCTTTAGCAAATGTTGAGCCTCTAGATATATGAAACTCATATATAATATATATACACATGATATGTGCATACATACAGAATATAGAGGAAATTCAGAAATGTGAATATATTTTTCTTTTAAATTTTTGAGTAGTGAGTTTTCAGATTATTTCATTTATCTCTGGACTTGGATATGTTTTCCACAATTTATAAATTAGTTTCAATCATTTTTAGAGCAGAATTAAAGCTCATAAAAAGAGTGCTTGTTATGAAATATTTCAGAAATGCACAGATTTATAGAAAATAATATATCAAAGACGTCCATATACTCAAATTAAGAAATAAAACGTATGCAGTTGAAATTCACATTGAAAGTTATGTTATTTCACTAGCCTCCTTCTTCCTCAGAGGTAACCATTATCAAGAATTTGGGTTTTTCATTCTTAATACATTTTATTATAGTTTTATTACATTTGTATATATCTCTAAGTAAAATATGGTATTTTTTTGCATGGTTATACCTATAGGTGCTGGCTACCTGATGGAAAGGAGGAAGGAAGAAACATAAGGAGAACAAACACATATTCACATTTCAACACTGTAACCTGCCATACAAGCCTTCCTTGCCATTTGTATTCTCTTGTAGAGCTACTAAAATGGACACACACATTTTCTTAGTTTATGTGCTGTAAGGAACACTAACACACTTTGCAGATACGATTTTCAATTACTTTTCCCCCCAGTATGTTCAAAGTCTTAGAATTTTCAAGTGCTATCTTGCTATTTGTCTATGCCTAATTTACTGTCTTCCATTTACACTGTTACTCATCTAGACCTGCATGTCTGTAACGTAATCTGATGAAAGTTTTCATGTGTTCGGACTACTACCCAAATCCCTTGGTTGGTTTAGGGATGCATCTCATTTAGAACTTGATATGATTTGGTATTATGAATGCTGGGCATGTATATACTTTTTAATTGCACAAGGAATGCACTTTACAGGTGTTTTAATTGGCATGTGTCAATTGCTTCTGGGTCCCTGGGTTGAATGAAACTGTGGCTCAACTTTTCCCCTGCACCCCACTGTGTCAGGATTCTCCCCCTCTGGCAGCTGTGGTGCTGAGCCCCAGGTGAGTTCATGCAGCCCCTCCCCCTTGCCCTCCCTGTGGCAGTCACTGCTTGGCTAAGCAGGTGGGTAAACAGAAGAGCCTGCTGTCAATTCAGGGACAGTACAGACAGAAGTATTTTGTGAAACTAATTTTATCTCATGACTTTCACTAGAATCCTGGGACGTGGAGACATGGTCTGACTTCTGTATGTAAAGTTTATTTGAGAGACATACTTGCCCTGGGCACCTGTAATTTTCCCAAACTTGCCCAATTGGGACAGTCAAGTGGATAGATTCATAAATTAGTTCTGTGACCACCTTATTACCTAATTCTTTTGGCTTAGAGATGTTCCACATTCTGATGCTGACCCACTTTCTTATGGGAAAGACTGGGGATATTTATTTTTTCTTGTTATTTTTTCACCTCCCAAATCAAGCAATCTCATTGTAGATAAAAATGGAAATTTTAAGAAAGAAAAAAAGTCATTAAAAACCCTTTAATATCTACTACTCTTATATAAGCGCTGTTAACCATTAAATATATATATACTGTCTTCAGAAATTTTTCTATGCAAACATAACTGTATATTTAAGAATAGCAAGGAGACAATATTCTACTTAAAGCTTTGTAACCAATTTTAAACATAAGGCCGCTGAGGCATAGAGAGGGTGGGGCTAGAAAGTGGCAAGACTAAGATTTCAACACAGGCTATGTGACTCCTGAATCTCTACTTCTAACCAGTGCATGCTACTGCCTTTCATGTGATAAGACATTCAACCTTATTATTATCCAAGGCACAGCAAAATGAAAACAAACTGAAGTACTGTATTATTCAGGGTTCTCCAGAGAAACAAAACCAATAGTGTGTGTGTGTGTGTGTGTGTGTGTGTGTGTGTGTGTGTGTGTGTAGAGAGAGAGATATTAAGGAATTGGTCCATGTGATTATGGGAAGTCCAAGATCTATAGAGTAGGAAAGCAGGCTGCATCCCAGGAAAGAACTGATGCTGCAGTCTCAAGTACCAAGGCAGTCTAAAGTCAGAATTTCCTCTTCCTTGAGGGACCTTAGTTTTTTCTCATAAGCCCTTCAACTGATTGGATGAGGCTCACCTACATTATGGAGCATAATCTGCTTTTCAAAGTCTACTGACTTAAATAGTAATCTACCCTATAAATATGTACAACTATTATATATCTATAAAAATTTTAAATAATTTTTGATAAATAAAAAATAAATTAATAGTAAGCACATCAAAAAATAGCTTCATAGCAACATCTAGATTGGTATTTGGTCAAATATCTGGATACCATGGCCCAGCCAAGTTGATACATAACATTAACCATCACAAGTTCACCTCTTGTTGACTTGGCATTCATTAACATCTTCTTAAACCATACTTAATCTTGAAATAAAGACAATAACAAGGTTATAATTCTGCCTAACATAATAAAATGATACTGCATATAATGAAAACTCACTAACACTTTCCCTAGAAGAAGATGGGCAATGACAGGAGTGGCTGGAAAAAGAGGCAAAGATCTTGTATAATGTTCATTCTTCTCCTTTATATCCTGCAGTTGAAATACGATGATGTAAATTAACAATAATTAAATACTATGATATAAAGTCAATTTACCTTATGCTATATGACAGGGGGTAAGAGAGAGAAGAAAACATAGATTTTTTTTTATTTCAGCATGTTATGGGGGTACAGATGATTAGGTTACGTATGATGCCCTTACCCTCCCTCCCCCCCAAGTCCGACTTTCAAGTGTGTCCATTCCCCTGGACGTGCGCATCGCACTCATTGTTTGTGCATATGCCCGTCCCCTCCTCCCCCCTCCCCC